>NW_010972646.1:614964-645152 GCF_000737465.1 Haliaeetus leucocephalus
AAGGGGAAGGGGGGGGCTCCGGTGCCGGCTGACATTGAAGGAAAATTACCGTGAGTTGAGTGCATCACTCTGCCCAAGGCGTTCGGAGGGATTCCTGCCGCGTCCCTTCTGTCTGAGTTTCGGTCTCTCTCTTCCAGGCCTGCAGGAAGCCCCAGCGATGGAAAAAAAAACCAACCAAACACCAAAAAAACAAGGATGAGGGAGGAATACCATGGGTGAGAAAAGCAACGCAGCATGCCTCGCTTCTTGCAGCGTCCCGCTAGGAAACAAACCCCCGGTCAAACCGTCTTCCCCACAACCACGCTGGTGCCGGAGTCATCTGCTTTTTCCACCCTCATTCCTGCTCCCCGAACGGGAGCGCGTGGACCGCGGCTCCGTGACGAGCGGGAATGAAACCCTCGCACACCTTGGTGTGCCAGCGCCGTGCCAGGTGCACCAGGATGAGTGGACGAAGAAGATGTGGTATCTTTGATGATGTGGTATCTTTGCAGACCAGCCGAGGAAAGGGATTGCCTTCGGGCAGGGCTGCCTGGGGGAAAGCAGAGAGCTGGCTGAGGCAGAAGAAGTGGTCGCCTGGGTGCAAAGAACCTGAGCAACTCCGAGGGCGATTGCCCTCAGAGCGGGTCGGGGTGGACTTGGACATAACTGCGAACTGACAACCTGCTGAGGATTGCCGAGGACAGGACTGAGACTGGGAGCGACCAAGTTGTGGGGTTTGATGGACGCCCTGGAAAATTTGAGCCTCCTGTCCGACCTACCTGCCGAATTTAAACAGGTTAACCAGATCTTTCAGTCTCAAGCAGTGGCTGCTTTGGAGAAGGCGGAGGATTTGGCATGTCGTGTTTCAAGGGCAGTTCAGAGGAGAAGGGACGCTCTGGGTCAGCGATGAATTCGGCACAGCTGCTCAATCCCAGCAGCCCTTATCCTGAGCTGGCCTGCGCTGTGCCATGCTGCCTGGTCCTGTGCGGTGCTGGGCACGTCCCTTGGCTGCTGATGGCAGCGGAGGAGCCTGCAGGCAGCTCCTATGTGGTCCCGGCAATCACACCACCTGCCTGGCCTTGCTTTTATCCAAGAGCGCAGCAAGGAGTTCTCGTGCGAAACTCCTTTCTGTCTGATAGTACAAGTGATGAATAGGGCTGTTTTCTTCTAAGAACATCCTGTAACAGCTCAAACGACCAAAGCCGGGTACCCCTTTCACGGACGGGACCTGCCGGGTGTGCTGCACTGCGTGCTGGTTGGAAGCCTGTTCGGTGCTGCACAGCTTGCGGGTCCCAGCATCTAAAGGGACCCAAGATTATCTATGTTATCCTCTCTTTATGGTGTTAGCTCTAATAATTGGCATTTTTGGTGATACTTTACGAAGTCTCACTGCATTCCTTATTGGGATTGTAATGAACCAGCACCTCCCGGTGCAAAACAGCTGCCTCTTTCCTGACTTGCTAATACAGGAGTTTTCCTCATTACTCTGATGTGGCAAGGAAGGCAAGTGGTCATGTTTCTTTGTTTTGCTGTCTTTGAATTTTAGAATGAACTTCTTCCACCCTGGAGGTACGCAACAAGCATTGCAGATTTTCAAGAATATCCAATTGCATGAGGATGTACCTGACATGGGAATGTTCAGTTAAACCCCACTTCATATTTTTCATCTATAAATGGTTTTGGGTATCATAGTTTCATAAAAATAGACATTCTATAAGCTGAATTGCTGCAGTGGCCTGCTTTACCTCCTGTTCTGATGGCGGCAGTTGAAAGATTTTCCTATGCAGCTTACTAAAGATGAATAAAAATGGATGCAAATAGAAGCTTTTAAAGGAGCTAAAGTCAACATCTGAGGTAAAAGTTCCCTCTGTGTAAAAGCATGTTTCAGAAACAAAATCCAAAGGATTGATAGAAATTCTCAGTGGCGCCCTGGTACTCAGCTGGAGTGTGCTGGAAAGCTTAACATGCTTTCTTTTTGTTGTGTTTTGATTTCTTGCTCAAATACTCACAATGGAGAGGAAGAGCAAGCAGTTTTCACTTAGACAACAGCTAATTCTTTAACGCACTGTGGACTTTAAAATAACTATCTTTTTCTCTGGAAAGCAAACCTCTGTAGAAAAGTGCAAATTTAGTTTTCAAATATTCTGTCATGATGATGAGTAATTCTCTGCTTACAGCTTTTGGTTAAATTACTTCCATGGAAATCTCAGTGGTTTTAGCAAGAACTGCTCTTCTTCACTTGATGTGGTGCGCGAGGGGATTGGTTTTTGCTCACTGGCCCTGGCCCGTCTCACACAGTCAGACCGTGCTGTGTGGAGCAGAGCTTCCTAGCAGGCGTCTCTTCTGTGATTAGGAACGTGATGACAGCAGAGGTCTTTGAAGATACAGGCACAGTTTGGAAGCGGAGACCCCGGAGACCAGCAGGGATAACTCACCAGTGGGCAGTTGACCAGTCATTGGGAAAGCACAACCTCGGGAGCTGGGAAAAGCTTGCTCTGGCTTTAGGGAAGAGGCAACAGCCAGGCAGGGCAAGAAACAGCTCCAGCAGCCGCGTGGCCTGTGGGAGCAGCCCCTCTGCCTTGCCAGCACCCCGCAGCACCCACCGTCCGCAGTCTGTGCGCCGACACGGTCCCGCGCTGCTGGGACGGGGAAGATGCCCAGCTTGGCTCCCAGCTCGCCGCTGGGAAGAGCCTGCTCACTTCTGCCTCCGCGAGCGGGGCTGGCGAGCGCCGTGGCCGGCAGCGCCGACTGCCAGCACCAGCCCCAGCCCCCCTGCCTCCTCCTGCGCTCGTGGCAAACGCGGGACGAGACTGCGGAAGACTGCCTTGAGTACGCAGTAGCTCAGCGCAAGCTGCAGGCGCGAAGGGTGGTGTTAGCGAGTGTGCGCTCCTAGCGACCGTCAGTCTTGTTCTGAAGTTCAAACTGGCCTGATTTATCGTTCTGAATGCCCTCATCACAGCGATCTCCCAATTCCCTCGTACACCTACCCGTACACGCGTTCAGCGGCAGCGCTGCTCCTCTTGCTTGCGTGAAGGCTGTCCGACTGCACAGCACCCGGAGGCTGTTGCCCCCCGTGGATGCTCCTTCCTGACCCTCGGCAAAGACCCTGGCCAGGGATTCCTCCGTGCTGGGGACTGCCGAATCCAGCAGCCCAGCAGAGGAGAGGCGGCTGCTGCGCTGTGACCCCAGGACCAGCCAGGAGCGGGGCTGAGCACTTTTTCCAGTGGGTACACGAGGAAATGCAAGCACACACAGCACGTAGACAGAGATGTGTGTGCAGGCAGATCAACAGGGACAGGAACCGTAGCGCTCACGCAGACGCCAGCAGCACCAGTGGCCTCGTCTGGTCCCCCTCTCTGGCTGCTCAAGAGGCAGGTCCGTTGGTGGAAAACATGCACGTATGCATATGTTGCATGTGTGTATATGCAGGTACGTATATGTATATACATACCCCACGCAGGTCCCACCAGTAGCTGGCCTTAGCCAGCCTGCCCACTGCGGCTGCCCCGGTGTCCCCAGCTGCCGTGCACAGACACGTGTGCACCCAGCAGGTCCAGCCTTGCTGTCTCTCGTTAGTGAGCTCTCAGACGACCCGATCTCTCCAGATTCCGCCCCTCTGACACCGGGCTCCCAAGCCTCCTGTCCTACTTGCTGGCCGGCACAGCTTTACATTTGGCAGCAATTGCCCTCCCCGGCGCACGCCCGTGTGGCAGGGATGCGCTGCGTGTCTCCAGGTGCTGGCCACTGCGCGTGGCCACTGCAACCCGGGGTCTGGCTACTCTGGCCAGCTCTAAGACATCCATACAAAGATGTACACGCAACGTAGAGACCCTCCCTGTCCAGGAAAACAGTTGCATGTCCCGTTTAATATTGCCAAACAAGCTCATATTAGAGTCTGCAGAGCATACTTCTGCTTTTGTGAGTGTAACAGGGCTGATGAGCTACAGCCGGTAGCAGCGGGGAGTTGTGCAGGGCATCCGAGAAACGGGAGAGGCGAGCAGGAGCGAGTGAGCGGATGCAGGGAGCTGTGGGAGACTTCAGCTGGATCTGCTGCTGTGGGAACGGTCGTGTGCCCGGTCACCCTGGAGCCGTGGAGCAGTTTCTCCGTCCTGACCCGGGACGGGCACCTGCACAAGGTCCCTTGGGGCCAGCAGCGCTGCTGACCCCGCAGGGCGGCTCGCCTGTGCAGACAGACACGTGTGCGCTGGTGCGTCCGCCGAGCCCAGAGCTTTCATTTTTCATTTCATTTTTTGCAGGCCTTTCAGACTTCAGGGGTTTCCTTAATGCACTGCTAGTACTCTATTTGCAACATTACTGGCATGTAATTACAACCTGCATTTTGCCTCTGGGAACGTTAGCACAGGCATGTACGTGTTGGCTGCAAAAGTGCCTCCTGAAGGGCAAAATGATCTGATTCTCTGATCCTCTAGGCTTTGGGTCAAGAAAGAAGCGAACAAAAACCGACCCACAAGTGTGAAGGTTTTATAACTCTAGCAGAATGCAAGCAGAGCCTGGCAAGAGTCAGGAACACAGCTGTGGCACCCGATACTTGCAACAGGTACTTTTCTCTGATCTAATCATGATACATTTCAAAACAAGCGTTTTTACTGCCTCCGGATATTACAAAACCTTCTCAAAGGTATCAGATAATTAGTTGTTGTAAAACATATGCTGTTAATATGATTAAAGGATGAACTGAGATTGCAAAATGTTATACAACTGTCAGGGCCCTGTGGACACCGATGGGCTGTATTGACCCAGGCCTGTGTCTGACTCCAGTTCCCCTCACCAGGCCTGATCCTGACCCCTACCTGCAGGCTGGCATCCCACCCCATGGAGGTGACTGATGCCCGGGGCTGGGGCTGCCCCAGTGCCCCCCACCCCCCGCAGCTGCCCTGCTCCTGGCTGGGGTGGTGGGGTGGGCACTGGCCACCGGGTCCTGCTACTGAAATGGTGTAAAGACATATTTGGAGAAAGACCTTCAGGTCAGGTACCTTTTCCTCAGAGTATTTCCAGGAAACAAAATTCCATATTTCTAGAATAAGCAGCAGAAAGATTTGAGGATTTGGGTTTAGCACTGACTACAGGGGTATTCTACGCTTGCAAGAACTCACTCTTGCCAAATTTGACCTTGAAAGGAAGTTTCTTTTTGGTGGCGTCATTGCGGAAAGTCAGCAACCACCCCTGATGCATCCTGCGCACGGTCACCCGTCCCCACGGACTCGTGCTCTCCCGCAGCACCCTGGGGCAATTGCTGCTCTGGGGACCCGGGGAGCTGACGGCAGCCTCTTCAGCCTGCCAGTGACCAGTTTCACTCCATGCTGTCACTTCACGAGCCCAGTCTGGGCCATATGTATATATATAGGACTACCTTGTGATGGACACTTGAAGGTAGGTCTTAATACGGTTTGTATTGCTCTGGCTTGCATTGGTGTAGATGGGTACGAACAAACCAGCAGAAACTCTTCCACCAAATGCACACCAGCAGCGTTCGCTATTAGCCTCACACATTGGGAGTTAGTGTCTTCTCCAGGTCTTCCAGTGCAGTTTCTCTAGTCCAGCCAGTTCTGCGTGTAGATGAGGTCATCGGGATCCAGAAATGGCTTCTACCGAGCTCAACTTGAAAGCAGTCACTGCTTTAGGAGAGCACTGAAGCACAGTGGTTTAGGTGTGGCAGTGAATTTCTGAATGTCATACAGCATAGGAAAAGCAAGGCCACATGTTTGCCTTCATCTTGTTTGTCTCCTTGAAGAAACAGCCCTTGCCGAAGCTTTTACTTCATACTGACCAAGTGCATCCATCCTAGGTGGGGAGGTGGCACAGCTCCGGTTTAGACGTGCTACAGGGTACTTTGCTGCTGCAGAGAAGAGTTGCCTGCATTCAGTGCAGTGGGACTGAAGTGTGATCCTCAGGCACCAGCGTTTTCACCCTTGTACTCTTTCTCTCTCAGGCAAATTGAGTCCTGCTGCTGCCTTTGCTTCTGAGTGCTGTTTCTCAGGAGGAGTGATAAACTCCACCTGCCATGCACCTGAACCCCATCCAAACTGTTCACCTCCTCCCCTGAACAGCCCATCCTTGGTGTGCCAGTGACCCACTCATGAGAGGAGAGGACCTCAGCACAGAGATTCAGGTTCTGACGCTCATGCGTGGCCAGGAGACAAGGGGGTGGCACCCCCTTTCCGCCCCATTGCTGGTGCTCTGAGACATCCGTGGTTGTGTTCAGCTCAGCTTGTGGGGCTGCACTCCCTCCCTGGAGAAAGTCCCCTCTTCCTCCACAGCTTGCACCTTTCCACGCTGTTCAAGGTGGAAGGAGGCATCTTCCTGCAGCCCAGAAGTGGGCTGCAAGGCTGCAAGGCTGTAGGATTGAAAACAACCCCATCTCCTTCCTACCCGAAACTGTCCGCTGTAGCTGACTGCTCAAAGCATCATTTGCAAGGGCAGTGCGGCGCGGTCCAGGCTGTCCAGCCTGTGCCTGCAGTCACAGCATGGGCATCCTCCACACTGAACTCCAGCAGATTCCCCTGTAGGAGGGGCGTGATGGTGTTTTGGCCGCCACAGTACCATCTTCCCGCTGTGATTTGCCCAGTCTCCCCCCCAGAAGTCACTGTCCGTGCAGGGAAAGGAGCCCTGCATCCCGTTAGTGTCCTTCCCCTCCCCACTTGCCTGCCCTTTGGAGAGGGGTCAAACGGCTGCACAAACCCAGCAAGAAGAAACAGGCATGCCACAGTCTCTGGGGAAATCTGTGCAGGTTGCAGAGAGAGAGACTTTGCAGCATGTCCAGCCGCTTGAGCACAGCTGGGGTCCCCTTGAGTCCTCCAGATTGCAGGAGTCTGGTGGAGACCGTCGTTCTTCCACCACAACCTCTATGCCCTTAAAAAAGAAAAGGGAAGAAAGACGAAGATTTTCCATAGATGTAGACTGGCAATTTGCAGTCCAAATGCCAGTAGGTGGCACCCAAGAATGTGCAGCATTATTCGTAGCCTTTGTGCAAGCCTGGCTGCTTGCTCACCAAGAGACATCTTCAGCCTCCGCTCTCCTCCGAGCACCGGGGAAGCCTGGAGGGCTCTGCCCCTCGGGTGGACAGCTGCCAGAAAGGACCCTGGGCAAGAGAAACCCTGGTTTTCCTTTGCTTCTTTTCAAAGCATGTTTCTGAGTGCTGTAGGGAACAGCAGGAAGGAATCCAGAGTTAGTCTCAACAGCGTTACTCATTAATAAGGGGTCCATGTCGGGATGCTGGTTTCTGTTGCTTTTAACTTTGCTAGACGGCAGCCCTGTCAGGTGAAATGGCCTCCTAGAGCTGCTGCTTCACCTGGCATTCCTTTGAGATTTACAGCTGGAAGGAGCTGCCCTGTCCAAGAGCATCGCTGAAGAAAGTCACAGGAGTCTTGGTCCTGTTGGAAACTTTGTCTGATGTTTCTTCCAGTCGGGAACAATGTGAGAATGTGACTGAAGAATGCAGGTGTGCAAGGAGGTCAATTAAATGTGCACAGCCAATCATCTCCTCATTTTTAAGAGCTTAGTTTTGCAATCTTGTCAAATGTTATTTTTACCTGGACTAGTTGAATGAGATGGGTTGTACTTGTTTCTGATTACCTATGCTAAGGGAAGTTGCCTCTGACCCAGCGTAGGCTCTTTCCTGACAATCATGCTGTTTTCGTCCAGCGGCTGCAACTGATGGTATTTTTCGTGTTGGTTGTCTGGGCGTGTGAACTCCATTTTAATCTGTACTGATCCAGTAAAATATGTAAAATTTGAGGTGATGAACTACACCTCCTCCATGAAGTTCAAAGGTGGACCTGCCCCACTGTGCCAGGCAGGAGCAGGCAGCGCTCTCTGCACCGGCCTCGCACAAAACCTGATGGGTTGCAGCTGCAGGAGGGCTGAAACGGTTCAGGCAATGCTGGGCAAGGAGGCAGGGAGAGGCAGGGCAGAGGAGGGAAACGAGGGAGAAAAACAGCTAAGCCAGGACAGGGAAGAGATGGCAGACGTCTGCCATTGCAGTTGCCATTTTCCCATCTTGCCTCCTGTTTCAGCATCAGAAAACTGCATTGCCCAGGTCACGGGAATGGCACTTTCAAAAGACTTTGCACTGCAACGGCATGAAAATCGTAGGTTCTGGACCCTGGCAGACCTCAGGGTACTCAGTGGCCTGCCCTGGTGGGGTGCCACTTAGGAGATCTTCATAACAGTGAGGAAGCTACGCATGGCTCGTAGTGCCACTGGGTCTCGGTGCAGACCACAGGGACATTTATCACCACACTGCATTTGGACCTGTGCAACCTCCAGAGCTGCAGCCCATCATCATCCTCAGCCAAGTGCAGTGGGGACAGGAGCACTTCAGAAGTTAATTAAATTTCCACCCCCCCACCTGATCTGCTCCTCCTCTTCCCAGTGCTCCGCTTTGCCGCCTCAAACCGAGGAGCAGCGGGAGAAGGGAGGGAGTGTAATTATTTAGCTCCTTAGAGCTAGCTCTACAGTGCTTCGTAGCTTGTTAATTACAGTTTCAGCTGTGCTAGTCAGTGGAGGACCAGAAGAGCATGTGGGGAGTGGGGGGCATGGGCTGAGGGAGGGGAGGGAAGCTGCAAGGCTGACAACGGGGAGAAGCCAAAGTGAAGCGGGATGGAGGGCCAGGGGCACCAGCAGCTAGGAACCTGGGCAGGAGCAGCAGCGAATGGGAAGCAGCTGGGAAGCAGAGGGAGACGGAGAAAAGAGGGGAAAAGCAGACCTGCACAGGGGTAGCAGTGTGGTTTATCTGTGGAGGGTGATGGGGCACAGGTTAGGCACCAAGGGATGCTGCCCACTGGCATCACCAAAGCACGTCCTTCGTGCCCACCTGCCATCTCTGGCAGAGCAGATAAATGCCCAGGCTCCGAATCCAAGCGCTGCCCGTGACTGTCCTTCAGTGCAGTTGGGTGGGGATCGGTTTCTGGAGGACAGAATGGCTTTCACAACATATTGACCCTTGTCAGAGAAAGTATTTCCTTCCCTCAGCCATCCTAATTTTCTCACTAAATGATTGCAGTGGTGTTCTGCCTGTCTCCCAATTCCAGCATGTAAGAATCCTCAGCATTTTCAGGACAAAAAACCCAACGTGCCTCCTCCAACGAAGAGCTGAAGCCCTCTGAGGGACGCACATGAGACCCCAGTTTGCTCGGGACGTGCAGCACTGCCCACACCGCAGAGCCCCCCTGCCAGCTGCCAAACACCATTGCTCCGACAGGACCCGCGAATAAGCGCGGCTGCTGTTTTCCCTCTTGTCTGCGGGGCTGGTGCTCAGGTGTCCTGGCACACTATGGGGTGGGCTGTCCTGGTTGCATCGGCAGCGCCCTTGGAGCTGGCGGAGGAGGCTGGGGGGCCGCGGCAGCTCCATGCTGCCGTGCGGAGGGCTGCGCTGCGACCCTTGGGAAGGCAGATCCTGCTCCCTTGCCGGGTTCTCCCACTTGGTCTGCTGTCTTGGTGGAGGGGACATGGACGAAGCAAGTGAGGAGATAGCTGTCCATGTGCTCCCCTCGTCCCTGGGGCCCCTTGGGCCATAGCCCCCTGCTAGAGAGCAGCATTTCTGCTGCTGGCCCCCGCTTTGAGGGTCCTGGGCTTAAGGGAGGAGGTTGCCCTTCTGGACCTCCATGATTTCCAAAACCAGGTTATTTAAAAGAATGTGGTGGAGGGAAGAATGTGCGGGTCCTCCGTGGAAAACCATTTTGGCCTTATCTACAGCTTCTGAGATGAACACATGTGAATTTCCTCTTCTGACAGAAGTGAAGGGACAACTCAGAGCCAGAAAAGACTCTGTGCTCAAAGACTTGATGCTGCACTGCCAATAGTTTTAAACTCTGACTTCATGATTTCCATTTTCTTTTGGCAGCTCCCAGTCTCTGTTTCTCTCCTCTTTCTGGAAAATTTCCCTTAAGGAACCACCAGTGATGGCCCAGGAGACAGTGTGTGAATGCTTTGCATTATGTAATGCTTTGACATTTGGCATTCCCATGGCATTATCCCCATTATCCCCCATCAATGCAGAATAAGTTGTCAGAGCATGAAATTGGTATTTTTACATATTCTTAATGTACAGATGTCAGTCTGAAAGCCATGCGCAAGCATTATGATTAAATTCTCTATTTCATTCTCTGCCTATGCATGGATCTGTTCGGAAGATTTCTTTCCTTTTGGGGGGATATAGGGAAAAGGCACAACCTTAAAAAGTAATAATTCTGCCTAATAGCACTATCAAAAGGTGAAAGCTAAGTTTAAGACATTGTGGACTGAATGCAGTATAGACTCATAAATCCAGAGCAACAGTGTTCAATTTTTAGCACCTGTGTTCCTGGCATGGTAGCAGAAAGTGAACAACAAGTACCAGATGCACACAGGGAATATAATCAGTGACCCAGTTTCTGGTGCCAAATATATCAACATGTTCCAAATCAAATCTGCTCAGAGTTTACAAGTTTGTTATTCTACATTAATTACTATGTAAGAATGGCAGACCCTTATGGGAGGATTAATATGCCTAGACATAATGTACATGGAAAAAGAAGAGGAAGGGCATGACTCAGGATCCACCTAGGACTCCAAATTGCTTGATCTGGTTGTCTTGATCGCAAATACGTAAAGAAGAGGAGCTCTTGAAAGTCACCTGGTTGGAGGCAAATCAGCAGCTCCACCCTCTGCTGTCAGCCCCCATCTCAGGGACCTGTGCTGTAACAGAAGCCAATATTGGTGCAAAATGATACAAGACCATGTGCAGTCTCCATCAATGGGAGCTTCCAAGACCAGGCTGGGTAAAGCCTGGAGCATCCTGGTTTGGTCTCACAGCTGACCCTGCTGTGAGCAGAGGGTTGGACTAGAGAGTTCCTGAGGTCCCTTCCAGCCTGAATTGTCCTGTGACCCTGTTCTCTGGTAGGCAGAAGGTTAGAGCAAGAGGTTGTTCAGCTCTTGCATGACAGACCTCCCTGCTGGAGTTTTTCTTAGTGTTTGTCCAAGGAGCTCTTAAGGTTGTGCAGAGAGACGTCCTGGAGCTGCTGCTCACCATGCCTGGATGCATGTCAGGAGTCCATGAGCATCCACAGGGTTATAGGAGGAACCCACCTGGTCAGCCAGGATTCCCGTTTACAGTGAAATCATGAGAGAGGCCAAAGGCCTGACTTCTCTCCACATATACTGGAAAACAACCCATGGACTATTTTTAGCTGGATTTGCCTAAAAAATTAGTTATGCAACTGGGTCATCAGTCATTGCTTCCTCCTCTTTCCTGTCCTGCTCTCCACCCTCCCAGAAGCTTGTGCTGTACAGGCCACCAGCTCTGGTCAAAGACACCAGAGTGGTGAGGAACTGGAGAGGAATTGAACTCACAGGCTTTTCATGAAAAAGAACATCTATGTGGAGAAGAGAGAGGCAGACTAGTATCCTCACTGGTCATAGGGCTCCAGAGTGGGCTCAGCAAGGGTCTGTGTGGCCTCCTGGCTTGGAGATGGTCTAGGACCAGCTAGACCACAAACTGCCTCTTGATCAGTGCTAGTTAGAGGGGGTGAGGGTGGGTTTGGGAGTCCTGTCGAAGGATGCTGGGGAAACAGGAGCTGTGAAATGCTGGGGACATGGGAGTGGAGAGGAAGTTGCACAGAAAGCCGGAGGAGATGTGATGAAAGAAACTGGGTTTATTGGGGTGAATGAGGCAGATAGGGATATAGCGAAAAAAGTTGTAGACTTCGTTAGTTCCATTAGCTATGGAGAAATTGCTGATTGATTATGTTCTTGCTAAAAATTCACTGGCATGAATAAATATGATGGCACTTGGGCTTGGTTTTCAGCACAGAACTTTTACTCCTGGAGACAGTTCGGGAGCAAATTTGGAAAGGGCAATTCAAGCCACAGACACAACACAACGCTAAGAGTTTCAGGACTGCTTTATGAAGTGGCCATTTATCATGCTCTTAAATTCCCACCTTTGCAACCAGGTGGCTGATGACAGGGTGTGCAGCTGCTGCGAGGGCCTGCCACATGGCCAGCACAGAAGTCCTAGTTCATGGGCTCTGAGAGCATCTGCAGCCCCTGTCCAAAATCTGTCACAGCCAGTGGAAAGTCTGCTGTTGTCTTTTGTGCAGACAGACAAGCACCTTCAGTCCAAGAGGTTCACACCTCCCGGGTGTATACCACCTGCCGGCGTTCACCCATTTATTTTGAAGGTGATGGACCATTTTCCTCTTTCTGTAAGGAGGCTCTGAAGTTAAGGGTTAAGCAGGGACTTCCAAGGGAAGCCTCATGGAAGACTGAAGAGGAGTTGCCCCAGGAAAGCCACTTTCTCCCCCCAGAGTGAATGTGTTTCTCTTCCTACCCCCTCTGCTCAGCTCCCCGCCTGAACATCAGTCTGACTGGGAAACGCAGTAACTGGGACTTTGGCCAGATAACTACCGTCAGGTCCATGGAGCGCACCAGACTGCATCCAGCCACTGAGTCCTTTGAGCAGATGCTGTCCCTCTGGTGGTATCTGCCATCAGAAGTGTTGGCAGCAGCAGAGAAGAATCTGCGTGCAGTACCTCCACTCTATTGCTGAAGCCAGTCTAATGTGAAATATCTGAATGAGTCTCTTTTGGGAAATGAACCAAAGCCAAGTAGTTTCGGCAATGCTTAAGCTATGCTCCGAGGCTGCGGCAAGATCACCGTCTTGCACATTTGGTCCAGGAAGCAATGGGCAAGACAGCCTTTCACTATAAGCATGAGTTACAGTGAGCTACTGTATAACCACAGGTTCCCCTCCAGTGCACTCCACAATGCTGCAGATCTTCTTCACTAGGTCCAGAAAAAGATGTAAATGGGAGCATGAATTGTTTTGCCTGAGAAAGAAAGACACGCTGGACCTTCTGCATGAAGCAGGCTATCATTGCAAGGACCTCAGGGCCTTGTTACCGATGGGATTGTACATTCAGATACGAATATGTGCTTTGTCATCAGCAGCAGGCCAGCAGAAGAGAAAGTAATGTGTGCAGTGACTGTAAAAGGCTATCCCGAGCTAGTGGGCAACTTCCATGTAGCTAAGAAAATGTTTGTTTTCCCAAACAGGGGTATGAAGTTAATCCTCATCAGGAGAAATCTAAGTCCTGTGCTACTCTCTGCAGGATTTCTCCTACTTCATTAAACTCTGACATCTCAGAGGGCAAATCCGCATTGTCACATGTCACTTGTGCTTGAAAAAAATGTGCGTATCAATGCTTGATACAGGCTTATTTTTCCTTCTTATTTTGCAAGTGTAATTGTGTAGTAAATCGAACTGTGGGCTTTTATTTACTTGTTAGCGTTAAGTGTGTTTCAGGCCATATGTAAACAAGGGTATTAGCACAGATTTGGAGCAGAGTCAGTCTGTGCCAGCTGAAGACGTGGTCCATGTCTCTCCCTTTACCAGGAGGGTTTGAGGGAAAGGTGAGCAGAAGGAGCGATGACTTTAGCTTGGGTTGATAGGCTGGTAAATACCCTCATTCACAAAGGCAGTACTGTAATATTCCCGGCTGGTTATTTTATCACCGAGATCTTGGTGTCATCTAACATTGCTTTCCTGAGAGTCTTTCTGTCTAGGCTGATGATATTTTTAATGCTTGCAGGAACAAAACTTCCAGGAGGTCTCTGAAGTGTGCCTCCCTGCTGTGAGATGAGGGGAGGCAAGCATGGAAAACCGAGCAAGTGCCGGGACCGCAGCCTTCAGTGAGGGAACAGGCTGCTCCTCGGATGCTGCCCCACAGAACAGATAGATGTCTGCTGCTGGCTGACTTAGCATTGACCTGAAATGCCACCTTCTGTTTCTGGGGGATCATTATAGACATTTTGGTATTTAAAAATGTGGGAAGAATCCTCATGAGCAGGAGGTATGACCCAGACAATGCAGACCATGCAGCTCCCCTAAACGATTTCCTGGTAGCTCCCATAGCAATTGATGAAAACACATGTGCTGGTTTTGCCTGGGATAGAGTTAATTTTCTTCATAGTAGCTACTATGGGGCTATGTTTTGGATTTGTGCTGAAAACAGTGCTGATAACACAGGGATGTTTTTGTTACTGCTGAGCAGTGCTTGCACAGCACCAAGGCCTTTTCTGCTTCTCCCCCCACCCCACCAGCGAGGAGGCTGGGGGGGGCACAAGGAGTTGGGAGGGGACACAGCCGGGACAGCTGAGCCCAACTGACCCAAGGGATATCCCATGCCATAGGACATCATGCTCAGCATATAAAGCTGGGGGAAAAAGAAGGAAGGGGGGACATTTGGAGTGATGGCGTTTGTCTTCCCAAGTCACCCTTAGGCGTGATGGAGCCCTGCTGTCCTGGGGATGGCTGAACACCCGCCTGCCCATGGGGAGTGGGGAATGGATTCCTTGGTTTGCTTTGCTTCAGCGCATGGCTTTTGCTTTCCCTATTAAACTGTCTTTATCTCAACCCACGACTTTTCTCACTTTTACCCTTCTGATTCTCTCCCCCATCCCACTGTGAGGGAGGTGAGTGAGCGGCTGCGTGGGGTTTTGTTGCCAGCTGGGGTTAAACCATGATAGCACCCCGTTTGGGGAAAAATGTAATGCACAAGAAAATCAGTCTTCCTTTAAAGTTTTCCAGTGCCACTCAGTAAATCACTGTGGTGGTGAATTGCCCTTTCTGTTCAGAACTGTACACCTTATTTCCAGTCTGAGTTTATCTGGCATCTGCTCCAGATGCTGGGTCATGCTCTAATTTTGGCTGCTGCACCGCACAGACCCCTCTGTCAAATTTCTTCTTCCCAAGAAGGCACTTACAGATAGTGCTCACAATCTCCTTGATAACTGAAATAGCCCATGCAGCCTGGGCCCACGAGGTTTCCAGTCCTTTCACTTCATGCGGCTTCTCTCTGTACCCCTTCCCTTGATCCCTGTCTGGGCTGAGCGGGGAAGGGCAGGATGGGACCCATCACGGCAGCACGGAGCCAGTGGACTCTCCTGACAGCACCTGACATCTCAGCGTGGTGTCACCACGGGAGCCCCCTCCACCAAATTCTCCCCTCTTCCCCCTGCTCCATATCCTCACAGGCAGGAGCCCACCCACCCGGAGGGGGGTCTGCGCTGCCCACCCCAGGGTGACTCCAGCTGCGTCACAAGCTTTCACGTAGTTTACCAAGCGGTCTCTCTGCCTCTCTACCAGAGATTCGTGATTGTTCACCTCGCTCCCTCTCTGGGAACAGCAGCAGCGGAGATTTTACCTGTTCTGTCACAGAACTGGGAGAAATACCATCAATCCACTTGCTCGAATGAGTCCTCATCCTCTTGCGTGGGTGGAGGCTTACTTCTTGCAGTCCAGTTTACCTTCCTCCTGCGCACAAGGATTTCCAGTTAAACCCAGCAAGTTTTCCAGCTTACCCCATAGCTGCTTCTGCAGCAAGGTGAACCCCTCTTCTGTTTTCTGTATCCCACATCAGCCCCTGCTTTGGCGCTGGGCCCTGGCTAAGCCAGGAGGTGCAGCTGCAAAAGGATGGACCACATCCAGCCTTCCCACCCCTGAGTGGATACTGCAGCCTCTGCAAGGAGCTGGCAGTAAAGAGAGGGGTAGCGATGTAGGGGTTCCTATTTGGGGGCTCTCCGGAACAGCTGGACCTCATCAGGCAGCACCTAGGGATGGAAGCCACACATCCTATTCCATGCAACTCCAGAACCTGCTCCCAGCACCGTATTTCTTCTTGGTGGCCTTCGTGGTGCTTGTTCATGGGAAGAAGATCCCACCAGAGAACTGCTTATCTCGCTCTGAGAATGGGCAGACCAGAAGAGATGATGCTGGGAGTTAGGGAAGACACAGCTAGCTCTCAGGTTCTCCTCACTCCCAAGCCCGTTCCTGCAGACATTCAATATTTAACACCGCAGGGTGCTCTGTCTGCTCTGCAGCCAAAGGTGGAATAGCAGCTCATGCAGAGCAAACCAGACCGGCCCCAGTGCAACGCAGCACGTGAACTGCTGCAGCGTGGACTCATCAGGACCCAGGGGAAACCCTCGGACCGCGCTGCGATGGTCTCCGAGCTGCAGATCAGCCCTAGCCAGAGTCGCAGGAGTTGCTGGGGTCAGCATTGCCGGGTTGTGTGTTTCTCTAGGCGTGCTCTGCAGACTCGCAGATCTGCTTTCCCCACGCACAAGGGTCTACAGACGGAGAACGGAGCCATGCCAGGAGATGTCCCCACGGCCCCGACCCCCTGCAGCACCCTGCAGAGCTCAGCTATCGTTCCCTTGGGCATTTGCGAAGCGATGTTTGATTTGAATGGCGTTCAGGAGCAGCTGGCTGTTGACAGGGCCAGACCCCAGGTGTCTCGCACGAGGTGTACAGCAAATAGGGGTAACACAGCCAGTAAGGCCAGTGCGGAGGCAAAACAAGCCCAAAGTAGTCTGAGCAGTGCCGCATACAAATGCGGCAGCCGATGCGCTGCCACAGCCAACAGATGCAGCAACTTTAACTACGAGGCCACCTCACAGCCCACTGCCTTTTCCTTCACTTTTCATTTCAGGAGGACAAACGGAGCAGGAATTGTGCCGTTAACAGCGTCCAGTCAGCCTTAGCCCGGCTTCATTCCTCCTGCCTTAGGCTACAGAGATGGGCTTCCAGGAGAGCTCCTGCCAGCTGCAAGGAGGGATGCACATGGCAGGGGCAGCCCCCCCGACGGTATTTCCAGACTCCAATACTTGGGCATAGTCTTCGGCGTTCGTGACCAACGATCTCTGGATTCACGGTGTCTGTGCCAGTGATAAATGCGGAAAGCTGGTGTGTAAGTGGGTCTGCTGGGCATGGAGAAGATTTCTGTGGTGGTGAAGTGTCCATGTGAGAGCAGCTCTGCCCGGGGTCCGGTTGTGGCTGCCTCGGGGTATTTGCTCTCTGCTGTAGAGACTATAGAGGCACATCCCCGGGGACGCTGCGGGAGCAAAACACCATGTCTCCTGTGAAGGCAAATGGGACGTATTAAGCCTAGGCAAAGCAGGCAGTTGCTCAGGGCAGCATGTGGCTGGGGAGGCAAAACTCTCTGCTCTGCGCCAGGGCAATGGGAAGGCAGCCGGCGACGGCTGCTGCTCTGGCAGGAGGTATCAGGAGGTACAGGGCTGCAGCCACCCCCTGACCTGATGAGAAGAAGGGTGGTAAACACATCTGCCAGCACAAGAACATCATGGTCATGATGATGCTTGTGGAACTATTTTAAACATTGCAATTTTAGCTAATTCCATTTCTGAAGTAAGTAGTAGATAACTAGCTCAACATCCTGTTGAGCATCCTGTTGAGCTGCTACTTATTTCAGCAATGTAGTTAGCTAAAATTGCTGATCTCTTAGGGCTACCAAGCCTGTCCAGGTATTGCACGCTGCTAGGAGCAGGGTGGTCTAGAATAGCACAAGTGGAAGGGTTTCATATGGCAGTGCTGGAGAAAGGTGATGGAGAGGACGTGTCTCTGCTTGATGGTCTTAAAGGTCTTTTCCAACATAAATTATTCTGGTTCTAGAATTCTAGGAGCAGCTGCAGGAAGCAAATAGTGGGTCTGTTTAGTTGAATCCCCTGCATTTAGTAGGCAAGAAATGTCACTGAAAACCTCCTAGGCATGTCTTTCCTGTGTTGGAGAGACAGACTGGCTGCTCGTCAGTGGGCAGACAAGCTACACTGTGTGTATAGAACATGACAGCCCTGATGTCAAGTACTGGTGTTTAGGAAAGGACCCCAATTCTTGGGCGACCTGCTGAACCTCCCTTCTTTCCCTGGGAGGCCAAAGCCAAGGCCAAAGGGGAAGGCTTTTCCAGGACGCCCTGTTCAGACCAGGCTGAAACAGACTACTCATTGACCTTATGAAACCAACACCTGGCTGGGCCAAGGAGAGGAAGGAAATGGAAGGAAGACAAGATGCCGCTCAATGTAGATGGAAATTTGGGTGTTTGAGCAGCCAGTTGCCTAATCTCTGCTGATCATATACGAACCAGCAGTTCACTGTGTCCCCAAACATGTATGGCTTTCTGCAGAGAAAAGTAGATGTGTAACCCCAAGGACTCCCCTATCACAAAAGTCTGATGTTCTTGTGGTAATAACTGGTTAAAGTGGTGCTCTGAAAAAAAATTTGTGGTAGGAATACAGTGATGATTGTTACATTCTTGAGAAACATTTACTTTTTATCAAAGCTTTTTCAGAAAACAAACACAGAAACAAACACCACCCCCCAAAAAAACCCAAAGCATGGTCTGAGTCATATACATGGTGTGGAAAATTTCAGCCCAAACTCTCAAAATCTGGTGTGAAGGTGTAAGCAACTGAAGATCTTATGGGAAGTGACGGCCCTGCTCAGTTAGGCAGTGAAGCTTGAATCACCTATAATTAGACAAGGAAACGTGTGTGTATACCAGAAACTATACAAACAAGCTATTAATAGCTGCTTCATTTTCACCATTCTCCAGCCAGCAGTTAGGGCCAGACTGGTCTCGGAGCCTTGCTGGCGATGCTTGGGCTGGCCGCTGAGGCAAACCGTAGCCACCCTCGGACCCTGCCCGGTCGTGCTGGCACTGTTTCCCATGGTAAAGCAGATGTCCAAAGGGGACATGCAGGCTGTAACCCAGTATTTTGCCTAGGTGCTGTGTCCCTTCCTTCTCAGCTCACCCAGCTGCCCAAGACCATGGCCAAGGCAGGATGGTGTGCTGCAAATGCTTGTTCTGGAAATTTGACCCAGATGTTCATATCCCATTACCCTGCTCACCCGTTCAGCAAGGCCAGGAGGCATTTCTGGTAGCAAGAGGCTTTGGTCTGCTTTGCTGTGATGCTCCTTGCAGATTCCCCATAGCATCCATGCAGCTGCCAGCATTTATGACAGCTGGACGGTGGTGGTTCCTGAGCCATGGGAGATGATGGGAGAGGGAACTCCCATCTCTGCCTCCCATGTGCTGGACATCAGGGGAGCAGAGACCTCCCCGGGTCTGGGTTCACTCACTGGACCTCCTGCCCGTGTCCCTGACTAGATCTGGTCCACAGGTTAGCACACGGAGGGCTTTGGCAAAAAATGTGTTCATCAAATATCACCATGGCCCCAGGAATAACAGAACGAAAGGAAAGGTGTCTTCAGCTGGAGGGCCACTGTCAGGGCAGGGGACAGACCTGCCTGGGTGTGGGAACCTGCGCAGCCCCACGGCCGCAGGGACATTCCCATGGAGGTGGAAAATGCAATTCGGTGCTGATTGAGCACACGATAGTGGATTCAGTCCCTCTTGTGCAGGACCCGTCCCGCTTACAGGACCCAGGGGATTCAGGTCTTGATGTCTGGGTGGCACATCACACCCGTGGGTGTCAGTCCTCTCTATTCTCCTCCCACCGTTTCAGCTGTAGCCACATCAAGCATCCACGTGGACCCGTGGTCTGCCTCTGGGCAGGGGCTCTCCTGCGCCCGGTGTGAATTGCCCGGCTGCGGGAGGGAGGAGAGGCTGCAAATCAGGCGTGAGAATCAGGGAGGAGAGAGGGATGCGTTTGTAGCACGCAGGAGCTAAAGGATAATGTACAAAATCCCTGCCACTGGCTGGGAGAATACCTTCCCTTGCAGTTCGGTGGAGGTATGATCAGAGAAACTTCCTGATCAAGGTCCCCCCAGCTCCCCTTTCTGAGCGGGTCCTGCCTGGGATGATGACATGCTAGCAATTATCTCTGTCCCGGCAGTTTGGAAATATGCTCTGCTGTGGTGGTGTTGAATAAAGTGTCTTCACTCTCCATGAGCGTCCTGCCCCAGGAAGATGTAAGGGCTTTGCCTAGTAATAGAGGGCTTCGTTTGTGTTCAAGAGATTTACAAGTATCACCCTAACCGTATCGCAACAGGCAGTGCATGGCTTGCTAGACTATAAAAGAGTTGTGGAGACCTGCTGCTTCTTTGGTATCAAATTCCCTATTAGTGGGAGGGCAGATGGATGCCGTAAGTGTTAGTACATAAATGCTCAAGTGAAATTATTCATTCACATATTTTGCAGAAATAGATTGGTCACCTTGTTACTGCACTGTCTGAGAGGCGTGGGCTTGAGTGGGAGTCCTAGAAAAAGGATGGTTAGGATCAGTCCTGGAGGTTTAGGTTCGCACAGTCACTGCAGTGTATTTTAGCACTGGCTGTTCTATGAGTATCAGTTTCTGGAAAGAACTAGAAATCCCTCTGATCTTTGTCTTGCTCAGTTAGAATTCATTGATTTCTGCTAGTATTTTACTTAAAAAAAGGCAAAATTTCCAGTCCTATTGACAAAAAGAAGCTTCTTTGATATATACATGTTATAGAGGTGGATCTTTTAAAATAAAGCATTTAAGAACTATTTTGAAATCAAGCTGTGCCTGATGTTAGCTTTCCCTGTGTGGTGAGTTCATGCAGTGTAGCCTCATATTTAGTATACCGTATCTGTTGAAGCACCCTATAGTTTCCAGGATGTTTTCTGAGGTATTTAGATTTATTTCAATGTTTACGATGTATTTGTTGTTCATTAAACATATTTACCCAGGCTAACCCAACATGAAAGAAATTATCTTGTTTACAGTGGAATCTTGACAAAAACACATGCAGAAAAGATAGACAAACACACATAAACCTGGATTGCTGAGTGGAACATTGATTTGCTGCCACTTCCAATTTTTCTCATTAGAACATATTTTATTTGATCATAACTCAGTACCCCGTGTAAATGTGAAGTTGTTAATCTTATTACTATACAGAAAACAAATTAATTATTATGCATGATATTGGAAATGGGTTGTTAGGTTGGCATTGGGAAGATTAGAAAAATACACTCATTACTTCAAATGATATCTGATATACATGTACAACTCTGTTTTTAAAATCATTTGCAATATTCAGATAGCAAATACAGCAAGTAGAAAAACCCTTCTTCTGTGTGGTTTTAAAATTTCAGGCCCATGATCTGAAGGTTGGATTAAAGACTGTAGTTTGCAGTTAGACTTTTGTATTTTAAAAGGCCAGTATTGAACCAGAGCAAATGAAGTTGTTAGATTGAATTTCATCCAGCTGCAGGGTAGGATTCACTAGGTTGATATAATTAACTAGTATGAGATCCAGGTGGCTTACGTAGGCAGGACGAGGATCTGCATTTCAGGTCTCTGCTATCTCACCATGACTCCTTCTTAAAAAGACGTGGATGTAGATGGACGGCCCACAAGTGGTATTCTTTTTTTAGAGAAAAAAAACAATACTGCTAGCAGTAGGAAAAGGAGCATGTGTGTAAGGTGTCTTTAGTGGTGAAGGTTGCATAGCTGCTGGTGTACTGGGGAGCCAGGCTGTGCTCGAGACCTCTAGTTCCTGTGGTAGTAATAATATTTGCTAGTTAGTGAGTGCGGGTTTGAGGAGGGATTGGGGTCGGGGGGAAGCTGTCCTGCTCATATTCTGTCTGTCTGTCTGGAGCACGTAGTTTCCTTGCTGGTGAGGCAATGAGAATGGTTGGGGTGGGTGAGATGTCTTCTCCTCCTAACAGTGCTGGGAGTGCCAGCCTCTTGGCTGAGTGGTGAAGAGGACAGGCATGGACGGGCTGGACTCAACTCTATCCTCTAAGATGCCCGTGCTCCCTCCTGAAGTCTCTAGTCATGGTAGTCATCAAAACATTTGCTGTGTATTGAGTGCAACTCCTGTGGGTAAGGTGGTACAGACAACCCACAGCAGTCAAAACTGTCAGGTCACCAGCCACAGAATTGTAATGTAGTTAGCAAAGTAAGTTTTTTCTTTTAACGTGGAGCCTTCTTATTTGCTGTTAGCTTTGCACGCTCAGGAGCTGCCTCTTGTAGCTTCTCCTCTGCAGTCCTGCAGATGCTAAATGTGTTGCTTTTTCCAGAGACCTGACAGCCTGGTGGGTTTCACATGAACCCAAGTGGTGGAACTTTTAGCAAAAAACATGGCAAAATTTGCAACAAGAGAGTGAGATAACAGCAGTGGCAAGTTTCCACAGATCTTTGCCTTGGTCATCACCCAGATTCACGCTGGTGTCTTTTTGCCCTAACCACGTAGATCTGGCAGATTTTAGGACACGTTGAGCCCTGCCCTCTGACCCAAATGCCCATCCAGGCTAGGGGCACATACACCCTCTGTCTTCCATGCCAGAGCCTTTCTAGTTTTCAGACTGAGTCCTTTCTTGTCCCTGTAGATTTCCCTCACTGTCCATCCAGTACCACTATACTTCCCTACTCAGGCTTGGACAGACTTTCCTTTAAAGTGTGCCACTGGTGTACCTCAGATATTGTCCTGCTGTGCCAGACAGTGAGACAGAAAGATGGGGAACTACCTGCTGATAACCCACGCCAAGCTGCAAAGCGTAAACCCAGCTGGGTTTACAACCCTCCTGACCAGATCATGACAGCCAGAAAAAGAGCTGGTGGCATCTTCCTTCACAGTGGTGACTAGTTCGATCTGTCTTGTGCTGCGGGTGAGGTTGGACTACGGGCCAGGATGGTTTCTTTGACTCCTAAAGCTAGGGAGAGGAACAGAGAAAGGCAGCCCTGCCAAAGAGCACGATCTTTGTCACACTTTGGGTTTCCAGAGAGGTCTCCCACCTGGGCAGCTGGCACTGTGCCCTCAGGAAGCAAGGGGTTAACAACGTCCCATGCGCCTTGCTGCAAAACTTCTGAAAAACTCCCCCCAAATTGGTTGCTATACTCAAAATATATGCCCTATAGGGCAAGAAATAGAGACAAAACTAAAATAGCGGCATTAATGAGCGAAGTAAATATCAGAGCAGAGCTGTAAAAGCAGTGAGGAAATTCCCCTCAAGAATGTTTTGTTCCGCTTTAGTGATGCTAGATACGAGGGTTCATCTTCACAATCTCCGTTGTGCTGGAGGCTGCCACGAGCCTGGGTGACAGAAGCACATCCCGTGCGAGCAGGAGGATTGTCCCCCGAACCCACGCGCCTGGGCTCAGCTGGGCATTATCAGACACCATTTCATCCCTGGAGCCACCGCTCCACCAAATCACCCGCTAGGATCTCCAACCCGAGAAAAGAGAGAGGCTAGATGGTAGTGGAAAATGAGCCTTTTCTTCCCATTTGAGCTGCTGAGCAGGCAATTACACAGCGGTCCCCAGGGAGCATCGTGCGGGCAGGCAGAGCTGGTCCTGCCTCCCGGGGTGCCAGAAGGTGCCTGCCCACGGCTGGCCCCGCGGTCCCTTCCGGATGGGGCAGGCGGCTCTTCCCCCGGCATCGCCAGGCCCTGCGTTGAGGGTCTGCTGCACGAAGGTGGGGGGGAAGCCTTTTTGCATCGTGATTTTTGCCGGTGAGATGGCGGAGGAGCCCTGCCCACCAGCTGTGATCACCAGAGTTTTGTCCTTTCGGTGGTGCATCCTGTATTTCTGCTCACACGTGTTGCCTCACCTTGTGCGTAACTGAAATACCATATTTTAAAGCAAGCAAGCAAGGAAATTCTTCAGTTTTCCTTCCTGCAGAACATATCACAAGGTAAATGGCTTTTCATGGTGGTTATAGCTATATAGTGAGCAAACAGGGTAAGTGTTACCGAACCGCTCTTTTTTAATTTTCTTCTTATTGATTTCAAAATTTAACTAAAAAAAGGTTTCAATTACAAGACAACCTTTTTATATTTCACACTTAGTAATTTTCATACAGCTGTATAATTGGAGGTAAGCAGTATCTGGAGTTAATGAAATAGATTTCTGTATTGTTCTTAAAGTCTCCAGTTAACTACAATTCGCCATGTGATGATAAAGAGCAGAGCTCTCTGTCATCTGCTCTAAACACAGCCCCCGCCCTGCAGAATTAGAGTGAATGCAAATAAAGAAAAAGAAATTACACCAAAAATACCTAAGGAGAGGAAAAAAACAATCTCGTGCGGTAATTATTCTCAAAGGAACGCGAGGACTGAAAACACCCCCGACCTCTCGCTGTATGTAGCTGAACCAGTACGAGTTACTCGCATCCCACACAGACCATCCCTTTGCAACGCTTCCGTGGGATGGATTCCACCCAAGCTCGCAAGTCCGTGTGTGTGTAGCATTAGGGAGCAGTGACTTTCCCTGCTGAGGGAGGGGTGAAGTGCCCGGCTTTGCAAAGAGCAGAGGTGAAAGGATAAGCGGTGCCTGGGGCGGAGCAGGATTTGCTCACCCCTGTCGCGGTTTAACCCCAGCCAGCAACTAAGCACCACGCAGCTGCTTGCTCACTTCCCCCCCACGCAGTGGGATGGGAGAGAAAATCAGGAAAAAAAAGTAAAACTCATGAGTTGAGATAAGAACAGTTTAACAGAACAGAAAGGAAGACAATAATAATGATAATAATAACAATAATAAAACGGCAACAATAATAATAGAAAATTGGAATATACAAAACAAGTGATGCACAATGCAGTTGCTCACCACTCACCGACCGATGTCCAGTCAGTTCCCGGGCAGCGATCTGCCTCCCCCTGCCAACTACCCCCAGTCTATATACTGGGCATGACACCACATGGTATGGAAGACCCCTTTGGCCAGTTTGGGTCCTGGCTGTGTCCCCTCCCACCTTCTTGTGCCCCTCCAGCCTTCTTGCTGGCTGGGCATCAGAAGCTGAAAAATCCCTGACTTTAGACTAAACATTACTTAGCAACAACTGAAAACATCAGTGTGTTATCAACATTCTTCTCATCCTAAACCTAAAACATAGCACTATAACAGCTGCCAGAAATAAAATTAAATCTATTCCAGCCAAAACCAGGACAACGCTGCACAGGACTGCAGCTGGAGGCTGCTTCTGCCTCTTTGGGGGTTTTTCAAAGCCAGGCGGTTTGAAACACTGCCTGAGAGGATTTCCAGGAGAAAGAGATGCTTTGTCTTATTTTATGCCAGTGAGTAAGTCGAGGCTATGAGGCTAATGGCTTGGGTGCAGGCGAGAGACACACAGCGAGAGCAAAAGGGGAGGAGTTGATTTTTGAAATGAAAAGGCAAGAAACCTTCCTGACCTTCTGCAGTAAAATAACTGGTAAAGTACAGATAGCAAATGCGGTGAAACTTTCCTTTTTTGGTTTTTTTTTTTTTTTCCCTCAGTGGTCAACAGACTTTTTTCCTCAGTCTGCTGTTAGGCAGAGCAGTACCACGCAGCACAGCGCTGTACAGCACTACAGCCCAGAGGGTGAGCAGCGTCACTCTCGACAGAGGTGGGAGAGCAGAGACAGACAGACACGAGCAGGGAGGAGGGAGCAACTGGCCTGATCTGTGCATATTGTGGCAGAAGGCAAAACGAAATAAATGGTCCCTGGAAAAACGTCCGTGCTGAGCAGAGGTAGCGCTGCAGTGAGAGAGAGGTTGGCAGGCTGGCACTTGGCTGGCCAAACCGTGTGCTGGGCAACCATTGTGGAGTCGCCTTGATGAGGGTGCAATTCGTAAGGCCTGTCCCACTGGCCTGGTACGGGTGTTTCCAGTTTGTCAGACACCATTGCAGCTGGATCCTGGGAGGATGTGGTGATGGAAACCCTGAGCCGCAAAAGAATGGAAAGAGAGCAGAGCTGGCAAGAGACGGAATTACCTTTTTGAGCATCACGGCCAGAACATACAACCTCTACGCGGGTCCAGCCGTTGTCCTTTGCTCCTTTCTGGTGTCCAAGCAAACCTGGCTGCAGGTGCTGCCCCTGCGAGCTGCTCTCCTGCAGCCCTGCATGGCACGTCGCTGCCAACAGACAGCCCAGCACCACCTTCCACGGGCCCCATCCCTAACTGCGTGCCCCTGCATTCTCCTGCCCAGCAATATTTGTGTTCGTGCGGTGCAGCGTGGGCCAGTTAAGGGAGTTATTGCACAGGACAGCCGCTCCGGGAGGGTTAGAAATGATTTGTCTTCTGACAGTTCAGCTCCCCAGAGAGAGCTACAGTGCAGAGGGGAGGGAGAGAGAAGGGTGCAAGACCTGACTTTTTGGCTGCAGCTAGCTCCTGGACCTGGACTGTGAAAGGCAGACCTACTGTGAGCAAACTTACTCTGGCATGTAGGGACCTTGGGAAGTGGTTTTGGGCGCACATATGAAAAGAGGTAGAAAAAAAACAACCAGAGAGCTTCATCCTCTCCTGTCAAAAAGACAACTGCTTGTCCACAGTAATGGGGGGAACATCCGAGTTGCTCCTGGCGGGGCTCCGCAGATGTGAAAATCAGGCAAATGGCTGCGGGCAAGTCCTTTGATTGCCCCAGGTCCTAACTGCAGTACCCATTTACGAGATGAGTCCAGCAACCCAGGATTGCATCCCACCTTGCTCTGCCCAAACCCTCCCCAGCCCCTGCCTCTAACCAGGATTTTAGCCAGGGTTGCTGTGGATGAAAAGCTTCCTGGGTTGTAGCAGCGTGGCCTGGGGCTTGAAAATGTACAAACACTTTCATCCATGCTAGTGCACTGCTCCTCTGAATATCTGCCGTGAATACATAGCTCTTGCTGCACAAAGGCTCTGGTGATTAGGATGATAAAATGCCTATTTAAATGTTCTTCCATGTACTGGCATGGTTCCTAAAACTATGGAAGGAAACCTTTCTGCAAGCAGTTGAAGGGTGGCGGTTAAAACACCTACCTAAAGCACATGTTACGATGTATCTAATAAATATTCGAAGGAAAATTTGAAATCTCTTTAGAAGCAAAATATGTTAAGTTGAAAAATCTTTTGGCAGCTGGGATTTACAGGAGCATCTATTTACGTATGTGCTAGCATGTCGACCGAGAGACGTATTTACCTAGGGATCAACCAGTTACCCAAGGAGGAGCAGGCGAATATTGTACTGTGTTTCTGTAGGTATTAAACATCTGATCTAGAGAGAATCAGGACAGAGCCGGACTCTGAATGCTGCCCAGTGTCTGACTTTGGCATTTATTTGATTATGTGTTCGGAGGCTGTGACCCACCACGCTGTTTTTCAATCAATAGGAAAGAATCGGGTTATTAACATGAAACCTAATCTAGGAAAGGTAACAGTTAATACCTTGGCTATGTCTTCTTTTGAGCCTGAAGACAGCCTTGGATTTCTTAACCTCCTGTCTTCTTCATGCATTTTCTGGACACTTCTGTGTCTAGCAAAGGGCTCACTTAATCAGCTGTATTTTCCTCTTCACTGGCAATTGTTGGAAGCAGACTATTCAGTGATTTAACTTCCTATCTTCCAATCTACCTCTTCTCCCAGCAACTCTCAAAGCAAAGGAATCAATTTGACCTTTTTCAACGTTTTAATAGCAGCAAACACAAAAGTTACAGCACAGGATGGACTTGGGTTGCAATTTTTGTTCTTGCCTTTCTCGAGAGAGACTGGAAAAGCAAGCGTTGTATAGTAGAGTCGATCACTTCCAGCCAGAGCTCTCATTAAAAATTCCTCATTCTTGGTTTCTTTACTTTGCAGCATAGCCAGAATGGGCCCCTCTTTTCAAAATATCCATGGGAGGATGCATTCAGAGAGAGGGACGCAGGCCTTATAACTGAGCAAGCTGCTCCTCCAGGCAAAAACGGCAGCCCGGCAGCAAGCTTCTCCATTCTGCTTAGGGCAGAAGTTAGGTTACAACCTGTCCCTCAGGGCATCTCGTTTGCTAGGTGCCCAGGGGCACTGTTAAAAGTCCAAGCGCCTGACAAAGGGTGGACGTCGAGGGTGCTTTTTCACGACGCCCCTGCCCTCCTGCTGCAAAGATCTGATGCCTGCTCTGTGCTCTGCCCAGACCTGTGCGGTCCCCAGGAACACCGCCGCACCTCCCTAGGTCTCCCGTGCGGCAAAGGACTTGGCAATCTTTCCCTTCTCCCACCTTCCCCTGGCCTGGCTGCGGCTCCCCTGGCAAGGCAGGGGCTGCTCTGCACCCCCAGACACCACAGCCTTCGGGTGCCTGTTTCCTCCACTCCGCACTCTGGTCCCAAAAGCAGTGCTCATCCCACCTCTGCTGCTGCATCCCAAACAAGCACCCCGCCTTCCCGAAGAGCCTGCCGGGATGCCGCACGCAGGCTGGAGGACACCGGCTCTGCTGCTGATGGCCCCTTGTCTTAACGTTCTTCTGCTGGTTTTGAAGGAGGAGCTCTCGTGCAGGGGGCCAGAGAAGCCCGAGCTCTGCAGTCCAGCCGTGCTGCGCTCCCAGGAGGGCAGGCCCTCGCTCTACCACGTCACTGCAGTAATCTCAGAGGATACGGTGGGGTTTCTCACAGAGCTCTCAGGAAGAGGTAGAAGCCAGCATCTGGTGTGGCTTGGCCTCCCTCAGATGCTGGCTCATTTTCAGCTGTGCATGTAAGCGTGTCACCAGGCAGAAAGTTCTGCAAAGTTGACTTTTAAAACCATGTCTTTTTAACTATCAAAATAACCACACTCGAGATCAGTGAAAGTGACTGAGAGAGGGGACTGAAGCGTTCACTCTGGCCCTGAACCCTTCCACACCAGGATGATAAAACAGATTTAGGCTGTCAAAACAGATTTAGGCTGTCAATTGCTTTGACAAAGTAGGTTGGTCCTCTGCTTTGACACAAATTTATCTCTGAAAACGCAGGCCCTGGTGACTGTGTGGCTGTGGACTGTAGAAAAAAGGTCCCGGAGGCACAGAAAGGGGTGGCAAGGAGCAGCCCTCAGGCTGTGGGACAGCGGAGCTACAGGCAGCTCTTTCAGAAAAGCATTTCACCCTGCCGTGGTGCTCGCTGCTGCAGCACAGCAGCAGCTCTCTCTGCCGAATACCCCCGACACGGAGCCCCCCCGGCGCGCTGCTCGCTGCCCAGTGTGACCAGTAGCACTTCTGAGGCAGCAGTTGGCGGTAGGTGAGGGGATAGCAAAAGTCATAATGCATATTAACTGAAAAAGAGAAGTCTCTCAGCATTTCCTGCCCTCCTCTCAGGCTCTCGAAAATAAAACCCACCGGGTTTGTCAGCTGCGCCACCTCAGCTCTGCCCTCTTACTGGACTGACCAGACTGGGAAATGGAGCGCTGAGAAGGGTGTCGACATCTCTCCCCATTAATCTCCAGTTGCTAGATCGTCATCGGAGGGGGGGACGGGACACAGCACCTCTTCCGCGCGTGGACTGCCCAAGCAAACTCCGCTGCCGAGGGGATGCCTCTTGCCACGCTGTCATCTTCCAAGCCTCATTTCCTGATGGCTTCCCATGGACTGCTCTCTAAAGATCGCTGATGATGCTACCCCAACTGCTCTCCGCTGTACAGGGCTGCCCATCTAACACCTTTTAAATTACTTCAGTCTGCTTAGCATACCCATCGCAGAGTTCACTTTTATCTCTCGGAACACACTGGGCCACGATCGCCACTAGATCTCCCATCTTTTGAATTTAAAATGACAGGCGTCAGGAGAAAAAGAGGCTATGGTACTGCAGAGAAAAAAAAAAAAACCAACCCCCCCCACCCTCTGATCCTGCCGAGGCGGAGGGGCAGATCATCATTTGCAGCAGCGCTCCCCCTCTTCCACATCTGGTATCGGTGCGTTTTGCAGAAATGTGAGAAAACGCGCGTAACTTTGAGGGTGGTACGGGGCTTCGGATGCTCTGTGTGACCTGCTGCCCCTCCACTCCCCCAAAATCATGATGAACCATGCCTCAGGAAAAGGCGGCTGCCCAAGGAGCAGAGCAGGCTGGTACCCGGGGAGGCTGGGCAATGCAGGTACTTTTGCTCTGGCGCTTTTTGGTGTTCTGGCCGCAATCCGAGCTTCCAGCAGCGCCTGGGTTTGCAGTATGCCTCCGAGCCAGTTGTCCTTTCACTTCCTAATGTTAATGCACCAGAGATAACAGGACACAAGGTTAGGCCAGGGTTTTTATCTTCTTGTTCCTTCAAAGAGGGCAGGCAACAACAACTGTCCTTGGAAAACTCTGAGAAGGTATTTCTGCGGCGCCACCGTTTCTTCTCCACGCTGTTTTTCCACCTGCCTCCTCCTGCTTACAGAATGCACCAGCAGGCCCCCAAAACAGGGCTGAGGTCGTGCGGGGCCGGGGCCCCCCCCCCCCCACGGCTGCAGCCGTGGATTTGCGGCGGGCTGGTTCCCGAGTGTCGCTGTCCTTCCGGGGGGGTGTGGGTTCAGACAGGCGGGGGGGGGGGAGGCGAGGATTCCCCATTCCCGCAGAAGTTGCTCCGGAGGGGGGAGTGGGAAACCTTTTTCCCAGGACCGTTCCTGGTGGCGGCAGGACGGGGGAGGGGGGTCGTTCCCAGCCCCTGCTGACACTACAAGTATTGCCCCGGTGTGGGAAACGGCGGGGGCTTTTCCTGGTCGTCCGGGGGTTCCTCACAGCCGGTCTTAAATCACACCCTCGGTGGTGGCACCGGGGGCGGGT
>NW_010972646.1:645356-646541 GCF_000737465.1 Haliaeetus leucocephalus
CTTTGCAGCCGTGCGTGTCCCTGCAGCCGCGGTGGGCCCCGCTGCAGACCCTCCATCACCTCCCCACGCCTCTCCTCGGGCCGGGGGCGAGCGGGCAGCCGGGTCCTTTGCCGAGGCGGGAGGGCATGCGGGAGCCCCGCGGGCTGTTTTTAAGGACAATAAAGTGTTTTTCGTTCCTTTCTCTGCGTGAGGTCAGACAAACGCTTGGCGGGCTCCTCGCTGCTGCCGGGGCCGTGGGCTGGCGTGGCCGGCAGAGGCGGGGGGGAGGCGAGAGGAGAAGCGTCTGGAGGGATGGAGGGGGGGGAGTGGGGGGTCCTGCGGTTCATTTGGGGTGGCTCCGCTGGGGTTGCCTCTGCCCGGGTCAGCGCCGCAGGGAACCGACCATCCCGCAGCGGTCGTTCGCACGGCGGCTGGCATTTCGGGGCGAGCCGGCGGAAAAGCGGGGGCTCTGGCCGCCGGTTATTTTTATGTTAAGCAAATGAGAGAGAAGAAACGTTGCTTGAAAAGGGAAGCAAAAGGGCGAGAGGCAGGAGCCGTCCCCCCCCGTCCAACCGCGGCTGATCGCTGGACGGAGCCGGGGGTCCCCGGTGGGCCCGGTCCCGGTTCAACCGCGGAGCGCGTCCGGGCGGGCCGCCGGTCCTCGGATGCGGGAGGGAAACGGGAGAATTTTGGAGAGTCGCATCTATGTCTGCCGCCGGTGGGGAGCGGGGTTGCGCCGGGAGGGGCGGCCGGGAGCCTCTTCAGCGGCCTGGCATCCCCAAATCCCGGCACGTCCCTCCTTCCCATGCAGGATCCGACCCGAGCGGGGCTGCCCCTGCCCGCTCTGCCTGCAGGCAGCGGTGGTCCCCTCCCTTCGGGGCCCCCCGCTCCTCGCCCCTGCCCACCGCCGCTCGTCACCCACCCGCGCCCCCCCAGCCAAGCGGACTGTTGTTTTCACGTTCCGGGAGGGTTCCGTGGGAGACGGACCGGGCGGCGGGCTGTGGGTGGGCGCGGGTGGGAGCCGGGTACCTCGCTACCGGCGCCGGTGGGCGAGGGGGGCAGCGCGGGCAGGGCGGTGCAGGCAAGGGCCGCCCGCCGGGCCCACTTTCACGGGAGGCGCCCCGGGGCTGAGGTTTATTTTGTCCTTTGGGAAGGGGAGCGCCTTTTTGGTGTTTTTTTTTGTTTGTTTGTTTGTTTTGGGTTTTT
>NW_010972646.1:646952-647174 GCF_000737465.1 Haliaeetus leucocephalus
GGGCTCCCTCCGCCGCCCCCCCCAGGGCACTGGCAGGCGAGACCCCGTCCCGCCCCCGCGGCGGTCCGTCCCGTCGGGGAGCGCGGCCCCGGGGCTGCGGCGTCACGGCCCGGCCCGGGAAGGGGAAGTCGTTTCAGCTGAAAATTTGGTGACGGGCTGGGGCTGACGGAGGCAGAGCGGGCAGGTGCTGCCGCCGCCGCCGGTTGCCGCCCGGTGCCGGTG
>NW_010972646.1:647215-647927 GCF_000737465.1 Haliaeetus leucocephalus
GGGGGGGGGGGGCGGCTGTTTGCGAGCAAACTTTGATTCCTGCTACAACAGATGTCAGAGTTTTCTTGGGTTTTGGCTGCGTCTGGGGACATCTTGTGATGTTTTAGAGAACAGGACATGATCTCACATGGCGAGGAGCTCTTTAGTTTCTTAATCATTTCACGGTTCCTTCAGAGGCTTTTTTCCACCTAAAACGTTTAGTTTCAGCTCACTGATCAGCTGCAAAAGCTCGGCGGGGAGCGGAAGAGTTGAATTATTCCAACCTGCGAGAGGCCCTCGAAAAAAAAAAAGGAAAGGAAAAAAAAAGGAGAAAATAAAGAAGAAAAAGAAAGAGAAAATAAAGAAGAAAAAAAAGAAGAAAAAAGTGAGAAAACAAAAAAAAAGGAAAAGAAAAGAAAGGAAAAGAAAGGAAAAGAAAAAAGGAGAAGAGAAGCGAAGAGAAGCGAAGAGAAGAGAAGCGAAGAGAAAACAAGAAGAGAAGAGAAAAGGAGAAAAAAGAAGGAACGGGAAGGCGATAGCAACACGACGCGGAAACTTTTCTCTCTGTCCGCCTCCCCAAGTCCTGAACAGCCGGGATGGAGTTGGAGAAAACCTACGCGACCCCCCGGGCCGGCCGCACAGGTGGGACTCGGTCCGGGCGCCGCGGGGGTGGCGGAGACACGCCGCCGCGGCCCGTCACGCGTGGGCCGCGGTGCGGGGCAGAGTCGGCTGC
>NW_010972646.1:651418-652445 GCF_000737465.1 Haliaeetus leucocephalus
CCCCCCCCAGGGCCGGGACGACCGCCCGCAGCCGCCGTTCCCCTTCGGTAAAGCCGGTGGTTCGGCGGGGGTGGTTTTGGCGGTGAACGGACGGCGGCGGGATGCAAGGGGCTTGTCCGAGGTTTATTTTCCCGCAGAGAAAGAGCCGATACAAATACGTCTTTATCTATTCAGGTAGATAGAGCCACTCGCCGAACTGTGCCCGTGTATCTATTCGTATATATGCGCACACGATTATGTATAGATATGCGTGTACATATGTATTCTCCCACCCCAAATCGAATCTCTGGGAGGAAAGCCGCCCGGCATTTCCGACGAACGGAAAAGTTTGCTATGCGATATTCTCCCTCTATTTCGACGTTTTGATATTCGTTAATTAAAAAAACCCAAACAAACAAAAAAGGAAAAAACAAAAAAGAGGCAAACAAATAGGAAGTGCACGGAGCGGGGCTGGAGGGAAGATTTTTTTTTTTTTTTTTTCTTTTTAACCACCCCAAGAAAGGCGTGACAATTCCTTGGCGAGCCCCGCGCCGGGCAGCGCGGCGGCGGACGAGCGGGCGGCAGAACTGGTTAAGTTAACAGGTCGTGCGCGATGGGCTTGCCTGAGATTTGTTGTGCTTGAGAGGTCGGGGAAGACTTATCCATTAGCACAGTGTTATGTGAAATGACATCTTCTCTCACGGTGAGTTAAACGCTGCATTACGGCGAGAGATTGCGAGGAAATTTAAGGTAGAACTAATCTCATTTCCTGGTGCACCGCAGCCCTTCGGCTAAAAGAAATTTGTTTGCAAAATAAACCACCCAATAAACCCTTCTTCCTCCGTCTTCCCCTCGCTCGCTGTTTTGTCTGCCCACTACCCTCTCCCTCCGTCCCTCGCACGGTTTTCGGAGGGTGTCCGGAGCGGGGATGGCAGCCGGTAACGGGCTTCTGCCGCCCCCGGGAAAAAACAGACTTTCCCTCCCGCCACAGCACGGCGTTTTGAACCCGCGTGTCTTTCTCTCCCGTCGTGGAACCGAATCACTTTTT
>NW_010972646.1:653293-653646 GCF_000737465.1 Haliaeetus leucocephalus
GACGGCGGCGGCCCCGGCCTTTGTTCCCCGGCGGCTGCAGGGTCGGAGGATGCTCTCGGCCTGGGCAGGCCCGGGCTCCGCCGGCCTCCTGGGGCTGGGAACTGGCTCCGGGGGTGGAGAATCAGCCCTTTCCCTAAGGAAACACATGTCTTAAATGCTTGCTTTCTCTTTCCTGTTCTTTCTTTCCTTTTCTTTCTTTTTCTTTCTTTCTTTCTCTCTTTCTTTCTTTCTTTCTTTCATTCTTTCTCTTTCTTTCTCTCTATTTTCTTTCTTTCTCTTTCTTTCTTCCTTTTCCCCTTTCTCCCTTTATCTCTCTGTCTTTTCCTTCCTTCCTTCCTTCCTTCCTTCCTTCC
>NW_010972646.1:654261-818067 GCF_000737465.1 Haliaeetus leucocephalus
TTCCTTTTGCTCCTTCCCCCCCTCCCTCCCCCCCCCTTCCCTCTCCCCTTCTGCACCTTGCTGGTCATATTAAATGCACTGTGCGTGATTTTGTACAACGACAGCCGCTGGCAGGTGAGAAGCCCGAGGTCTCGCTCGCTGCAGCGATGCGGGGTTGCTCCCGTACACTCCGGCTATCGGGTCATCCCTGCTCCGGCCGCAGCATCATCCCAGCCCCAGCACGTCCCTGGTGCTGCCAGCAGCTCCCCGGGCAGGGGCGGCTGAAGGCAGCCCCCGACGCCCGGGGGTCTGCTCCCCGCACCGCCGGGCTGCGGGAGGGACGCACCAGCCTGAGGCCAGCTCGGCCGCTGGCAGAGGTCTGCCTCTTGCACCGGTGAAGGCAGAGCAGACACTTGTCTGCTTGCCACAGGCTTATTTAGCTGGCTTTAGCAATCACCTATTTCATGTGGATTCATTATGTGCCCTGACAGTTTTAGAAGGTGTTTGCAAAGTTTGACAGCAGTTTATCAATGGTGAAATGACTGGATTTAAATAAAAGTAGCTCTATATAATCTTTTTTTTTTTTTTAAAAAAAAACCAAAACACTGAGGTACTTGGCTTGTCAGCTTATTCAGTACTGTTCAAGCCCTGTGCAAATAGAGTGATTTTCTGTATTATTTTTGTTCCAGAATTGGCATCTGTACTGCCCCTATTGCTTGTTTTCAGCTTCTCTGCTCCTCTGTAATCCAAGTAGTTTGGATGATTAACAACACGAGGGTTAATTATATTTCCTCACTTGCTACGTGGCATTATTACATGTTCATGTTTTTTACACAGTTTCACTACTGTTCATCCAAGTGAGTCCCGTTTCCCACCAGATATATGATTCACCTTGCTAAAGGTGAACAGTGCAAATCTGCTCGAAAAGGAATAATATACTGGGCTTGCCTGAGTGTTCATGTTTCATTTGTGGGCTCATAATATCTGCCAAGACTGCTGTAAATTGCAAGAGCAGAAATCGGGCTTTTTTTTTTTTTTTTTTTTTTTTTTTTCCCCCTCTTGATTAAGTCAAGGCATCTGGAAAAAAAAACAACCCACGTATTTCATTTCGGGCATCTCGTTCTGTGCTTAGACACAAACAGCATGTAGGCTGAGCGATCTCCCAGCCTCCTTTCCAGCTGCTTTCCCAGCCAGAGGCTCAGGAGCATCCTCTTCTCCACGGGCCAGCACCAGGCCTGTTCCCGGAGTTTGCAGTCGGGCAAACGCGGCCGCTGGCTTCGGGAGGAAGGTGGCCCGAGTCCGGGGAGCTGGACGCATCGCTGCGTGGTTTCCCGTGGCCATTTTCCCACACGGGGCCTGATCTGCCTTCAGGCAGGAGGGTCCTCCCCTCCGGCGAGTGGCATTGCGGCAGCGCGGCCGTGGCCGCCTCCGTGCTTTGGGTCCGGCAGCGCTCGGGGAAAAGCAGCCAGAGGCTGGACCGAGGCTGGGGAGACGATGCCCGGAGCCGGGGAATGCTGGGGATGGGGGGGGTCTGCCCCGCAGAAACGTCCGAAACTCTCACACAGCTCTTCTCCTCCTGCCCTTCTCCCCCTCCCCTGTGTGTTTCAGGACATGGAGGCGTGAATCAGCTGGGGGGTGTTTTTGTGAACGGCCGCCCCCTCCCAGATGTCGTTCGCCAAAGGATCGTGGAGCTCGCCCACCAAGGGGTCCGGCCGTGTGACATCTCCCGGCAGCTCCGCGTCAGCCATGGCTGCGTCAGCAAAATACTTGGCAGGTAAAGGGGGGACGACGAATCCTTCTGTGTCCGTCGAGAGAAAAGTGTCAGTGCTGGTCCCTGAATCGAAGGTTGCAAACAAATGGAGAATAGTAGAAACCGCAGGAAATCAGCCCAGTGAGGACAGGGGCTTCCTGACCGCTTGGGGTTTTATATGCCTGATGTGGGAAAAAAGTGTGCCACTATTCGTATGTCTGGTTTGCCCTTTCACAGTTTCTTATAGGTAATTGTCACGCAAAGCGCAAAATGCCATGTGGGGTGTATTTGCTGTATATACGGCATATATCCTGCACCTGTCTGTTCTGAACAAGTGGAGAAATCCGGAGTCATCTTCAGTAAAATGCCAAAAAAATTAGAAGTTTTGGAAGTTACTTGTTTTGCTTTCTGAAGATGACTCTCTTTTAGCAATAATATAATTACATATTGCATGAACGTTGCCGTGTGTTCATTCACACAGGCTATACTGCAATCTGTCCCACTGTTTCATTGGACGCCTTTTTCTGCTCTTGTGCAGGAATACGTTCTTAAATTAGAGCACAGAATACCATAAGTAACTATTAACCATCTTAATTTTGGCTGTTTTGGGAGTAGCCCTCCGTTCAGTCTGGAGCTGCTCGAACCGCTGTGGCAAGAGGAAATTAAACTTCAAATTCATATCATTTCCTGATTTCATTTTAAAATTTGACATAGGTTCAGGTGAAAAATACCATCCTTGCTTCTTTGTATCTTGTGAACAAATCTGAACATAATTTGTGTCAATTAGAGCCTTAAAATGGTTTTGGACCCCAGGTATTCTGAGGTACTTGAGCAACTTGTGTTAAGGAAAATGTTTTTTTGGTTAGAATGTGTCTTTCTTGATAATCTGGAAAAGTTAATTCCTGAACTATTCACTAAACTTTCACAGTTCACATCACTGCTTAGATTTTTACTTTTTTTATTTTACCATCATCTTCTTTTCCAATTTTTAGCTGATATGCTTTCCTGGACATAGCATAGCTGCAAAGGCTGTTAGGGCAATTTTTTTAATAGTATCACGCAGAGGATCTGCTTGGATTAGCAGCATTTACGATCTCTCAATGGCCGTTTAAGTGTTCAGAATCGGACCGACTTGGCACCGTCACAGGCCCCTGGCTTTGTAGCTCTTGGCACTCTTTTCCCCACAGGCCCCTCTTACCTCTTGCTCGCCTTAACTGGCTGAACAGCATCTCCACGGCCCCGCGCTGCGTGCTTTTAGAGAGCCGCACGAGCCAGCGTGCCAGTTACGCTCAACATCCCTTTTTTTCTCTCATGCCTCCGTTGCAGGGGGATACATTCCCCTGCAAGCTGCATGCGTTCCTCCCAGTGTAGGTCTGGGGGCACCGATGCCTTTACTGTTTTAGAGCGGATAACTTTCCGTGGGCTTTATCCGAGACCTGCCTGCCCATCACGGCCCCGTTTCCCTCTGTTATTGCCTTGCATCTGCTGCCGGCACAGGCTCCTGCTCCCAGCCTGGCTGGCATGGTTCGGCTGGTGATGCTCTCCGCTGCAGCGGAATTGCCACCAATTCCCATCAGGACCAGTGCACAGCTAAGGAACAGGCAATTTATTTACCTACCAGGCGAATGTCCAATGGTTTTACTTTTGATAGTTTGAATAGATTTACCATTAGATATATTTGCACTATAGAGCTAAGAGTGAGGCTCCAGAGCTTTGTCATTAAAGTTGTCAACAATAAATTGGAATTTCATAGCTCATTATTTTCATAACTAGTAATTACAGTGGGTAAAATGTCACTGTAATTGCAGCTCTGTGTGTGTGGGGTTTTTTTCATGTACGTGTGTGTGTGTGAAAAACGGGAGTCCTTATGATAAATCCTTACGTTTGGAATTTTGTGGTCGGAATTTTTCAGTCCTCGATACAGACTTAAAAAACATCCAGAGGCAGGGAACCAGCAGTTGCAGTGCAAGGGAAACTCTCACCCCTTGGAAGGGGGGTACCGCAGGGGTGCCCACTCTTCACCTGCATTGGCAACTTGCTGGGAGCAAAAGGCCCGGACCTGATGTGCATAAAATGAAGCTGAGTGCAGCCGTCCTTGCCATTAAAATGGAGACGGGAGTCAGGGATGCCCGTGCTTTGGCTGCACCCAGGTTCACTGCGAAGGCGAAGAGGAGGGCAGTGTCAGCCGTGTCGCTGGGCGAGAGCCGTTCCCCCGGCGCAGCGAGCTTTCCCGGCTGCCCCGGGGGAGAAGGGTCCGGGCCCAATCCTGCACCCTCCCGCACGAGGCACCTCTCGCCGTTGATGTGTGCGTGCCTTTGCAGACCTCGAGGTGGTGAGGACGGGCGGGTAGGCAGTGGTTAGAAGATTTGGGAGCGGAGGTCTTGCTGTCCAGAGGGTACCAGGGCTTTGTCCCCCGGGTGAGCTCGCCGCGGCGTCATGGCCGCGAGGGCTTTTGCTGTCGTGGCTTACCTACCGTGGTGAGCCAGCCGTGGGAAACGCCGTCTCGTCTGCAGGGCCGTGGCTTTCCCGAGCCTGCTGGCTGATGCTCTGCTCAGCTGGGCTGTCCTGCATCGTGGGGTAGTGACCGCGGGCACCACGCTGCATGGTGCAGCAAGGTGCTGTTCGAGAAAAAAACGTTACGGGACGTTTGTAAAAATCGGTCGTTTTGACTGGAACCAAGGAAATGGAGACTTTGTGTTTGGGAGCATTCTAGGGTATTGTCTGGCTTCCTTCCGCACCCTCCTCACGGGAGAGGTGCCAGCAGCAAAGGTTTTGAGGCCAGGGGTGCAAGGTTTTAGTAGGTTTATGGTCCACGTTTGCCATCGTTTTGTCATGTCCTCAGGAAGGATGGGAGGAGCTGAATTGTACCCCCCTGCCCTAAAGCTCGCTACTAGGCTGTGTGTGGGGACACCGGCAGGGTTAATCCACCTCTGACACTTGACGCTTTCCCTTAACTAGTATTGCTGAAGCGGCTCATGGAGACTGGTAGATCTGTGTCCACCTCTGCATCCAGAATATCTGAAAACGTGTACAAACAACACGGTGTCAGTTTCCTTAAAGGAATTTTAGGCCCTGCACACAGGGCTCTTCCCAGAAAGACTGAAAACCAGTAGCCTGGCAGAAATTTGATGAACATGGTTGCGTGTTACAGTGAGACAGGCTTCGGCTGCGCAGCCTGTTTGTGTTCTGCTCACGCTGGAAAGATTGGGGAATTAATTTTTTTTTTTCATATAATGTGTATGTCAAGGAGCTGCGGAGAAAAGATATTAATAAACAGTCTTACGTTCTTACCTGGGAGTCTTTTCTGAGCTCCTTACTAGAACTACAGGCATGGAGCACTGAGTGGACACGTTTCAGCTGCTGAGAGCGTGCAGCTCGGTGGGTGTCTGCTTGAAAGGCTCACGAAGTCGAGGTCTGCTCTGTACAGAAAGGACGTGCTGGGGCCAGGGCAGTTGGGGCAGTTATTGCAGGTAGGCACGGGGTTTATTTTTCATGGGGTCACGAGAAAATTCACAAGGTACAAAGAAGTGCATGGCCGGGAGAATGCCTCGTGTGTTGTGCTCCCTGACGGCACAGCACAGGGAAGCACGGTCTCATTCTTGGTCTCCGTTCTGGCCCTCGACGGATAAGATATGACTTCTGCTCTTAACAGCATGTTCAAGGCTTCGTTTATTAAAAGGGGAGACTTGTGGGGAATCTCAGCTGCGATGTATTGTTGCAATACTACCAAAAGCAGTTGCTCTTGTGTGATTTACATGTGAGGAAATCTGGCAGCTTTCTGTTGGTTCAGGGATCCAGTCCTTCACCTTTCCTGGCGTGGCATCAGCAGAGCTGCTGGTGTGGGTAAAGATGCTGTACCTGAGGAAGGGCCACAGGACTGGTCCCAGGAACCAAATCCCAGCTCAGCTGGACCCCTCCAGAGTGTGGGCAGCTCCCTTTTCCTTGAAATTCGTGGTTGAAACTACTGAAAACATAATGTTAAAAAGAATACGTTTTGGAATACATTAACTGTTAAAAACCGTAATGTGTGTATTAAAACCATAAAATGGTAAAAAGATATGCCAGCATATTTATTCTGGAGATGCAAATAAAATACAATACCCAGCCTTCATTTCACTATGAAATGATAACAAGCCGTAGATATTAATGACAGAGGATTTCTGTAGAAACAGTAATTTACTACAAAAGAGTCCACTGCAAAAAGTGGTCCTTGGTGTGATTTGTTTCTATTATTGCCAGTACTGCTGATTAATAACACACATTTTCAGTTAATTTTGGATCCCGGCATGCCCTTTAATCTTGCATTGTTTCTTTTGTCTTGCTATTACAGAAAAATATATATTGTATCCCGAGGCCCAATTCCAATTACTATAAGTTAATCTATTAGGTGATAAAGCACTACATAGGCAGAAAATGTGTATGTGAAAGTGAAGATGTATCTCAGGATTTGCTGGGGTTTGGCTACCTTGAAATTATGTTCTCTATAAATCTCAAAGCATGTTCTCTGTCTGTTCGTGATAACTAAAGCTTTGTTTTGGATGTTGTCCCAGGTATTACGAAACTGGGAGTATTAAGCCTGGAGTGATTGGAGGATCAAAACCAAAGGTCGCCACACCCAAAGTCGTTGAAAAAATTGCAGAGTACAAACGCCAAAATCCCACCATGTTTGCCTGGGAGATCAGGGATAGACTCCTTGCTGAGCGAGTGTGTGACAACGACACTGTGCCCAGCGTCAGTTCAATTAACAGGTAAAGATATGTCTGGTCACGGGGAGGGATGCTCCTCAGAAGGACTGGCACTGGGTCCTCATTTCTTAGTAGGACTGGGTGTTTCGGGCTGTTTGCAAGAAATGCAGCTTGTGTGTGTTTCCCTGATGCGTTTGGGGCTGGGGAGCAGCTGTGGGCTCACCTCATCGACTGAAGCATCACAGATGATGAGCATTTTCTAAGAATGGGCAGGTTCTGCTGCTGGCATTCGCTTCTTTCCCATCCTTTCCCCAGTCTGTGAATTGCAGTCCTCGCTGGTAATGCTCCTGCACGTTTGCTTTGAATGAGGCCTCAGTTCTGCTCGACCGGGTGGGGGTTCAGTGGGATGTGCTTCCCTCCGGGATGGGGGGGAAGCTCAGACGGCCGCTAAGTGGGGCGGCAGTCATCTGGGAAAAGGGGGGGCCCAGGTGCCTGGAGGAGGGGACCCAAGGCATGGGTCTAAGGTACCACTTCTGTCCTCCTGACGCCTGCTTGGTCTTGCTGAAGTTGGCCCAGAACCGTGCTGGCCGCTGCCCGCTACTGTCAGTGTCAATATCACCAGGGGAATTTGGTCGGTAGCTTTCGAGTGCCTCAGCCGCCTGCTTGTTACAGGGACACACTTAAGTGGCCTTGAATTGCTTTTGTATAAATGCAGGAGAATCTTATTTGGAGCCTCACTCCTGCATTTGGGAGTTTTGCCATGACCTTGCCAGGCAGGACTGGGTTTGTGGAGGGGTCTGGAGCTAGAATAACCTACCGCTATCTCAGTTACACCTTCTGTACTTGCCCGCTTCCTTCTGAGTCAAAGGATGTTTAAAGCTAGTGTTGAAAACCCCCAGTGAAATAGTCTGTTATGTCTCCAGCCCTGCCAGACTGATAATAAGGGATTAATACTTGGAAGGCAGAGAGCTTGGGCAGCCTCATGCACACCTACACCCCTGGCAAGCAGAGTCCTTTCATTTTTGCTCGGGGGCATGCTCTGTGCCAGGCTTCAGCCTCACCATGCTGGTGAGATGGTTTTCACTTGTGCGATTGCATGCAAATTCTTTGAAGGCAGCTAGCTATAAAGTCCCATCTGTGTCCATGGACGTGAAATAAATTGATGCAATATTCTTTTATTGGCTATCCCAACCTGATTTGCATTCATGGAGTTGCCGCTTGAGTAGCCGGAGTGGCTTCCCCAGCGTTAGCGGAGAGTGGTGTCTCTGTCTTGCCGAACTGAACGTTGAGTCATATGTTCGTGTGTTTAAGAGCAAAAATGGGTCAGTTCATGCGCAGCCTTTGCTGCTCCCTGGGAGCTCCTGACTCGCTGAGCCTCCAGAGCAGTGTTCAGTAACCCTACAGGCATGGCATTTTCAGTTTTAAAAAGGATTTGGGAAATAATACAGACACCAGGAAAACTGAAGGAGGCTATCACTCTGACTGACCTCAAGTTACTAAGGGAAAACTCTGCTTCCATAAAAGTCAGCTCGAGCCCTGCCATGTCAGAAGCATTTGCTGCTGTGAGCAGCCCTGTGTTTGTGTGGTAGGGCTTCCAGCATCCTCCAAAAAACTACCAAAAAGGCAGTCATTGCTCTAGGAAAAAGAGAGCTTAAGTAGCTTCCCATCAAGTTTTGAGCCAGTTTCCATATTCTGCCTCTTGCTGCGTCCTGGTGTGTTTCCACGCTGGCAGTGTCCACACACTCACTGCCTTTGCATCAGAAACCCGTTTCTTGATCTGCCACCAAGTTTTTTGGCCAGAAATCTCATCCTTTCTCATCTGCTTGCGGCTGTGGCCAAGGTCTTTTCCTTCTCTTAAAGTGTGAAATCCCTTTCTAAAAACGCATGCAATCTTTTTGAGTCAGGCTGTTTACCCAGAGAATTGTTTTTGCCAGCCTAGGAGCACATCCTGAAAACCCAAACCAAGCTATCATGACGAGAAACCTGGAATTCACATCAAAACACTTGGCTTTAATGCTAAATCCTCCCAGTTCCACATTGCAGTCTCTGGGTTTTATCCTCATATTTAAAATTAAGCATATACTTCAAGGCTTTGCTGGTGGGGATGTTACACACCAAGGATGCAGACCCCTGCTCACAATGCCCTTATTCACCGCCGAGGTGCAGATCAGGTGTTAACCCCATCACTCCGGGTCCTGAACCCATCCGAAACCGTGCAGTGTGGTTCCCGTCCTGCTGCAGGGAGGGCGAAGCCAAGCAGTTGGCGTTCCTGCGCAGCGGAGGATGGAGCTACCGTGCTGCTCCCCCCCATACCAGCCTCCTCGGTGGAAAGAGGGGATCCCCCCGGGACCCTGCTGTTCCCTTCAGGGGAGCTCTTGCTGGAGAACCTGGGGGGGCCGCTGGGACAGAGTGCGCTCAGCACATCCCTGCTGCTGAGGGTGCCTTTTAGCAGATGAATTTGAGCCGCTGCCCCCGTATATGAGTGAATAATAACTATTATTATTAATTAATAACATTAATTAATATTAATAATAGGCCACTCTTCCGCAGCAGGAGCAACTCTGTGTGATTAAGGCTTAATTAATCATTGCGATTAGTTTTGCTCAAATAAGCCAAGAGCTGCCCAGCTGCTTTGAAGTGCTCCAGTCCTCCATCCCTCCAGAGATGAAGACGTTTAAGTGTCAGAAGGACCCGGACACCCTTCCCTTGCCACAACAGCAAGGATGCCTTGTGCAGAGGGTTGTTTCCACTCTTCCTCACGTAGGGTCCCAGCTTTTCGGCTCTGCTCCCCAAACTGCAGTTGTTTGCAAAGCTCCCCACGCCAGGCTGGCTGCTCCGGCCCTTGGTGGGGGAATTTGCTGCCGGGGACCCAGCCACAGATGTCTAATGCCCAGCAGCTTCGCTGTGGGGCTGGCGGCTGAAAACGGGCTTACTAATGGCCTTAGCCCCTGCCACCTCCATCGGACTCCGCAGAGGGATGGGAGGGGAAGGGGACGGCAGCGTGTCCTCTTTTGGGACGGGGCCAGGCATCACCGGTGGTGGTTCCTGTAGCAGCTCACGGGGTGACTTTCAAGCAACCAACTGCTCTTTGTTCCTGGGAATGCATCCCCACGCCAGCCCCGTCACACGCCTCCCCTCCTCTCCCCTCTTCCAAATTCATGGCAGGCAGAAACGGGAGAAGAGTTTGTTAGGTAAAGAGAGGAGAAACGCTTGCTGCAGCATTCCTGCTGCGTAAGCAGCGCGTCAGGCAGGGAGAGCGAGCTGCGTGCCTCCTTCAAGCCCGGTCTGATTCCACTGCAGTCGGTGGCAGAACTGTGTTATCTCCAGAGACATTTCAGACCCTGTCTTGTCTTTTTTCACACTGCATCGGCAGGTGAGCGCTTGGTAGAGCACCTCCCCTGGCCGCCTTAGCAGCTGCCCTCTGTCCTGCCGCACAACACGTGCCTTCTAGTTTTTCTGCGTCTCTGAATTTTTCCTGATTGACATCATTATAAATCAGAGCAGAGGCCGTCCCCAGTGGTGACAGTGTAGTTATTCAGCTTTTAAGATTAGCATTTAATCTAGCACAGTTTTGTTTTAATATTAATTTGGCTAAGCAGCTCCTTTTCCAAGGTGGTCAAGTTCTTAAGCTGCGTGAGTACTGTACCGAGGGCGGTCTAGAGACAGCCTTGCAAATGTGTCTGAGCGCCCAAGGGTGCAGATCACAGCCTGCTGGGACGTCTGGACTCAGAAGTGTCCAGCTCCCTGAGGATGGAGTGCTGGGCCCAACGGGTGCCCGAATAGCAGTGGATATCTCTTTTCTTGGCGGTGAGGACTATGTCCTCAAAGGCACCAAAGCACCAAACTCTGCAGCGTCCCGAGGAGTGCGCAGGAGTCAGTCACCCAAATGTCCCTAATGGCAGGGGCTGGAGGCAGGAACACGGTCCTGGGTCCACCCGCCAAACTTCAGTCTTTCAGTGGATGACGAGGGGATAATATGCAGAAGGGCATTTTTGTATTGATGTAGGTGTCCTGAACTGAAAAAAATAGTGTCTGATGCCCCCTGCAATTGCATGCTTAATGCTAAGCAGTCATTTTCTTTTCAACTACACACAGGATCATACGGACGAAGGTGCAGCAGCCACCCAATCAGCAGGTCCCAGCCTCCAGTCACAGCATAGGTAAGGAAAACTTTTTTTTTAATAAAAAAAATAGCATAATAGATTACAAATATTCTAAAGAACTTTTAATCATTCTTATGGACAGATAATTCTGCATAAAACACTTCAGCACACGTGCTAATGCGCCTTCTTTGTCATTCTCCAAGGGCTGAACATAGTAAATGAATTTTATAAATACTGCTAAAAGGTTTTGAATTTTACTGATTATTATGATAAATAGCTTTCACCATGAGACAGAAAATTGAAATCTAAACCAAAAAACCCCCACTAATGGGGGTCTATAGAATGTCAGATAATTAAAGTAATAAATCAAGAAAGGGATACTTATTCATAACATTTTCTGCATCATTAGTCAGTAAGTAGTTTTGAATGTGTTTTTTTCATCTATCAACCATCCCTTCCATAATTCTTTGTGCACTTGCAGTCTTGAGTGGAGAGGTAGCAAAACTTTCCAAAACTTTAATTCAGCCACAGATGAGTGACGCTGCATCCCGAGGCAGGCGATGCTGGTGGAAGGGGTCCCTGGGAGGGGTGGCGGAGCTGGTGAGGCATCCTCAGCCCTTCATGAGGCTGATGGTGTCTTTTTTTTGGGGGGGCCAGCCGCTCTGCCATGCTGCGGCAGGGATGGAGGGGCTCAGTCAGGGCTCAGGGCTGCTCTCTTTTTGTCCTTGTTCTTTGAAAGCAGCTGGGGCACAGGTAAGCCCTTGCTCTGTAGGCATGAAGGGAGGTGGGATGGGGGCCCTGGTTCCTCTCTGCCTTTATGCTGTTACCTGTGAAATGGGGAAATTCTAGCTGCCCCCCCCACACCCGGCAAGGGTGGGCTGGTGCCGTGAGACACAGAGCGTGAGCGCAGAGTTGCGTGAACTCTTCTGGCTCGTCAGAGAAATCACGCTGCAGCCCCACGTCCTGAGCCTTCCACTCCGGGAAATGCCAAAACAATCTCAGCGGAGGAGAAGCATCCCTCATTTTGCTTAAGGGGTGTCTCTCCTTGCAGAAAACAAGAGCAGAGAAGAGACGTCTCGTTTCTCAGGGCTTGGGGTTGGTAGAGGCAGCAGGGATTGCCGACACAGGTTTGCTCTGTGTGGGCTGTGGCTGGGGGGGTCTTCAGCGTGGTCCTACAGAGAAGCCCCCTGTGCTCAGAGGGTCTGCACGGTGCTGCCTCTTCTGCCCGCTCGCGTACAGCCTCAGCCTCCCGCAGCATCACGCAGACACAGCATCTGCAGCCCCGGCCGACATCTCCGGGCTTTGTGTTGGCTGTGATGAACGACCCCCCCTTGGCTGGACGCAGCCAGCACCCTTTCTCAGGGCTCTGTTAAAGCAAAAAGCGGATTGAATTCATATTTTGTGGAACCTCAGGGCCTTTCAGCTGTGTGGCCCGCAGGTGGCCGTTCCTGGGTCGCTGGGGAACCCCAGCTGTCTGGGGGTCTTCACTGGCTGGGGGCTGTTGGCTTGGGGCAGCAGGATTGCAGGCAGCAATCCCGGCGCAGCGAGCGCAGGCTGCTCCGCTCCCACGAGGTTCCTGTGCCGGGAGGCTGGCAGCATGTCGCGAGGGGAATGAGAGAGAGAGAGAGAAGAGGGGTTCGGATCACTTAAAGAATCGCCTCTAATTGTGTTAGCAATAGAAAAATGATTTAATAGAAATTCATATAAAAGTGGGACTTCACGGAATTCGATGGCGAGGTTCACTCCATTACTTAGTACATGGATGAAATGCACTCAGGAAAATTAAGTTAGAGTCAGACTGAACTTATGTATATAGAGACCGAAAACATAATGCGTAAAAGGAAATATTACAAAGAAAAATTATTAGAATTAATTTCTTGTGATTTGTGCAAAGATCGGGAATGTAAAAAGGGTAAGGGAGACCCCCCCATTGAGTCACGAGGTTCGGAGAAGACCCCCTTGCTTTCTAAACTCCTGTCGGAGTCTGGGTATGGCTGGATTGACTCCTAGTCCCAGACCTGGGCAATGGTTTATATCTAAAGGGATTATGAGTATAATAGCAGCTTAAAATTCATTCACAGTTGAATAAAATTCATGACAGTAATTTAAGTATAAATTTGGAAGTAATAACTTATAATATACTTGCTATAATGTACTTGTTATAGACTATTCAGGTTAGTACATGCGCATGCATAAAGAGACTAAGTGATATACATATAGGAGGGTAAAAGAGAGTAAAAGAGGTATACCTGTTGAAAATTCCCCTCGAGGTCAGGGAAAAGGTTCACATCAAATGCTTCAGGATCTTTCTCAATGGGCAAAGAGTCGAGCCTCAAGGAGCAGAGAGAATCAGCCCAGGTTACGTTGGCTTTCGGCAACAGACCTCTGATTTTCGCAAACAGGAAAGTTTGCGAGCTCTGAGAGGCATCCCACTCAAAGGGAGATGCTGGTCACAGCCCGCTGCAGTCCCGGAATGCTCAAAGGACCTCAGTATTGCTGTTGACAGGTTTGGGAGGTGATTGACTTTTGTCATCAACAGATTGCGGGAATCCCGGCTGCGCCGGTACCGTTTCACATGCAGATAAGGAAAGCTCTGAGGCTGCCTGAGACTAACTTAAAACACAGATATGAGATGCTCCAAGGCTGTCAGGGGAGGACTGTGGTGTCCCAAGGTTGTTAGGAGAGAAAAATGCCTGCGGGTTGTTATGAGAACTGGCTATCTCTGCTCCCGTCCCTCCGCCTCCGCCGGGCAGCAGGAGTCCTTGAGACGCACAGCCTATCTCCCTGCCTTAGTTGCCTAAGAGTTCCCGGCACAGCCACGGGTCGCTTAACCGCCCGACTCATTACACTAATGGAAAGGGTTACCCAGCCTTCCCAAGTTCCTAAATCAGCCTGGAGAAGGGGAAGGAACGCACGGCCACGCAGCCTGCCCCGGCACCTCGCTGTGGACCCTGTGCGTGGAGGATCTTCTCTCTGCGTGGCTCTGCTCCCCGCCAGCTCCGTCCACCTCGCTGATGGGGACGAGGGGCGACCGCGTCTCCGCTCCCGCATCTGCACGGGGATGCTGTGGCACACCGCCGGGCTGGGCTGGGCTGGGCTGGGGTCCTTCCCGAGCTGGAGGGGCCATGGTGGGCAGCAGAGCCCCCCGGCCACCCTTGGTCATGCTGGGGGGGGACGATGGACGGTGGCTTTTGGGTAGACTGGTGCTTGTGTTGTGTTGACTGCTTGGCCTTGCCTTCCAGCCTCCACGGGGTCTGTGACCCAGGTGTCCTCCGTCAGCACCGACTCCGCCGGTTCGTCCTACTCCATCAGCGGAATCCTGGGAATCGCCTCCCCCGGCACCGAGAACAACAAGCGCAAGCGGGATGAAGGTAGTGGGAGCTGTTTTCTGGTGTGGGGGGGTGCGTGCAGTGATGCAGGGCGGGATGCGGCTGAGGCCGATGCTGTGTGCTTGTGATGTGATGGAGCTGCGGACGTCCCCCATCACCATCTGCTGTGGTGGGGTTTGGTCCCGTTTCGGCAGGTGGGACCTTCGGCGTGACCTGGTGGCCAGAGGCAGGACCTCTTTGAGGAACGGGGGCTCGTCTGGGTGTTTCAGAAAGCACGGGGGGGGTATGTCACAGTTTTTAAGCAGACCTTCCTCCCCACCAGGGAACATTGCCCTCCCACCAGTGGAAAGGGGAAGAGTCACCATTGTGTTGTTGACTCTGTGGCCACATGAAATATAAAATGTCAGAGAGGTGTCCCCAACCACAGAGACAAAATTAACAGCAGAGCTGTCTGCCGTGCTGCGTCTCTGCAGGTCCCCCCGGCACTGGGGGTCTTTGCTGGTCTCGGGGTGGAAACGAGCACAGTCTGGTTGGGGTTGGGTGTTGCTGGTGCTCCTCTGCAGGGTTTATGGTCCTGTTTTGTTCTGTGTCCTTGGCATTTTCCTAATGAAAACGCTGCTTTGGAGAAGAGAAGGATGCCAGGGATAGAGCAGAAGGGAAAAGAGGAGAAATTCCGCGTTGGTGTCTTATAAAAGTGCCTTTAATCTAGAGCATCACTTTCATTTAGCAAGAGCTTACAGAGAGGAGTTGAGGCCAAGACTGCGGCCGCATTTGCGGTAGTGGAGGGGACACCAGAGCCTTAGCAAGGATGCTGTGGTTGAGGCTGTGGAGGGCACCTGGAGGAGGGGTGACTGCCCTCCCTGCGGCAGCACCGGTGGGCTGGGGGGTCTCGTTTACTCTTGGCGGGCTTGATGCCATCCTCCCTTGCTGTGGAGCACCCGTTGTCCCCAGCTCCTGCGCTGCAGGTGCGGGTCCAGCACCATCCTGCAGCCAGTGCGGGTCCGCATCCCTGTTCCTCCGGCTGCTCCCTCCACTGTCTCCCCACTGCCTGGCCCCACAGGGATGGAGAGGGGGGGTGTCGGTGGGTAGAAGCTGTAGTGGCATTAACTGAACCCCTGGGGAAACCTGGCTAAAATTGGGTGAGCAGCCTGGTGCCTGAGCTGTGCAAACAGGGTCGTGTGTCTGCAGGTGCACTGATGGAAATGCCTGGTCGGGTCGTGGGGTAGTGCTTGGTTTACTGAAACTGGGGGGGAAAACTGCAAGAGGTTTGTGGGGCAAATTTCAGCCACTTGGGGACTGGTCTGATGGTGGGAGTGTAAAACTCCCTGTGCTCAGGTACTTGCTGAACATGCCGTTGTTAGTTAACTGCGCGATTGTACATCTGACATTTTTTTCCAAATCAAGGCCACAAGTGCATAGAAAAATACATGCTTTAAAGCAGGTAGAGAAGAAATTTTGTATTTTATCAGCCAGGCAGGAGAGAAGCCGTTTGTGTTGAAACCACACGTCTGTGTCACAGCCCTGTCCCGAAGCACCAGTTCTCGGGTGCCTGTGATTACAGAACACTCTGGTTTAAATGTAGATAAAAGAATTAAATGTTGCCTTGGAAGGATCAGAAGCAGAGCTGAGAAACTCCCCAGCTTTTGCCAGTTCACATTTAGAAGAGAGCACGTGATTTCTAAAACAACCCCCATCATTTTGTCAGGATGAGTCATGATTTTCGAGCTCGTAAGCTGGACAGTAATGCTGTCCTCAGCAGACCATTTAAACTGCTTTTATAATAGGCTCAGGGCTGCAGATTTGGAGAGGCATAAACAGATCCTTCAATGTCTTTGTTTGAGGGGATCCCTGGGAACGTCCACAACCCCTCCCCATCCTGCTCAGCGCAAGGTCCTTCTGCTCCAGTGGGCGCGAGGTGCCCGCAGAGGCATGCCAAGGCTCCACGCTGCAGGTGATGGGGAGGTGGGTCGTATATGCTAGCCTCTAACGTGAAGAAGAGAAGCATGTCATCTAATTATGGCCTGTATCATGATGCAGATGCACAAGGGGGCAGAGTTAACTTTACCATTTCACGACTTCGGAGAGCTGGAGAGGCACTACCTCCATAGCGAGCCCCTCGCATCGTGTCTTCTGCTGTGTTGCGCTGCTTCTCCCTAGGAAGGTTTCCTATCGGAAGGTGCGTGCCTGCTGCTGTAGATCCCTGCGTACGTCTCCTGGAGCCACAGGCTGTGCAGTGCTCGTGCGGTGGTCCCGGCTCCCCTCGTCCGGGGAGTGAAGTGGGGTGGACTCGACCCTCCAGCTTCCAGCTGCATCGAGCGCTCGGTGTGATTCGTTACCCGGTTTTGTTCTCCTCACTCTTGACATTTTTTTAGCAGATGTCACCAGTCTTTAACCCAGTGGGGAGCTTGCTGGGTAGCAACAGGGGCAAACCAAATCAGACAGTCTTTATTGGTTTATATAGCTGAAGGTGTCATTTTTTTTCCCCTGTTGTAATATGGACTTGGAGCAGATGTGCCTTCGTGGGGGATCGGTTGCTTTCACTTGTGGTTAAAGGACATGCTACTGGAGACTGACACAAGAAGCAGGCTGTTCCGTAACAAGGCAGAGAGATACAGTCAGCTGCCGCAGCCTTGAGCAGCGGAGGCTGCTCCACAGCAGTCTCGCTGTTTTGCTTGCAGATTGCCTCCTTTGAGTTCCGTGGCTGCACATTCGCCTGGCCCCTCAGCTCGGGAAAAAGCTGTAGAGGCGCAGGCGGGTGGCAGGGATGTGCAGAATGATCTTGCTGAGCCGCCTGCTAGCGAACGGGGTGTGTTTTAGGGAAGCCAAGGGTGGGCAGCAAGACCCCGAGACAGAGCGGGCTGAATGGTCTGTCCAGTGCAGGGACTGGTTTCGCTGCACTGCTTGCAGCTGGTCGTGTGGCTGGTGACGGTCCTGTAATGGACACGTGACAGGGTCTGCATTTTGGGAAGTGCTGAGCATCCCCTGACTGGAAGTCCAAGCTTTCTGGAGAGGGCTTAAATAACCCTTGGCGAGCAGTGAGAGGAGAGCGAAAGGGAGCTGCATCCCCAGGCAGACGCACAGGAGCCTGGGCCAGAGATGGTGTGCAGGGCACGTTTTGGGGATGAGGAAGGTTGCTGGGCTGGGAGAGCTCTGGAGGAGGATCTGAGGATGGGGTGGGGAAAGGCCAAAGCATTGCAAGGCAGAGCCCACCCCTCCTTCTCCCTTCCCTCCTCTCTCCCCTAGCCCTGGTTTCTGTCCTGCGCGCTGCAGAGCTCTGCAGCTACGGGAGAGCCGGCAGAAGAGCTTAAGCCCAACAGAGCGATGCTCTGGCATGTTGGTGCCGTCCCAGCTGAGAGAGATCCCAAAGCAGGCCCATGTGCTGGAGGCAGGGAACGTGGCTCTCGCCTGGGATCTCCTCCTGAGCTGGTGCTGTCCCTGCAGGAGAGCAGCATCTTTCCCTCAAAGCAAGGCAAAGCCCAGCGCTCCTGCTTCCACAAGAGCCCTGTGCTCTGTAGGAGGCACGCTGTGTCTGCTGCTCCTTTCTAAGCGTGCTTACGTCCCCAGAGCGAGGGGATCGCATCGGGGGGGCGATGCCAGCTGCCGTAGGGACAAGCTTAGTGGAGAAGTACTGTTGCACCTTGCGCAGAGCCCTCAGCTTGCCAGTCCACAGGCCAGGGGAAGAGGCTTGGTTCCCATACCCTCGCAGAGAGATGTGACCAGCTCCCAGTGGATTTATGAACAGGGGTTGGAAGAATGATGTGAATCTCCGTTCTCGTGGCTCTTCCTTGCTTTACGCAAAATGCAGACCGTTTCCCTACATGGAGCAAATGCTGCATATTTTGGTGGGGAACTGCATGCCTAGTTGTGAGTCTTTGGCCAGCCACCTGATTCTGCACCCCTAGACATTTATGTGCTTTTAGCATCTTAGCTCAGTCCAAGACCCACGGACTGAATGACGCAGAAGTATGCTTGTGCCCTCACTGCTGACGCAGAAAATTGCAGAAATCTCTGATACTGGCAGGTAATAGGTGCAGTGTGTGAACACGAGCAGCAGTCAAGCCAGGCTGAAATCTGTTTGCATATGGTTGTTGCTCCGTAAGTCCCAGGCGCGTGTTGTGTCACTGACACTACATCTATGCTGCTAAGCTGGAGACCGTTGGTGCACAGGCACAAACTTTGGCTGGCCCATCCTGCTATGGTTAGCACCGCCCTGGCATGATTTTGGTGTGTGCAAGCTGGCATCTTCTCAGCCAGTGTCTGCGAACGCAGGGGTTGGCACAGGGGCGTATCACTCTGCTGCTCAGCTCAGGTGCAGCTGTGATGGCACAGAGGATAAGAGCATTTATTTCCTTGCAGGGACCCGGGCTGTGCTAGACCAGTCGGCCTGTTTTCTTCCCTTGGGTAGATGCAGCTGGTTAGAGGGCAAGGCTACATGCAGCAATGAGTGCCTTGCTGCAAACTGTCAGCCCAGCCCTGGCCCCCGCCAGGAAATGCTGTCGGAAGCAAATTGAGGAGGACACCCTCAACAAAGCACCGTGCAGGATGCGAGTATGTGCTATCCACCCACCCACCCCTTCTTGCTGCAGAAGAGGTTTGGCAGATCTAAGTACCTGCACTGAACAGCTGCACAGACCATATTTCAAATTCACTGGTATAGAGTCTTCTCAGCAGTGGAGACATTTGGGGAATTGAAACCAGCATAGCAGGAGACCTTCACTCATATGAGTTGTTTTGTTCCCATTCTCACCAACCATAACCCTACACTGCTGTCAGCATCTGGTGTGATGATGTAGGTGCTTGTGCTTTGTTTTCTCAACCGAACTCTTTGAAAAATGCCTTGCCTCTAAACATAGACTTGGTATATTTAAAGGTGCTTGGGTCACAGCCTTCTGTCTGGGAAGATAAGCCTCCAAGACGGGCAGGGGCACTGATGGGAGTGAGAAGAAACTGGGGGTGGGTGCAATCCGACGCTTTATAAAACCATCCGATGTTGCGATCACTGCATTTTCGTGCAGGGATGACCCAGGTTAGGCATGTCTGGGCACCCAAGCAGCACCGACCTGCGCAGCCAGCTGAAGCTGCTGGACACATTTCTGGCGATGCCAGCACTGCAGTGGCTGCAGGAGACGCCTGCCTTTGAGAACGGCCGATGAAATGCTTTGCACTGACAAATGCGGACACGAGCTCGCTGTGTCAGTGACACATCTTGGGGGAGAGAGACCAGGAAAAGCAAAGCAAGCATGACTAAACATGAGCGAGGACTAATAATACAGACAGTATTTCTGCATTTTGTGTCTTTCCTCCGTACCAGGCCCATGAACTCTTTTCCCAGCGGGACAGAAACAAGAAGCTACGCTCACAGCTAGGCAGAGACTTGCAGGGCTGTGGGCATAAGTGCCTTGGAAGCTGCATGGCAGATGGTCAGCAGCCTCAAAAGGGAGCCCAACACTGCACGGGTGCTGCCATAGTCTTCTGTCATCTCCTCTTGTGGCTGAGGGAGAAGGCGGCTTCCATGGCACCTACTCTAGGAGATTGCTGGGAAGGCTTGTAAAGTATTTCTCCCCTTTGGTTTAGCTCCATTTCTTTAGGTGTTGAACACCAGAACCCCAGCTGGTACCCAGCTCTGCTGAGTGTGGTCGGGTGCAACGTCCACAGCTCTGTCCCCATCGGAGTTTTGCCCCGTGACCTGCAGTGTATTTCTGTGGCCCACGAATTGTGTCCAGGGGCATGCTGCTGCTCTGTCTTTTTGCAATGGAGACAAGCATCTGCCCGTTCTGCCCTCTTGGTCCCACTGTCCTGCCTGTGCCCTCCATCCATCCTGCCAGCAGAGAGCTCCCACCTTATCACAGAGCACCGTGCCGCAGGGATGTCCTGGCTGGGCTGAAGCCCTGGATGGTAAAAGCTGTTGCATCAGGCTGCAGCTGACCCAGAGGGGTTATAAGGAGACCCCTGCCAGCCATGGGGTTAGTCGTGAGCCTGTAAACCCCCCTTTCCAGCCACGGCTTTCCAAGTCTTCATAAACAAAAAGTAGATCTCATTGTAGCTTCCCTGGCAATGGAGGATCTTTATTTTTCTGTCTTTGAGGGCTGGAATGTGGGACTCCTCTGCCTCTCTTCCCAGCAGCCAGTGCTGGTGGAGGACCTGGGTCCTGGCTTTGCGGGTGCTCTTGGGGTATTGCTCGTCCTGGGACACCCCTGGTGAGATACTGCTCTGGTGTAAAAGCCGTCCCCTCTCCTGAGTAGGGGTTGGGATCTCCTCCCACTCCAGACTTACTCCTTGGAGCTACCTGAATGCATTTAGGCACTTTTGGCCTGGCGGGGTTTGAGCATCCCCATGGGGGAAGACTTGCTGAATGAGGGGTCACAGCACTGATGGGGACCACAGGGCTTTGGATGGTCACTGGTGTGGGAGTGTGGGATGTGAAGGAGTCCACAGACATGTTTGTACTGCCTGTCCATGCTCCGGGGCACAGCAGGAGGAAAGTATGTGTTGCAGCTACCAGGTGATGGAGTTCAGTGCAGAAGTAAACCACTGGCGAGGTCTCATGTTGACAGAAATCCCCATAACTCCTCTCACCCCAGATAAGGACCTGAGCCTGACAGTATGTGGTGGGGATCAGTATTGTCCTCTCCAGCTCTTCCATGGGGTCTTCTGCACCGTGCAAGTGATGTGCAAAGGACTGAAGCCTTTGGGGATCTGAACTGCAAGGGAAGCAGTCAAAACCAGAAAGACTGAGAGGGGAAAAAAGCAGGATGTTATGGAGAGAAAAAAAGTCACCTGCCGGTAGAAACTTGAATGTTATGATGCCAAAATGCTGAACGGTGAGTTCAGGTGGTGACAAGTGGGGAAGGGGTACCCAGCAGGACTGGCCGTACCTCCTAGCTGTACCGCACTGTAGGGGCGATGCCTGCCTGGAGCATGGGGGGAATCGGGCACAGACCCCGCTGCCAAGTGAGCGATGGCCAGAAAGAGGTGGTGGAAAAGTGCATAAAAAAAATCAGAAACCAAACTCTGTGTAGTGCAGGCTGTCAGGTGAAACAGGTGGGGTCACCCAAGTCCATGCGGAGGTTAAAGAGAAGGAACCCCCCTCCAGAATCCCAGGGAAGTGCTGGAGTTTCCTTTAATAATTTCTAGGTCGACTTCAGCGGTGCTTAGTCACTGGAGTTGTCTTTACTCCTGGGGATAACTCCAGTGACTATAATGAGATGAAGCCTTTGAAGGGAATGAGGTTTCGCAGGGTCAGCAAGTACTGATTTGAATTTCTCCTGCTGATGCAGGTTGTCCTTTGCGTTCAGGAATCCTTTCCCAGTGTTGCAGAGTGGGGTGAGCTGTTTGTCCCGTTGGTTCACTAGCTCCTCGAAAGAGACGGTTTTCCCTCACCACACGGACACTGAAATCATCCTTTTAGGGTTTGATCTGGACTTTCCTAGTTACATTGCAGTGATGGCCTCATCTGTGCTATATCCAGTGCAATCTATGGCTTGGTGGAGGTTTTAATTTTTTTTTTTAATTTCATTGAAAGCTTTTTTCCCGAGTCCTTGGATATAATTTCCTGCAAGACTGGGGCTTTTGTTTGTTTCGCTCTTTGCATTTACCTCTTGTGCACCTTACACAAGGCATTCTGAATGCACTGAAGTGGCAGCAGCCACCGGCCACGCTGGCAGTTTGACGCCGGCACTGATGGTGTCACCAGTGGATGGTGGTGAGTGTCTGAGGGAGGAGTTTGACTCCCCCAAGGCATGAGACTAAAACCCTTGGGTGTTCCCAAGAGCCACCCTCCATCTGTGGGATTTTTGGTGCTGAGCCGGTCATCTTGGCCATTAACAAGTGGAGCTCAGCTGGCACAGGATTTCTCTTTGGGAGAAAAAGAGAGTATTTTGACCTTCCTCATGAAATTCTAGGGAAAAAAAGAATAAATGCGGGTCGGTTCAGATCTCAGCTACGGCAGCGTTAAAACGGTGTAGTCTGGGCTTCTGAGAAAGTTCTGCACATCTAAATTAATGAAACAAAAGCCATTTCAGCACCCAGACCGGGCTGTTCTGGCACTTGAGGGCGATGCGTTCCCATGAGTGCTGCTGAGGCAGGATGGTGTTTTCTGGGGAGGGAAGGACCAACCTCTGCGCCGCTGGGTGATGGAGCCTGCAGGCTGAGGTCCTGCTGGGACAAATCCCTTCAGCTCTGTAGGACAGTGGAACATCCCGTGCTCTTAGCCATCTGCACGCTTCCCGGCTTCCCCGTGACGCCCTGAGCCGCGAGCGTGCTGAACGCCTGGGGCTGCCTGCATCCCTATACTCTGGGGTACCAGTGCCGGCAGGGGACTTCTTTGGGGTCCCGGTGGACATGGGGCACGGCCGGGCGGACGGCAGTGGCTGGTGGGCAGCCGTCCCCAGGGACGGACATCGCCGTGCCTTCGTGCCCGAGGGGTTCGGAGGGATGGGCTGGTTCTGCCCTGGCCGTCGGTGATGCTGGTCCGTGGGTGGTTTTACGTGTGCACAGCTCGAGGCAGGAAAACTCCCCGCCAGCGCAGCTGCCCTTTCCGAGTGAGCGGGTTACCGGCTGTCTTGTGTGCACGTCAAGCATGTTTGTCACTTTTCTCCTAATGCAGTCCCCGGGGCTCCTATTTTCTAGAGAGCTCTCCTCCAGCTCTGGGGTGAAGCCCTGCCGGTTTGCCACTGGCTTCGTCGGAGCGAGGATTTTCCCGGAGCTATGTTAATGAAAAGCCCAGACTTCCACTACTCCTTACAGCCCTGCTGTAGCTCCAGCTGTTCTCATCAGGAGCTGTCGAGTGCTAGATGCTTTTCAAGGAATAACCTCTTCATATAGGTTTAGCTAAAATCCAGTTTAGGGGTAGATGTCTTGTCAGATTGTCCTGATGGTGCCAGAAAGGAGCTGGCCAGGATTCTTTTGTGGGAATGCATTTTCCAAAGAAAAAGCAGTTTTGTGGAAAAGGAGGACTTGTCAATTTTGATGGATGTTTGTCATAAATGATAATATAAAATAAAATAGAATGGTCACGAGCAAGATGAATCATTCTGATTTTATTGAGAAATTGGTAGAATCCAGAGAGGAGGAAATACTGAGGTGCAGTTACAGTGCATGTATGTACCTATGTGTCTACACAGAGCAAGTATGTACATACCTCTAATGTATCTATCACCTACATATATGTACAGAGCGAGGTGATAAAAGTTTTGCCTTAGAATGGATAAATTATATTACTCACAGACATTCACAATTAGCTTTCCATGTCGTAAATGATGGTAGTGATCTTTGAGAGGACTGAAGAACAAAACCGAGAAGAGAACAGGTTGTCGTTTGGGTGTTTGTTGGTGTACCTGGTTATTTTTGTGGCTTTCTTTCAACCGACACGCTCGAGCGAGGTGTTTCTGTGAGAGGAGGGTCACACGCTTTGTATCCCCTTTTTACCCTGCGTGTAGATCCGTGTCGCTTGGGTCTGTCAGAATACATCCGCGCTGTTAAAATAAATGCTTCATTTCAGGCATGTAAGGGGAGCTCTGGGGAGCTGCGGCTGGCTCAGCCTGTGTTTACTCTGGGAAGAGAGAGATTTGGCCAGTTGCAGACGGTGCTTGGAGAGGCACAGGGGCTATTCCCACATGACGGATCCAATGCCAAAGCATTAAGTAAATGATTTGGCACCTCTGTGGTAGCAGGAACTCTCCAAGTATCACGTATTTCTGTGTCAGGCTTTCTCTGTGCCCCCTGGAAAAGGTAACGGCTTTCCCACTGCCTCGTCCCGTGGTCACTCTGCACGCTGGGGTGACCGCCCGTGGGGGGGCACGGGTTGGCTAGGGTCTCCATCCCACCTCCCGAGTCTGCTCTTCTTCCCGGGTGAACAGTAAACCGGATTTTCCTGCGGGTAACGGCAGGTTAGCTGCCTTCTCCATGGCTGCACACAATCCAGTGGTAGCACCAGGATTATCGTGTAGGACTGAAGTCTGCTGCTGTCGCAGCTGGTGCAAGATTTGATTCGCGCTTGCTGGGATTTTAAGGTCAAAATTCTTTTCTTGGCTGAAATGACCTGACTCCTGGAATCCTGAGTGGTAGTGGAAAACCATTTTTTCTGTTGGTGCTTTGGGAAGAGCCGGAGTTAATATTTTAAGCTGTAATTGCTGTTGTTTCCAATTGGGAAGTTCCTGGTAAGCAGACAGCGCAAAATCAGTGAGACACAGAAAATGGAGGTGTCCTAAGACTGGAGGTTTTCTCCAGTTCAGTTTTTGTCTGCTGTGGCCTTTGTGTGTACTCTTTGCACCGAGGGTTATTTATTGCTAGAGGTAGTTGTGCGGTATTGACTGAATCCTGCCAATTTTGTCCTCTCCTAGCATTTGCAGAATAGTCCCATTATTTGCAAATCTATCCAGTTACGAAACAAACATTGGAAGGAAACGCAAGACAGGCTGGGCTTATTTGCAGCAGACTTGGTGACGGCATTTTGCACTTTGTGCGGGTTTTAGCTAATTGCATGAATGGCTGGTCCTACTGAGTTTGCAGAAGTACTGGACTCATAGCTGCAGGCTGTCCAAATTGTCTGGATGTGCCTAAGTCAAGAAGAGCACCTTTACAGATTTGTCATGGTGCAGTGACCAGGGTACAGCAGAGCCTGGAGCGAGCTGTAGCACTTAAAAAGGACAGCGGTTTACTCACTGTGTGCCGTGCAGGAGCACAAAACCCTGGGGCAGGGCTTGTTCTGCTGTGGAAATGCAGGTGGAAATAGGGGAAGATATATTTTGCAGCACGCATGCAGTGGCTCCAGTGCAGCCGGCATGCGCAGGGCACGTGCTCATGCCCTCAGCCTCCAGTGCTCAGGCTTTGTGCATGCCCTGCGTCTCCCGAGACACGGGCAGCCCGTGCGTGCCCAGCAGCTGTCTGGGGTCCCAGACATCCAGCAGCCCCGGCAGAGCAGCAGCAGCCATCATCAGCAACCAGCAGGAGCTTTGAGCAGACGGCAGGACATCCAGATGTGCTGCACAGATAGCCAAATCCCTCTTTTTTTTTTTCTTTTTTTTTTTCGCTTGAGCAGGCTTTACAGATGGAAAATGAAGATGTAGTTGGGAAAATCCAGAGATACAGTGTCCCTACTAGCCCCAATAACATGTATATGCCTGATAGATGAAATCTTCCACTGGTGTTTTGCTGAACTTCCACAAGAAGATGAATTTCAACTTGTTCCCCCACTTCCTATTCAGCTAGGCTTTTTTTTTTTTTCTGTCTGTACCCCTGGGCAGCTGTCCCGGGTGGTCTGAGGTTTGTTTCCCTGCACTCCAGCTCTCCTGTCATGACAGGAGTGAGCACAGCGCTGGCGCTGGCGCACCCCAGTGATAACTCTGGAGCAACTTTGCAGAAGCTTCTGCTTGGAGTCAGTTTAAGAGCCACAGCCTTTGCTTTCTCTGTTTTCTTCACGAACCTCAGCTGTGGAGGCTGGCGTGTACATGGAGATGCCTGCACAGCTGCTTCCTCCTTTTTGTGTGTTCTCGCTTCTGGGGCAGCAGCCATCCACGTAATGATGCCCATGACTTCAGAGATGGGAAGAGCAGTGGAAGTGCTTGGACTTCTGAAAGCAAACGTCTTTTCTTCTGGAAGATGCCTAGAAAACTTGAGTGTGGAGTTTCCCCATGTTTTACCTTCTTTGAGAATCTGCTGAGAGATATTTGTGGTCAAAGTATACTTACGGCAATTACTTTAAGGTTATGGCTCTAGCAGGAGACTGATTTTCCTTTGCTGCTGCAGTTCCACATTACAGGTGGAGGTTAGAAACTAAGGATCTTTAGCTGAGGTGCCTTGTGTTGAAAGGAAATCCAGTTAAAATCTCCTATCACCTGGGCACTGATCTGGCTGATTTGTAGCGTGGCAAAAGAGATGTCTACAGCGGAGGTCAGGGTATTGGAAATCTGTCAGGGACTAACATCAGTGAAACGCGACGGCTTTCTGGTCACATGGACGCTCCATCTTCATAAAAGAGCTTCCCTGTAGCCATGTACTGGGGTGCTGAAGCAGTGAAAAATCTGAAGGCTGCGTCTGCTGCTCTCTGAATTTCTTTGGTCACAGGCTGGGTAAGGATGTGTAGCTGTTGCCAGCACTTTGTTCAGAAACTGTCTGCAGCCCTGTCATTGTGATACTCCCAACACCTTGCAAACAGGCTCAGGGCCAGAGAAAAGATGTCCCTTGTAGGACCTCAGAGGTGCTGACGAGCAGAGCAAGCCAAGTGGTGTAGGGATGCTGTTTTTGTGGGAGCAATGGCATCACGGAGGGAAGGTGCTTCTTTCAGATGCTTTACATGAGTCACGTCAACTTGTAGTCAAAAAAGTGAAGAAAGCAAACTTGCAGCGAGGAGACATCTGGAAAAACAACTTTGATTGAGTGATGGCCATCTCACATGGCAGAGCTTAGTTTTGCCTCATTGCAGCAGTAACTGGTGGGGCGATGGGTTTTGCCTGGTGGGCTGTCACGCCCTGCGGGACTGTGAGCTGGTTTCACCTCCACACCACCACTTCTAATGGCTGGGATACGTCTCCTCTTTGCTCGTTTCAGTGTGTCATGAGAGAGAGAAGGCGCAGCCCCAAGGGAGAAGCTGTCAGATGGTGCACAAGTGCACACATCGAAGGCTTCGTGGTGGCTGCACATTTCAGTTGAAGACACCAGAACATCTTATATTGACTAAACACACCTCAGTTCCCCCCTTATAATTCTGAGCAATTACTGTTGGACTTTGTGGTCAAGGTATTCCTTCTGGTTTTGCTTTCCTTGCAATATGATTTTCTGTAGCTGCTGTCTCTGGGCCATCTGCATATCAGGTCGTTCTTTGGAAGGTCTCATAACGAGCAGTTGTCACAGGTTATGGTGGGCTGCAGCTGCCTGACTGCCCTGAACATCGTTGCTTTGAGTTGGACAGCTTTTGTGGTGGAGGCTTTTAAAAAATTCAGACTGTCCAGATGTGGTACCAGTTTCTTGACGGTCTGATGGAAGGGCTCAAAGTGCGTGCCTGAATGCAGGCAGCTGGCGCAATATCTTGTGTGTTAACTGGAAACTCTTGAGCAATGCCTACTGGTTTGGGGTCGGAGCCTAGCAGTGTGGGGATGGACGCATTCCTGCTCCCTCTGCTGGGCCTGTCCTCTGCTGGGGCCGAAGGGAAGCCCCCAAATAAACCAGCTAGTCATCTCTCCGGCTCAGAGACCGTGTTCGCTAGCTCCTGCAGCTGGAGAGAGCTCAGGAGCCTCCTGCCGTGCCAACGGGGCTCCTCTGCATTTCCTCCCGACCGCCTGTAATGGATTTTACACCTGAGTGCTTATTTTTGGTGGTACAATTCTTACCTGTCCCAAATGGGACATTTTGTCTCTTGTTACAATTCACAGAGCTAGACGGGGCTGCTGGTTTCATGCTGTGCAGCATCGACACATGATGCCCTTGTAAACATTACTGTCAGCAGTGGCAATTCCATCTCTATTGTCCCAATAAGATTTCATGCTTGACAGTGCCTGACTTTCTTTTCTGTAAGTCGACTAATAAGAAAAAGTCATGGAGTGGGTTTTCCCTTCTCTGATTCCTCGGTTTTCCAGTTGCTTCCCCAAGAACTGGCACCCGGCCATTCTCTCCCTGTTCTCACCCAGCTTTCCTCCCAGGCAGGAGGATGCAGGAGGTGGCATTTCTGGAATAGTGAGGTTTTGTGACACAGCGGAGCCTGTCTTCTCCTGCCTAGCCCCAGTCAGGGGGACAAAGAACAGTCCCCCTCCATCATGCCTTTGCTGGCAATGGGGAGAGTGGCCAAGGCCTGGCGCAGGTGGTCCAGGGTGGGAAGAACAGAATTATAGATGTGCCTGAATCCAAGGAAGGGTTTTTTTGGAACTGTTTAGGTGTGTGGCTTTGAGTTTTGACCTTCTCTAACTCTTCAGTTCACCCATTCTCCCTCTCTTACACCCGTGTGGTCCTTGTTGCAGAGGCATTTGGTGCCTGACAGCGCCTTAGTGGGTCAGCTTGCTTTAAAGAGGGCAGTGGGGATGCTGAGAAATCTGTCCGTGGTTCCCCAGGAAGTTAGTGTCCAGTGTGTGAAATCAGTGTAAAGCTCTGGGACCTCTTGGTCTTGTTTCCATTTGCCAGGTCACCCTTCCAGGGCCTTGTCACAGCCAAGTTAAGTTCCCAAGTACGCTCCCTCCTAGGATGCCGTGGATGAAAATGGAGCCATTGGGTCAGTGACTTGGCTCCGGACCATGAAACTGGTGCCACTTCACCGCTCTGTGAGCAGAAAATTTGTTTGGCAGCAGGATATCCACATGTGGTTCCCCTGGCCGCTGCTGGGGTGGGAGACCCTGGCCGACAGTGGCCACCAAGGACGAGTTCTCGCCAAGCTTCCCCAGATGCTCATGTCCTCCATCCCACCCCCAGGCCCCCTCCGGCAGACCAGCGTTTCCCCCAGCGAAGCGGGGGCTGCGGACACTCTTGGAGGAGCTGGTGCGGTGATGGTGGTGGACAGGGGAAACTGGGCAGACCTGGAGGGAAGCGGGTGGGGCTGCCATCTGCACATCAAGCGGGTCCCTCGGACGGCGTTGGAAGTGGTGATCACCGGCCAAACCAACCTCGCTCTGCTGAAGCTGCCAGCGCCGTCCTCGCTTCAGGAGAGACACAAATCTTCCTGCGCTAGCTGTGAGCTTCAGCATCGCCTTGCACCACCGGCCGTGGCACCACGCCTGCTGTGCACCCGTTTGTCACCTTGGAGACGAAAACAAGCCAAAATCGTTAATCTCTGTTCTGTCCTGTGGCTTGCCCAGCCGGGAGGCTTTCCTCACCTCTGATATTTAAAAAAAAGTAATGGTGCTGCTTGAATTTGCTTCCTGACGCCCATGCTGAGTTTGTAAGCTGGTCACATCTAACCAGTTACCACAAAATTGATTCTGGAGCCTTCTGTTTAGAAACCTGCAAGGTACATCCCAGGCAATCACGCTATCTCCATCAGGCACTGAATGAACCAGTCAATAATCACCATTGCAAAGGGTGCAGAGGTCTTTCCTATTACCCTTGATATTTTTTTATGAGCATCTCTACATAGGGAATAGCTATATGGATGGACAGATGGAATATAGATGGTCACTGTGCATGTGTATACGTATAGTATATATGTGTATAAATGCATGGAGATAGTTCTAGGTATGTATATGCACACTGGTGCGTTCCTTGTAGCTCGGTCTCTTGCTTTCTGACTACGTCGTTCAAATACGTGCGCCCAGATTTTTAAACCAACCTTAGCTAAACCCCTACAGTGTCTGTCCCAAACCTTGTGGAGATAATTGCAAACACCATGACAATCACCCTGGTAGCTGGCAAGCCCAGAAAAAAAAACCAACTGTGTTTTTCTGAGGTGCTAAAGAATTTTTGGATGTGCCACAGACAATTTATAATGGGTGGGACTTTGCTGATAGGAGATTTTTTACTGCATTACATGTTCGGTTAGAGTGTTCTCACTTCACCAGCGGGGAAACTGAAGCACCAGGGGCTGGAGAAGTCTTGCTACCGGCTGTCAGCAGCGCTGTGGAAGAGCCAAGGCTTGGAGTCAGGTTTGTGGAGACCCAGTTCAGGGCTGCCCTCGCAAGCCCGGTGCCATGCCGACCCATCTCCGTGTGTCCCAGGGAGCCAGCCCCTCCTGCCCTTGGAGGATCCATCGTCCCAGGCAGCCATGGCTGAATCTCTGTGCTTGCTCGCAGAGGGACATCTTTACCAACATGTGCTTACACAGAAGAGAAGCAGTGGCCTGACAGGCAAAGCTAGGTCTGTTTTCTGGTTGATATGATCCGTTCCCTTTTGGTGGGTATCGTGCTTGTGTGGGGATGCGTTTGCTCTCATGTTGTACCTCTGTGTGCCCTGTGCTCCTGACCCACTTACGGACCGAGCGTCGGTGCACAGCACAGGGGAGTGATGGAGATACGTGTGTATGAGCTCCCTCTGCGTCCAGAGAGGTTGAGGCTGATTTTGTTGGGCCATTTTCATGGGGTTGTGCTCTCCTCTGCTTTTCCCTGGGCGATCCCACACGCTCTGAGGGAGGCTGAAGGCGGCGTGGGCAGGACAGGGCAGGTTGGGTTTGATCCTGCCCTGTGCCCGTGGCTCAGGTGCGCTCTGCATCCGAGGGACTTCACCTCTTCATCGCTGATTAGCATTCGCCTGTTCGTTCTGGTGTGGCATTTCGGCTCTGCTTTACCTTCCCGGTCATCCTCCAGACCCCACCACTGCTGTTGACCTCTGGCTGCTGGTGCTGTTCGTTTTTGTCGCCGAGACTCGTCTGCCAGCCGTCCCACCTCACTAGCGTGACTTTGCCTCCCGTCCACCTTTCCCTCTCTCTTGCTGGCGCGGGCAGAGGTGCTCCGCAGTAGGACACTGTGATGGGGCGTGAGGTCGCTTGTGAAGTGGGATCTTTTGGGGGTCTTGTGCTGGCAGCCGTCACCGCTTCTGGAAGGTCGCAGTGGCAAGGGAAGGCGTCTTCCACGTTGCTTTGGTACGTAAGCACCGCTGGGTGCCGTGTCTTGGTTAGACCTTTCTCCAGGTGTGGGGAGACCGAGCGCTGGTGTGACGAGGACCGCGTGTCAGATCCTGCTCACCCAGCTGTTTGTCACGGGAACAGCTTATAACCCTCCAGCAGCTCTGGCCGCACTGTTGCATCCCAAAATACAGCTGTTCGGGAGCAGCAGCCTGAGCTAATGAGGGTCTCTGATGATGGGACGAGCGGAGATGTCCGTCAGCAGCTGATGAGCATCGCGGGAGAGGAGGCGGCCGCCCCGGGAGGGAGTGGGGTGGGCACACGTGTGAGGACCGAAACCCGGCCGTCTGGTGGGTACTGGCAGCTATTAGAAACAAATCATAAATGGCAATACCAGATACAATTGCATTGAGATAGCAGAGGTCCTGAGGAGTCCTGATGGGCTGCCGATAGTCAGTTGAAACAAATTGCCCAGTGCTGTGATACCTCAGCTCCCAATAACAGAGGGCAAATGGCCTTCCAGGGGGAGATATAGATTTTCCTTTGAGATATGGAAAGGGAAATAAATTAAATTATGTTCAAACATAGGGTTGTCTCTCTCGCTCTCTTCTTAAGAAAAAGAAGGGGAGAGAGAAAGAAGGAAGGGAAATGGGGGGGAAAGAGAAAGATACAGAAAATAACCTTCAGCAGGCATTTGCAATTTAATTGATATTTGGCGGCAGGAAGCCAATCAGTATAAGTAAATTGACGTTATAAGATAAAAATAATCGCCTAATGGGATGCCTTCCCCCACGGCTGCAGCAGGCCAAATAAATACGGCATCGCGTGTCGAAGCAGCGTGGCGGCCGTTCCTGGGCACAGCCTGCTGCCGCCGCGCTGGCGGGGCTCGGCGCGGGCTGCGGATCATTTTTATGGCATCTGTCTCCGCTCCCCGAGAGCAGGCAATGAGGGGTTGCGCATTGATTGCCGCTCCAGCCAACGGCGGCTGAGGGAGAGACCGTAATTAATGGCTTTATTTGCTGGAGCACCGCTGAGAACAATCGAGTGTGTTATGGTAACGACCGGTGCCCGCGTTCCGGCGGCGCGGGGAGGTGTCAGAGCCTGGTGGGCGCCTTCCCGAGGGCCAGGCGTGGGGCATGATGGTGGACGGGGAGAGGGAAATTGGGAACGGGTGCTGGTGTGCTGGTGGAGGGATCCCTCGTTTCCCACCGGGTGGAGACCCCCCCCGGCTTTACGGCCACTGCCCTTGTGCCTGCTGCGCAGCAGTAGCCGAGTTAGCTTTGCACGTCACAAGTTTCCTTTCTTTCTTTTCTTTTTCTAAAAAAAGTCTCCTTCAGAGACTCCACCTGGAAGCAGAGTGGTGCAAACCAGTCATTTTTGCGAACCGTGCGCGGTTTCGTCTTTAGCTGGGGTGTGGGAAGGTGGTTGTGGCTTTGCAGAGCATGCCTTGTGAAGAACCCATGGCTACGTGTAAACATTTATGTATATGCATGTGTACGTACGTAAGGAAGAAAAATTTTAGGCAGCGTGCATCCTGAGTGTGCTTCCTTTCTTCCTGAAGGGAATAAAGTCAAGAATAGAGTTGGGGAAGTAAAACCGTGAAAAATTACAATGAACTCCTCCTACAGATTCTGTAAATCTTTTTAAAGGAAAAGTACTTGTCTTTTACTTAACTGTTTGTTGTTTGCCACAAAGTACAAAGTTGGAGGTATTTTTAGTTTTTGATTAACTGAAACTAATTTGTCTTAAAAAGCCTGCCAACTCGCCCTAAAAATATTTATTTTTTGTCTTGCAAAGCATTTTATACAAAAGCTACAATGAGAAATAATCATGCCTTGCACAAGTCATGCAAGATAACTTGAAGAGTTTGCTTGCACCGAAAACACTGTTATATTTTAAATATGTGTTCTGTTGCCCTGGTTGTGCAGAGTGGCAATCCAGTCTCCTGGGTTACGTACATTTGCACTAGCAATGAGAAGAATGCCTCAGAAAGCATCCTGCACTCCACGTGACGTGCTGCACCACAAGCACGGACAGCAATGCAGTAAACTGCAAGAAAGGCTGACACACTCGAGCGAGACCCACCTGGACCAGAGGGTGCTCCCAAAATGGGAGCAGATGGTGGGTGAGGAGGGGCTGGTGCCCAGGATTGATCAGTCGTGAGGAGTGAAGGCTTATTTACTTCTTAATACTTCTACATGTATATAGATAGATAGGTATAGATAAATAGATGATAGGACGAGAGGAAATGGCCTCAAGTTGCACCGGGAGAGGTTTAGATTGGATATTAGGAAAAATTTCTTCACCGAAGGGGTTATCAAGCTTTGGAACAGGCTGCCCAGGAAAGTGGTTGAGTCACCATCCCTGAAGGTATTTAAAAGATGTGTAGACGTGGTGCTTAGGGACATGGTTTAGTGATGGACTTGGCATTGCTAGGTTTATGGTTGGACTCCATAGTCTTAAGGGTCTTTTCCACCTTCAATGGTTCTGTGATTCTATGATTCTATAGAAGCTGATTACTTCATATTTAAACACTAAAATGATTTTGAACTGGAAGGCTAAAATAACTTCCATTTGAAAGTCTCAGGATGGGCTCTCTCAACACGATCAGGATTTTCCCCAGTAGGGCTTTGTGTCACGCAGTTCTTCAGAAACGATCCCCGCTTGCGAACAAGATTCAGTTTCAGTCAGTCAGTGTTTTCATATAGAAGAAAAAGTCTCAAAAATTTCCCAGTCGCTGCAGGTTTGCAGCACAGTCAGAATTGCATCCCCTGCCCTTGACTGCTGTTGCACCGAGCAAACCCAGAAAGGTGAGACCTGTGTCTGCCATGCTGGACGTTTGCTCTCAGACCACCATTACTGATTCATAGAAAGTATTGGTTTGCCAACAGCTGCCTGTTGGGAACAGAGGGGGAACATACAGATACAGCAGTCTTCAAAAACTATTTGCCAAGCTATATATATATATATATATATGTGTGTGTGTTTGTGTGTATGTATGTATGTATTTTTTTTTTAATTTTTATTTTTCCTGGAGGAGTTATCCCATTAGATGGGAGGAGAATAAGTGAGCGCAGGAAAACTGGTGCAGACGTGAGTGAGAGGGCAGTCTCAGCTGGTGTGGTGGGGCTGCTCCCAGTGTGTTTGTCTCAAGTGAAGTTGCAGGAACAGGCTCGCCCACTTGAGAGATCATTGGCAGAATTCCCGTGATGCAGCCCAAAAAGTCACCCACTCAGCCTTCCTCTCAATGAAAGCAGGTTTTGAAAGAACAGAAATATGTGCGGTGAGATTCTCCCATACTTGCTTAGTAAGGGCATCCGTGTGATAAGCACAGTGTCAAGGGAATTGTACTGTAGATTGCTGAGTTTACTGCAGGATAAATAATTAATGTTTAGATGACACTAATTAATTATGATAATTAGCAAAGAGCTACGCTGTTTTTCCTTAAAAGTAAAATCTTGGCTGATTAATTTTGTTCTGCGTCCAGTGCATCAGAACATTTAAGGCAGAACCATAAAATACAAACATATACAGGGAGATGTCATTTTCGTTGGGTCGCCGACTGCCTTTTTCATAGAATCATAGAATACCAGGTTGGAAGGGACCTCGAAGGATCAGCTGGTCCAACCTTTCTTGGCAAAAGCACAGTCTAGACAAGACGGCCCAGCACCCTGTCTAGCCAAATCTTAAAAGTGTCCAGTGTTGGGGAATCCACGACTTCCCTGGGGAGATTATTCCAATGGCTGATTGTTTTCATTATGAAAGATTTTCCTCTTGTGTCCAATTGGAATCTCCCCAGGAGTAACTTGTACCCATGACCCCTTGTCTTTTCCACGTGACTCCTTGTAAAAAGGGAGTCTCCATCTTCTTTGTAGCTACCCTTTAAATACTGGAACATGGTTATAAGCTCTCCCTTAAGCCTTCTTTTCTCAAGAGGCTGAACAAAATCCAGTTCTCAGCCTTTCCTCATATGGCAGGCTTCCCAGTCCTTTGATCATCTTTGTGACCCTCCTCTGGACCCCCTCCAGCCTGTCCACATCTTTTTTGTATAGCCTGAACCAAAACTGAGCACAGTATTCCAGGCGTGGCCTGACAAGCGCGGAGTAGAGTGGGATAATGACTTCTTTATCTCTGCTGGCGATGCCCGTGTTGATGCAACCCAGTATCGTGTTGGCTTGCTTTGCCGCAGCAGCAGCACACCGTTCACTCATACCGAGCTGCTTGTCCACCAGGACCCCCAGGTCCCTTTCCACAGAGCTGCTCCCCAGCTGGGTAGATCCCAGCCTGTGCTGCACTCCTGGATTATGTTTTCCCAAGTGCAAGACCTTACATTTGTCTTTGTTGAACTTCATCAGGTTCTTGTTAGCCCACTCTTCCAGCCTATCCAGGTCTTCCTGCGGGGTGGCTCTCCCTTCTGAAGTGTCCACTTCCCCCCTCAGTTTGGTATCATCAGGGTACACTTGACCCCATCATCCGGATCACTTATGAAGATATTAAACAGTGTTGGGCCCGTTGTCGATCCCGGGGGGACCACGCTTGTGACAGGTTGCCAGTTTGAGAAGGAGCTATTTACCACCACCCTGGGGGTGCGGGCTGGCAGCCAGTTCCCCACCCACCGCACGGACCTTGTCTAGACCGAAACGCATCAGTTTCTCTAGGAGAAGGTGGTGGGAAACCATATCAAAAGCCTTGGAGAAATCCCAGTAGACAACGTCCACCGCTTGCCCCACATCAGCGGAGTAGGTTACTTTGTTGTAGAAGGCGATCAGGTTTGTCAGGCATGATTTGCCCCCAGTGAATCCATGCTGGCTTTTCCCAATCATGTGCTTCATTTGACTTGTGACAGCCCCCAGGAGGATTTGTTCCATAACTTTCCCAGGGACTGAAGTAAGACTAATGGGCCTATGATTTTCTGGATCCTTCTTTAAGCCCTTCCTGTAGATGGGGGTGACATTAGCCTTTTTCCAGTCTTCAGGGACTTTTTCCCCCATCTCCACAACTTCTCAAAGGTTATGGAGAATGGCTGGCCAACTTGGTGAAGCAGGCTTTAAACTGGTGGACTTGGGAGGCAGGGTCCAAAGTGGCAATGCTCACACCATTGCAACCAACCGGGGAATAAGCCAGGCCAACCAGAGCAGCAACCAATGTTCATTAGCTGCCTCCTCAGATGAGAACGAGAAGACCAACCGCCTCAAATGTATGTGTACGAATGCAGGCTTTTTGTCATCTTCTGCTCCACAGTTTTAAAATAGCCAAGAGTGCGGAAGCACAAATGCATTCAGAAAGCTAAAATAGCGGTAACAGAAACAAACGTGACGTTAAACTACTACGGGATTTTGCCCCGTGGCCCCTGTTCGTTCACAGCACCTCCTGTGTGGGCAGGCAGCATCTCCCAAATTGCAGCTGTGAGAGCCGGGGTGGTGGCAGCGGCGCTGCGCCCTCCCTTCTGGAGGAGGGTGCTGGCGCTGGGGGATGCCAGAGGTTTCCCCACGCAGGGTGGGTTGCAGCGGGAGGACCTCCCATGGGTGCTGTCCCCCTGGGCACTGGTGGGAGACCTCCCTGTCTGTGGGAGCTGCCGGACCGTGCAGGCAGAAAACTGCGTTATGAGCGCCGTGGTGGTGGGTGGCCCTGGGGGAACCGCTCCCAGGCGGAGATCGGGCATCGTCTCACCCGTCCCCGGCTGACGGCAGCAGCCGACTTCAGCGGGATCCAGAAACCAGCCTTGGCATCTCTCCTCCAGGAGCTGGTTGATGGACCTCCTCCATCGTCCACCTCCACTCAGAGGGGGAGAGCGCGTGGGGAAACGCCGTGCTCCGCTGGCGTTGCTGAGCCGAGTAGATGGATGCTGCCCCAGCCAGCGGTAACGGCAGCGTGCCCGGCAGCACCCGCATCCCGGCCTCTGTGCCGGGTACCGTTTAATCACGAAACGGCGCGGTGGGCCCAGGGCCGGGGATGCCTGCGGGTTGGGGCCAGCGCGGGAGAGCGCACCCGCGTTCAGGCAGACAGAAAGCGCAGCTGAAGGAGGATGGATGCACAGGCGCAGCACCTGGATGTAAGAAGTAAACTGAAATTTTCGAGGCGTAAAAACCCACATTACACAGCTGTGGAGAGTGTTTAAAAGTTAATTTCTCCTGACTAATGCATGTGGATAAAATATATAAAAATACCGTTAAACTTGCACTTTTTGTAACTTGTAAAAATCTGTAGGTGCATATTATATTACATTTTATAACGGTGTTTTATTGCTATGTTTTGCATTATGCCTGTAAGCCGTTATGCTGAATTCAGTTGAGACATTTCTTGGCTTTGTTGTAAGCATGCACGTTTGCAGGCCTGAGACCACAGTTCTTGATTTTGTAAAACGAGGCTCCGTTTAATATATGCACCAGAAAAGTCTGCAGGTATTAACAGCTTTTTCTGAGTGCTGTTTGTGGATAATTGGATAGGGAGCGTGGATGGACACCCTCCACTTGTTGGATGGTGCACAGCATCCGTCTGCAGCTTGCAGCCACGCTGCCGGTGGAGTGAGCTATGTCCTCCGCAGTCTTTCTCCTTTGCATATCGTAAATCCAGCCTTGTCACAAATTGGTGGTACTGTTTGAATGTTTTGCTAGGAATTTGCATTTTAGGAGAAGTAACATCGCTGCTTGGGAGTCCTCTGCATTTCTTAGGCGCTTTGCCAAGGTCTTTGGCAGTGCCGTGGAGAAAGGCTTTCCTCCCCAGGGAGAGCTTGCCTGGGGTCTGCCAGCGGTCAGCCTGCTGGGAAGCAGGAATGCTCTTGGGGCTTCTAAGTTCTGCTCATCAAGTGGCTGGGATGTGGGTGAGATCTTCACCACTTTTATTTTCTTTGGGTAAGTTTCCCAGATAGTGCTCTGCGAAGAATTCAAAGTGTTAGGTGGAAATTTTGCTTTGCTGTTTTTAAGCTTGCATGGAAGGGTTAGTTTCGACTGATGACAATTGAACAGCCTGTATTTTTCTCATCAAATGTCAGTTCCTGGGGAGGGCAGAAGTTTGACAGTCTCTGTCAGGTCCACGCAGGCTGTAGCTGTTGCAGGGTGTGCAACGCCAGCCGCTCGCAGTGTGCAAACTTCCCACTGGCTCCTGTGGGTCTGTTTTCTGCTCTGGTGTCCGCTGCATTTCACTCCACGGGGATAGCAAATGCCCCAGCGTTATTGTTCTGAGTGGTCGCTCTTCTTTGCGCAGACCGCGTCAGGCTGCGTTTGCATGTCCTACCACTGCTTTTTCCTTCGGCTGTCAGATTTTGGTCCCCCAGTATTTTTCAGAGCTGTAAATCTTTTCCCAGTCTGTCACAACCAGAGGCCAGTTTGGCATCTCCAAAGCTACACAGAGCACAATTTCATCTTCAGCCTACTTTAGTCCGTGTCACCCAAGCATACCTAGAAATGATTTTTTGAAAACAATGATGAAAGGATGTGTTACGGCAGGGTATGGAGGTAGGTATAAACTATGTTAAAATTGCTTCAGTGAGCTTTTAACAGCCATTTAAAAATGCACCTTGAGCTGGGAGCGCATGGCATAAAGTGCACTTCTCCACAGCTTGCTGCTGAACACAGCTTACAAAAATGGGTTAGGAGAAGAATCAGTTCCTCGCAATCATTTGTTAATAAACTCATCATGACTCATTTTGTATGTATAGTTACTGCAGTTATATCTCCCCTTAAATACTATAGAAGTCATAGAAATGGAAGCCCATTCCTATGTTATGCTGCAGCTGGCCGAGGGGTCCTGCTGCCCTGGGGGCTTATCCGGGTGCCCACAGTCCCCCGAGGCCCCAGGAGTTGGAGGGGGATTCCACGTGCCCACCGTGTGTGAGTCAGGCTTGGGGCATGCGCTCTGTCCTGCTCAGCCTCTCCCTTTTAAGCTAGGTTTCCGCATTTCTGAGTTCCCCACCGAGTAGGGGGAGGCATCATTGACATAATTTTTCCTGCTTTTTAAACGTCAAACTGCGTCGTAAGAAAACGAAAATCCACAGCAAATCCGCTCGCAAAACCCACGGCAGCTCCATCGCTCCCTCGAGACGCCGTCCTCAGATGAGCTCAGCGACCCTGGGCAATGAGCGTGGCTCCTCGAGGGTGCTGGCGCGGAGGCTGATGGCTTGCAGGCTTAGTTAGGGTGGTCTGGACGACAACCCGTGATGCTCAGCAGATGGCTGAGACCCCCGATGGGGTGGGACCGTCTGCACCCTGAGCTTTGCCGCTGCCCCAGAGCATCGCAGGTGATGGTTCGGAGACCCCCAAGGCGCCCGGTTCCCCTCCGCCTCCGCAACCCTCGCCGCACGGAGAACGATCCCAGACCTGCCTTAGGTCGGTCTGCAGCTCACGGGGGAGCTGTGCAGCGAGGTTTGCTCTGACCCATCTGGAAGCCCCCCCCAGCCCGCAGGCACCATCAGCCTGCCTGCGAACGGCGCGGTGGGCAGCAGGGACGGGGGCTGCGTCCTGCACGTGCAAAAACTTGCGACGCCGGCGAAGCCCGTCCTGCTGACAGCCCTTGCAGGTGCACAACCAATCCAGCTCCACTCAGTGGCACTATTTGCACAAGTGTTTCTTCAGATGTATAGGCTGTCAGGTTCATCAGCGTTAGGGCTGCTGAGGTGCGAGGTCCCACCATGCGTTCCCTGACCGCTCCGGAGGGAAGTGTGGGATGGGGGCAACTGCAAGGCTTTTCCTCACACAAACTAGGAGATGTATAAGAAGATTTCTGTGTGGCTGCTGCAGGACTAAAATCACTGTAGGAGGAGATGAGCTGTAATCTCAGGGAAATCAGTTCTGTTAAACAACCCTTGTTTGGTGGTGGACCCATAACCGGTTTGGTGGTGCAGCTTTGCAGCAATGGAGTTGCACCCCAGGTGTGCAACGGTGCTGCGGGGTGGCACTTCGTGGGTGTACAGGCACAGCTCCAGCTCGTACATCTGGTGGGTATACAGCGTGGCTCCAGCTCGTCCATCAGGGAGGACCTCCAGCTGTCCTAGAGAGCAGAGACAAATGTTCTCGCAGTAGAGAGGAGCTCCATCACTTCTCAGCAAAAGACCAGAGGTGGCTGGTTGATGATAAAACTGCTAATCGGCTGAGCATTTTAGGAAGAGCAGCGCTGACAGGTCAATGATGCAGCTCAGCTACCGCAGTCTCGCTTCTTCCGTTTGCTGGAGCCGGTGCAAACGCAGCGCTGGGGTGTGCAGGCACCGGGCAGCTGCCGCCAGATGTGCTCTGCGGAGCGGACGGATGCCGCCGGCAGCGGCACGGTGAGGATTCACTGCTGGGAGCCAGGGAGATCCAGCCTGGTTTGCAAAGACCGCGCGTGGGGTGAAGGCAACGCTGGCGGCGTGCACACCGGCCGGTTTGCCGCTCGTGCCGTACACGGGTAGGCTGGAGCGTGGGCCTGCCAAAAACCCGGTATTTTGGTATTTCCCCTGCTTGTCCCATGTCGGGGGTGGGGTGGGGTGGGAGGTGGTGGGCGCTGAGCAGGGGGCAGGGGGCTCAGGGTGCTCGGGCTCCTCATGTCCTCACACCCATCCTGACTGTGAAATCAGTAAAGTACCCATAAAAACAGAACGCAAAGGTGGGAGTGTTCGGCAACCCCCCCCCCCCGGGTTTTTCCAAGCCCGGAGGCAGGACAATGTGCTGCCATCGGCAGATGCTGGTCTCTGTGTCTCCAGGAGGAGCAGAGCTGGTCCAAGTATATCTAACAGGTCAAGCCTTGAAATGAAGAAGCAATAAGCCACTGAAATGGTACTATCACCGAAACATGATTGATCAATTGAATTCTATCAGAGACAGTGGGCAGTGAGATTAACTCAGGCCTGATGGGTTCAATGAGTTAAAGCATGATGTTCATTTCAGCTTCATTTCACCAGTCTTTGCTTGTGAAATTGGTCAATCAATAGAGGTTGAAGATCATATATATATATATTGGTGACCATCTTATAGGGAATATAATCTAGCGTAGTCAGCTCCTGACTCCGGCTGCCTTCAGTGGGTAATGGAGACAGAGCAGAGACTCTATCAGTGCCATCGAAATGGCCTGATATCTTCTCCAAATGAAAAGTATTTTTGGATCTCTGATGATTTATCTTTTTTTTCCCCTCTTTCTCACTTTGATCTACGGCAAAACCCATACCCATCTTTGTGAAATATAGTGATTTCTCTTGAAAATATTTGTGTGATGATCACCTATATACACTTCAAAATATAAAGCTTCTTTCTAGTGATACTGTCCTTTGAAAAAATAAATAACAGTGCTTAGAAAACTCAAATAGTGTAAATGCAAAGATCTCTCACCATGTATGTGGTCCTGAAGCTAACGCTTTGCTGGGAAGAGCATGAGGCTGCTGGCTGCCAAATGCACACAATCCTGAGAGGTGGCATGAAAATTCTGTTTATGTTTTAAACAAAGCCTTCCAAATGGTAATTAAACAAAGTCTTTATCTTCTCTGGACTAATTTACAGGCATGCTACAAGGAAACAAATCACCTTTTTGCCTCCTGGTAATATTTCATTTGCTTCATAATGTTTTAAATGTGGTGAATAACATCCTTCCTAATTAGCCTGCATTTCCCTATAAGGTGGAGTAATTAGGTATGATACCAGGTAATGAAGTTGGACAGTACAAATTAGAGACAGCAACCATGTCCTTTACGAATATGGGTTGTTCATGGTACTAGCTATTTACTCCCTTGATTAACCCTGTAAAACCACATTGTTTAAAAAAAGAAAACAACCTGAAAACCTGAAAACAGAAGATTCTCTTGTTCTTCAGAAGCGCAATGCATCAGACAGATGTACCATGGAGGTGTGCACTTCATAGTACATCATTATTATTAATAACACTGGAAATATTATTCCAGCTGAATTTGTGGATGGCACCCATTTCTCAGCTGCTGTCACCTGGCTGAGATCCTCGAGTGGAGCTGCGCTCACTCAGACCAGGGCAGGGTCTGTCCTGCACTATTTCACAGTAACGCTTCATAACATGGTAATTAAATTGTGCTGTTGTCCCACTCTGAATAAAAAAAGACAAGATGGAGTTGATCTTTTTGTTTATTTCAGTGGTTTTTACTGTTTTTTTACATTTTGCCTTTTTTTAATACTAAGCTTTAGGGCTTTTAAACATGCTCTAGTGTTTTGTGAAGATAGGGTCTAGGGTCACTTGCTCTCCTTCTTTTGGCCCATAGTCTTAGAAATCTTAGAAATGTATAAACAAAACACTATTTTAAATCAAGTGAGTTATGTGGTGTGTATTGCTAAAAATCTGTTTTAGATGTATTTAGCGATCTCAAATACTCTCCTGCTGTTTCAGAAAACATGTCATGGACAAGTATTTAACTGTAAAAGTATGCTGAAAAGAATGAGATCACAATTTGTCAAATTTTTTAAACTGATCTTGACATTTGCTTAGGTCCTCAGAAAATAACTTGCTCTTGATTAACAAAGACACAGTATTTCTGGATGATATCCACACCATTTAGGCAGCCTTTTGTCAGCCAGACCGTGCATGGCACCTCTTCCCAGAGATGGATCTGTTCTGTGCCTAACGCTTCCTAGACGGTTCAAACTTTGAATAGCCGTAGGAAATCTTTGCTGACGTGTAATATTAACATTATACCCAAGTCAGGGCAGTTTCTTTAGGAGTGTGTCCGGCTTTTGTTGTGAAACCATGGGTTGCTTTTCTGGGTAGGATGCCAACAGGGATGAATGTGTCTGTGCAGTTCAGAGTGAGAAATAATTGCTTTTTCCCGCGCCTAGCAAGTGCCCGCCGGTGAATTGGGAACTGGGGAGGTGTCGCTGGGACTCTGCCCTGTGCAAAGTCGCATCCACTGCGGCGAGTCCTCCAGCTGCAGATTCCAAGCTGGATCACACGCCGAGCCTTGCGCACCTAAGAGGAGCCGAGTCGGTGTCCGGAGCCGGGCTGGATGCCTGGGAAGGACTTGGATCAGACCGGTGGGGAGACAGCCGGAGCAGGTCCGGCACGTGCTGGAGCTTAGTGCCGGCAGAGGGTGGGAGGCGCGGGCTCTCCCCGGGGCGTCGGGGCAGGTCTGGGTGCAGGGGGCTGCTGGTGTACCCCCAGGAATCACGGTGCTTTCTGGCCTTGTGGTGGGAGGGGAGTGCGTCGCATCCGAGGAAGTTCAGAAAGTTGTGGTCTGACGGCACCGTCTTGTCCCGTCTGTGTAATCTGCTAGAGGTAAGGGATGAAACATCTGTGTGAGAAGAATGTCCTCTTTTGCATTAAAGGGAGTATTATATCTGTGCTCTTCATTTGCATTTCTGGAAAGATGCCATTGGACTGGGAACTAATTGTTTTGCAGAGTAGGTAGGTACACACGTAGTGCTACTGTCAACAAAACATAACCCTCCTAGGTGGATGCATTGATTATATGAAAAATGTTTTTACCACTCCCTGGAGCCTATTTATAACCCAAACTGTTTCAAACCTGCCAACAGTATTTTAATTATCGAAGATATTCTAGTGTATTCAAACAGTGCATAATGCTAATGGTAATTATCTCACATTCATATAATGTCTAACAGCCAAATGCATCCCAAAGACCTTCACGAACTTTCAGGTGTCGTGTGCAGTGTATAGAAAGTCCCTTTACTTGTGCAGCGAAATCCAGCACTTAACCTGCAATTAGGCCGAGTTTGGGAAATGCAGTGCAAAAGAACAAGCTATCCCTTCGTTCACGGGATGTGCAGAGGGAGCGATAACGAGGGTGGCTGAGGTTTGGGTGGTTCCCAGGCTGGATCCTCTGGGCAGTGACAGCCATCCCAGTGGTCCCAGCCCTGCCCCATTCCTGCCTGGGTCCCTCCCTGGCAGCAAACCCTGCGTGCATCGCGCTTTCGCCTCAGCACAGCCTGGCTGCGCCGGGAAGCACGTGTCGGAGGCTGATCCCGCCTCAGGTCCGCAGGATGGCATGCGGAGCCACCAGCAATATCACCAGCGGATAGTGGTGGGGGGTTCAGCCCCCTCTGGCTGGCTTGCGCAGGCAGCGCTCCCAGCGCCGTACCAAATCTGACCCTCCAGAGCCCCACCGCCATCTCCATGGGATTTCATCCCCTGCCATATCGCCCAGCGCCGTGCAGCGAGGCATCTCATCCGCTGGGTCCCTCCCGGCTTTCTCCGGTCTGGTGGTTGTCGGTGGATTTCCCTTGCAGAGAGACATCTCCTCCTCTTCCTCGTATTTCTCAGGATGCTTTGGTGGCAGGCACCCAGGGCGGTCCCCTGCCTCACTGCCCCTTGGAGGATGGGCAGCCGGGGATGGACGTGGCCGAGCTGGTGCTGCGGGAACTTGGTGGTGTCTCTGTCCTTCCCCATCCCGAGCCGCATCTCCGGACATCGTGCTCCGGCATCTGGGGCAGGAGACCAGCTCCCAGCATGATGTTGCCCCCAGCCCGGCCCTGAGCCTGTCCCTGGCTAAGGCTGCCGCACCAGGCTTCGCCTGTGTCTGGCTCCTCTTCTTCAAGATATTCACCCCCCCAAAAATCCAGAGCTGCACTCCGTAATACAAGAAGTGCTGCTGCTGAAACACTGGTCGGCTGCTCCGTATTTGAATACTATGGAGTCTCATTATACACCTGATCTCTGGGTGTGTAAACAATGCACAAACTGTACTGGCGTCGCCAAGAACATTTTCCAGGTCATGCCACGTCTTGGATCATTTCACTCCCTTTCATCACCCCCTTTAGACCGAAACTGCATAAAGCTTTAACTTTGATGCCAAATTGTGAATAACATTAGTTTAACCTGAAATTTAAAGCCAGCGTTTCCGTGCTCCAGAGACAGGGTCTCCCTGGCCTTTTGCTACCATGCAGCTAGCAACCAGAATTTTAATTTTATAAGCCATGGTTGACTAAACCCAGCACTATTAGATACTATTTGATTTAGAATAGTAAAAAAAAAAAAAAAAAGATTTAAAGATACGCTGCTTTCTTATATCCCTTTGCATTTTTTCACAGTTCTCTACACACGCTTAGACTTTATATACAGAGGACAGGTTAAGGGTTTTTTTCCTGTGTGGAATAAACTGATCCTTGCACTTTATGGGAGCCAACATTGTCTAGTCTTGTTGTAAGTTGCACAACTTTGTCTAAACATACAAATACAAAGCTGTTGATGCCTAAATTGCTGAACTAAGATTTAGAAGGAAGTTTCCGGCATTAATTGCTAACATCAATTGCCTGTTTAGTGTAAGCAGTTTGTTACAGAGGGTGACCTAGGCTGAAAAAGTATTTCCATGTGTTGGTCCCGAGTTTGAGAGATCTGTATTAAAGCAGCCTGGTTGTCTGGATACACAGCATTTTCTGCAAAATCCAGTTGTGCTGAAGGATGATCTCAAATCAATAGTCCTTTGTGAAAAATCTTGTCCACTAGGCATCACCTATGGTACTGATGGCCAGTGCATGTCTGGGCACAAAACTGTTGTTTACAGCAGCAGGGTGTCTTTGCACAGCTTGTCTCTGATCCTTGCCATAAAAAAACTTGATGCAGAATCTACCAGGCAAGGTCTGAGTGATGTTATTTGCCTGCAGACTACTTGGACAGTAACCCACTGCAACGTTCATGAAAAACTTGTTGTTAAGGATGCATTTGAATTCTGCTCCTCAAAACTGTCTTGGCAGCGAGATTCTATTTTTAAAGTGTTTCCTCCCTCTGTCTATTGCGGCGTTGCCATCTGGAGAAGAAATCTGATATTTACTGTTGTTCTTGGAGTTCCACCTCCTGGAGTCCTGGGAATACTGCAGACCTCAGCTTTCAGTGCATAAAAGATACATTTCTAGCACTGACAGGTGAAGGAAAAGTAGAAAAGTGAATCTGCAAAAAGCAAATTGAAACAAGCCCCTGTATTGCAAGAGTCTTCTGGAGCTGCCAATCTAAACATTTCTGAAACTTGTCTCACGGCTTTTCAGCCATGGGCAGTCACTTATGACTTCTGCTAAAAATCTCTGCCAAAGGGGAGAGAGAGGAAAGCCTGCGTTGGAGCCTAGGCTTTCATCATGCCGATAAGCTTAAGAAATACAACGTGAAACTGCAGTGTCAGGAGAGAGCACCGGATCAGGTCTTGCTGAGGGTGCTGCAGTGGTGACGCTCAGCCCCAGGGACATCCCATCTCCGTGCGGTGCCAGTAGTGCCTGTGCTTTGGAGGTTGTCCGGACAGCCGCTGCCGGCGGGAGGTGATGCTGGACGGAGGGTCCGTGCTTGCTGACACGGGCACGCTATAGCTCAGAGCTCGGCACGGGATGGAGCTGAGCAAGACTTGCAGGTACCACGGGAAAGGGGGTGAAGCGTACGGGCGGTGACTGGGCAAAGCGGATCTGCTGGAGCTGACCCAAGTTGACTGTGGCTGTAGCATCAGGTGGTGTACTTGTCCTCCTGTGTCCTCTTGCACCCAGACCATGAACCCGACAGGTTCTCAGGTGGTGCAGCAAAAGCGATGCGAGCAAAGATGCGACCATTATCCTTTGTCCTGCCTTTAAATTATGTGTGAAATCATTGATGGTAAATTGCGTTGGCAGTTGGCTGTAATGGAAGACTGCTCAGTGCATCTTCTGGCAATATGTGTCTGGCTTGTAAACTCCTCTCAAAGAGTCTTCACAGTGTCAGCGTAATGGTACCCACATCTATGCAAGGGATAAAATGAGACACTCCTCTGTAGGTCTCATCATTGTGATACCTACTTACTCTCTGTCTTCTCTCTCCTCTTTGAAAGGTATTCAGGAATCTCCAGTACCAAATGGCCATTCTCTCCCGGGAAGAGATTTTCTTCGGAAACAGATGCGAGGAGACCTTTTCACCCAGCAGCAGCTCGAAGTGTTGGATCGTGTCTTCGAGAGGCAACATTATTCTGACATTTTCACAACAACTGAGCCCATCAAACCAGAGCAGGTACTATTGCAAATGTTCCATGTTTTCCTGATATGCTTTCTGCTGGCAGAGATCTGCTTGGTGGACGTCACCAAACACTTCTCAGAGTCTTAGTAGAAAACCATGGAGAAACAGGTGTCATATCAAGCTCTTCAGCCAAGTGCACATTAGCCATAGAAGACTAAGTATTAAAATATGAAGGAAAAAACTTGTTGTGTAAACATTAGCAACTATTTGGGTATGAAATTACACCTGATCTGGACCAGTTACAAAATGGGACCTTGAAGAGCATCACAGCTTCTGATGCTTTCGTTAGATCAGAAGCAGGCTATGCAGGTAACAAGGAGAAGACTTGCAAAACTCAATGCCCAGTTTTGGTTCATAGTTAGTGTGATTGTGCACACAAATTAGATTTTTGTATCCAGAAATGGCTTATTAGGCATGTAATTGGCCATTTGCTGAGAGAAACAACCAATTAGTATGTGAAGGTAAATGAGTTGCACCTACAGATTAGCAGTGTGTTTGAGAAGGACTTGGCACTAATTTTTTGGGAAAGTTCCATTTTTGCAGGCACAATACAGAAGCACATGCAAAAACTGATGAGCTGTGTCTCTCTGTCGCCTTCTTCTTCTTGGGCAGCAGTCTTTAATAAGCTGCTGAGAGGGAGGTAGAAATGCATATATTGCTGTCAGCACCAATATCGGTCTGGCTGGCTACTTAATGATGTATTTGGCCATTAATCTTCAGTGTTCTTAACACTAGACCTGCTTTTTAGCAAGGTGGATGGACTCTCAAACTGCAGACAAACACCTCTTTACCTTAGAGGAATCTATACATTTGAGGGCCACGGGAGATTATCTCATGGCAACCTACTACCATTGTGGCTCCAGTTTAAGGAGCATGTACTGGTATAAATTTTTTGGAGAAGTACTTACCTATGCTGAAAGTCATACAGTAGAGTAGAAATTTCTCATGCCTTTAAGCTCACATCTGTCATTTGTTATTTCATTCATCGAGCCATTTGCTTTTCACCAGCTTCTGCTGGTTCTGTGGCTTCCCTGGTTTGTATTCACAGAGGAACTCTGCAGATCTGAACTCAGACTGGAAAGAGATGGGGAAGATGCTGAGGGCAATTTGATTTTTTTTAAAAACTTGTTAGGAAAGCTAAACAGGCAGTGCCTCTGGAAGGTGAAATGGCCTTCACATACCACTAGATGGTGGTTATCCTGTCTGAGCACGGGTGGTACTGGAGAGGACAGGCACTGTGCCCACTACTACAGCAAGCCTTTTCAGTGGCGGTCACTTGGAAGTTGTGTGACGTTAGATCTGTCCCTGTGAAACTTTTATATGCCAAAAAAGTCATTGTAAAGAGAGCAGTGATGGAAGAAGATTGTTTATTTGTTTCTGTGTTCTGAAGTCTCTGAGTCATGGAGAACTGTAGCTCAAGGGATATGGTCCAGCAGTGAGTGAATGTTTATCCAGAGAGACACTTTTACTGGTTTAATAGGAAGAATGAGAGAATTGAATGAGGATGTTGCTGAAGTATTATCCCAGTTGTCAAATATGGGATATTCGGCTGTTGGTGGAGCAAGGATCTCCCTGGGTCCACGTAAGCAGCTGTAACTAGAATGGCTGTGCAGCCAGATTATTAAGATTGGCGATATGCTGCTATTAATTTGGTCGACAGGGTACACTCTGCATGCTCTGTGAAGTCAAACAGATGCCGAGAAATGTGATATTATGATGTACAAAAGGTGTTTAGCAGAACCACCTTGCCTAGGCATTTTAAAGTTTAATTACAAATGGAGCTTGTAGTTGTTAGCTTTCATATAGGTTGGAGCATTGTCATTTGCTTTCGGAAAGCTGGGCGATGGTTATAGGCTTGTGGCTGTTTGGGGTTGGCTTCTGCTTTTTGGTGGCATGTAAAGTGTAACTTTCACCATGAACGCATCTGATCTGTATGATTAGCTCTGGTTCGCAAGGATGGGGTATGAACTCCAGCCCTTACCAAAGCAGTCATGTTTTACCTCTTTGGGGAGTCAAGCAAAGCTGTCATGATACTTAACCAAAGTGGAGAAGCTGTCTGGATCAATCAGTAAGGCCAAAGAAATCAATGAGAAAGAAAATACCGAGAATATTAGTGATGTGACTTCAAAAACCAGAGTTGTCTCTGCAATAGTTTGTCATTGTAAACCAAGACCTGCCTCTGGCATCTGGCTGTCCAGCGTGCTGCTGAACCCAGGAGCAGTGGTTTAGGAGCTAAGCCAGCAGTGGATGACTTAGTCAGCAGTCAGCAGTCCTGAGCTAGTTCTGTAGAGAAAATAAGGAGAAAAAAAATATGTTGATGGGCTGTGTGGGAGTGCTTGCCCACTGCTGCCAAACCCTTTCCTTTGAGTGCTTCCAACCTCTTTCCTTTACTTTTCCGTCTTTAATGTTTCCCTTAGTTCACCTGTATAAAATGGAGACTCATGAGTTATTTCTCACCTCAAAACATGTTGTGCTCTTGACAAGCATCATCTGAGTTTTCACATCTGCTGTAGGCTGTGCCTTCTATAGAGAGACCCACAGGGAATGAATACTTGTCTTTGGGGAAGGCCTCATCCAGTGCTGAGAGAGAAGGCAACCACTGGACAATGACAGGAAAATAAAATATCAGACAGTCCTTTGTTCAGAAACAGTGCCCACTGTGTGCACTGGGTGAGGCAGGGATCCCACTGTGGGTTTGTATAATTAAAACTGTCAGACTGTGTGCGTTGGGGGTCAGAAGTAAGGCACCTCCTATTATGTGCCTCATTTTGCAACCTAATGCCTGGCGGTGCAGCTGTGCATGCATAGGTGTGTACTCTGCAGCATGGGTATGTGATACCTGCACATGTAGTCCATTTTAGATTGGATATGAGGAAAAATTTCTTTGCTGAAAGGGTTGTCAGGCATTGGAACAGGCTGCCCAGGGAAGTGGTTGAGTCACCATCCCTGGAGGTATTCAAAAAATAATGTAGACGTGGCACTGCAGGATGTGGTTTAGTGGGCATGATGGTGTTGGGTTGATGGTTGGACTCGATGGTCTGAAGGGTCTTTTCCAACCTAAATGATTCTATGGTTCTATATAGAGCATGAGAATCGTTTGATGGCAGGTGAAGTCCAGCAGCTGGGAGCCAGGAAGCCTGCGGCTGAGGGTTGGATCTGCAAACGGAGTCAAATCCTCTCATGTCTCTATGTTACAGGGGAGTAACCAAGGCATAAAGTCTGTACTCTAGAAGCACCCTGGCCCACCTTCCCCTGACAGAACCCTGCTGTAAGCATGAGTTCTTGTAGAAAATGAACGCCTTTCCCTCACATTTGTGCCCTTTTGTGCTCATTTTTTCAAAATGTGCTCATTTTTTGAATTTTTTTCACAGCCCGTGATTGATTTGCACTGGCTGCAAATGTTCATGGAAAACTGATTTCATGTATTTTTGGGCACAGATTTGGAAAAACACATAGCGGTGTATTTTGCAACACCCCCATTGCGCTGCTGTTCTCTTCATGGCTGCTGGCCGCCAGCACTGCGCAGTTCTTTCATCGGCCGGGACAAAGCCTTATGGCTTGAACGTTGTGTAATCCTCAGGTCCCAGAGAAGGAAAGCCTTCATGATGTCTGCCTCCCGGACCGGCAGCAGTTCCCGTTCTCCACTCCATGCCTCCTGGTGTGCGTGGGGATGGGGTCCGCTGCTGCCTGGTGTGCCGGCTCTGTAGCGCAGTCCCCCTTGCCCATATGGAAAGCTGTTTGTGTTGCTTGCACAGCCGACATCCAGGCTTCCCTCGGAGCAAAGCCGGACTGACACAGGGAGAACACGGCTACGTCCGTGGCAAACCACCGTACTCCCACCTGGCCCCTGCCATAGGCAAAACCTCACCGTTCGTGGTCACCACACTGACAATTCAGATTTTATCCAGAACTGGCACTCATCCTGTGCCCTTCCTATGCGCAGAGCTGCTACACCAAGTGGCGTAATTTTCCAGCGCCTAGTCCATTAGGAGCATCCAGCTGGAGGAACGGGAGGTGCTGGCTGTACTCGGCAAGCCCCTCTGCGTGGCTGTGAGGTCGGTTGTCCTCCGGTGGCTTTTGGTGGCTGTGAGAGCGGGATCAATACCTCTACGGGGGAAAACTGTGGGATGAAGGATATACAGCAGGATCAGCTCGACAGGAGAGGCAGTGCATTAATTTCCTCAGAATAAAGAAGAGAATTATCTATGCTGGATTTCTGTCCACAACTGAAATGGATTCTCTTGTATTTTCAGCTTCACACATGGGTCCAATCGAATACTCATTGAAGCCAAGAGGAATATTTCTATTGACTTCAATAGACTTCAGATCAGGGCCATAATGAGGCATAACATGATGTGACCAGATTCAACGCTATGTAGGTCACCAGTTTAGAAGAGAACTGCTTGCCACTAATAGCAGATAATTCCCAGGCCCTTGCTGATGCTTTCCCATTGCTTTTAGCTAGAACTAAACTGAATACCTGTTCTTGTATTCACTTCTGGATAAAGTGTAGATATTCTGGGATTAGGTAGAAACCAGGCAAACATATACTAATATACATATTCATGACATGGAGTGCAGATAAGTCTGGATCTGGAGATAAGCACGGGCAGACGACATTTGGACAACTAATGAACCTGAAAAAATTACTAATAAATTGAAAAAAATTGGAAAAATTGCACAAGTTCAAGACCTGATTGCCCCCTGTTTCAGAGAGAGTTGTGATGAAGAAGTTCTCTGAACTGACCAAGAGAGGGGCATAAGTCCTTTCAAAAATCTTCAAGTTTTACTTTTATCTGGCCAAGTATTTGCCATCTTGGAAAGACTAAAGTTTGTTTTTCACTGTATGGAGTTGTGTTGGGCCGTGTGTCCACAGGAATGCAGCTCCTGAGAGCATTTTTCCTCCTTACAAATGTTGGGGTTTCGTCTTTGGGAGTAACAGGGAAAAGTGAGAAACATGTCAGGTAAAAGAAAAGTTAGAAAAAGTCAGTTAAAGCCAGGAAGCGTGACTCATTTTTCTGTTGGTGTGAATAGTACGTTTTTTCCTAAGGGACACTACATTTAGGTGGACGGTGGCTGCTGAGGATCTTCTTAATAAACCCCGAGACTTGCAATGAGAAATGCAAAGCTAATATTTGCTTGTATCTTCCCAAAATTTTATGCTGTCCCGCAAGCAGACAGCTCCTTGCGTGCAGGCAGGAGTCCGGCAGGCATCCGCTGCTGGGCTCGGGCACCCTGTGCCGTGGCAGAAGGCACCCTTGGCTCCGGTGGGCTGGCGGGGGGTGGACGTGGCGATGGGGGGGTCGTGGGGCACGGGACAAGTTTGTGGACAGCTGTGTTACCCCCGTGCCATCCCGCGCCAGCCCCTCTGCCGGTCCCACGCCAGCGGAGGTGGGAAAGGGTCGGCAGCTGGATGGGTTTTGCCGGTGCCGGCCGGGGGGGCAGTCGGTGGGTGCTGCCTGTTTGCCCCGGTTTTGGCTGTGCTGTGAGCCCCTCTGCCTGCAGAAACGAGAGAGGAGAGCAGGGAGCGAGGGCAGTTCTGTCATTTTTACATCTGCACCGCTTCCAGCTGAAACCTCCTCTGATCCAGTCTGTGGCTTTATTGGTGGGAGGGGAAGAAAAACAACTCTAAAATCCAGCCTAAGAGAGCACGTCAGGAGAGGAAAAACCTTCCCATATTTACTCTCAGTAGACTATTAAACAACACCAGGCTATTAATTTGGCTTTTGAGTCTTCACTAAAGCCTATAAAAGCGCACAGTTGTCAAATGGAGTTCATTTTAATTTCCTTTCAATCACAGTAAATTATTCAGGTGATAAATCAGCTGGGGCAGCCTCCTGGCTGTAATAGAAACCCTAATTCCTGGCTAATTATCCAGCCCATTGCTGCCAGCAGATCAATACCCCTACCGAATGGAAAGGGCGCGGGGTCTGGGCGGGCAGGGTGGCGGAGGGACGGCAGCTGGGAGCACCGGTGCCCGTGACCCCCGCTCCGTACGGGGGGCTGGGGGGGGGGGGGGTAATCTGTGCAAGAGCTCCCTCCTTCCCTCACTGCTTGTAAGGGAACGCGTCCCCCTCGGGGCTGCAAGGTGGGCCAGGGCGACCACGGCTCGTCCACTTGCCCGTCTGCCTTCGCCGTGCCGGGGTTCTTCGTGGGGTGGGAGCGGGGTGCGAAGCCCCCGCACGCAGGTGAGGGTGTAGGAGATGGAGCCCGCCGGGGGCTGGAGGGGATTTTGGCTCTCTCCTTCTCCGGGGTGACCCTGCTGCGTTTTTTGCCTCGGTGGGACGCGGCGCTGGCCCTTCGCTGCAGTTGTTCCGTCGGTTCCCGGAGTGCGGGACTTTGCTGGTGATCCGCAAGATAAGCCGTGATGGGGTGCTCGGGTGCTGTAGGAACGGGGTGCTTGCATCCCAGGCAGCACGTGTGTGCGCTGCGGAGATGGGCTTGCTCCTGGTGCTGCCCGTCTCTGCCAGCTGGTGGTTAAAACAGGCGGAGATGGGGAGAGTGTCCTCTGAGGGAGTCAGGGGCTACTCAGAAGGAGATCTCAGGCTGGTAGTGTTTTTTCTTGCCATGGAGTGCCTTTCAATAATGGTAAAATTTAAAGGGGTGTAAAAAAGACTGGAAAGGACCAGTGCTCAGCTGTGACACAGGGCATTTCACTGGGAAGGAGCAGCAGGTCTTTGGAGATGACGTTTGCACTTACCCCCATCTCCTTGCATGTTGCATCTCCTTGCGGTTGTTCAAGAGCTGCTCCGTGCACAAAGCCCTTCGAGCCCTGAGACGATGCTGCTAGCCGTGGCCTCTGGTTCACAGGGAGCCATCAGCTCCTGGTGAAATAACAGGTTATTCTGCAGAGGTGTCGGGTAGAGCTCCTCCATCTGCCGGGACCCCCTGGATGCTCTGGGGAGCTCAGAGCTCTGAACTGCCCTCGGCTTCTGGAGACTGAGCCTTCAGCACGTGGGACTTTGTGGAGGATCCCTGTTCCTGTTCACCGTCATCAGGATTGTCGCTTTTTCACATTACAGTGGTAACTGGGAGGGCCCAACAAGCAGCATGGGGCTAAGAGGTTTGTGCACTGACCGTCTAGGGAAGAACAATGTCACCGAAGGTCATGCTTTCTGGATGGAGAAGGCAAGTAATGGCTGGGGAGAAGAAAGCTGTTTCACCTGCAGTGCAGATCGAGAGGGAGCAGCCCTATGCAGTGACTTGTGCGTGGTGCTGCGGGGAGGCTGAAGCCTGCTCGGGACAGAGTCTCTCCTCTAAGCCCTCCATCCTTCCATTGCACCACTGGGGTGGGGAGGGGGGACGGGGTGCACCACCTTCTCCTTTGGCTCTGCCCTGTTTTAGGGTCAAGAAGGAGAAAAGAAACCTGCCATGCTGTTTCTTCCTGCTGAAAATCAACTTTTATGAGTAGAAAGCCTTTTCTTTCAGAATAGCAGCAGAAAGCACAGCTCCTTGGGCCAACACTTCCCATTTGCGTCCTTGCCCTCTGCCCTCCCTTGGAAGCGTTTTTTTGTGCATGAGCTTCTGAAGACTGCACAAAGTTCCCCACGTGTGCCGCCTTGTTGTGACATGTTGTGTTGGGTGGTGACAGTCACAGCAGACTGTTGTATGACACTGGGTATTTTGCGTGACAGTGAGGCTGTGGTGGCGGGGAGTTTTCTGGGGAGGGAGTATGACATGAGCCATGTATCCTGCTAACATCTCTCTGCATCAACATCATCTTTGCAAAGAGCACCCTGCAGCTGGCCTGGACACCCAGGTGTGTCTGTCTGAGCAGGGTCTGGAGTTGAAACATCTGGTCTTTGAGTAAGCAAAAGAGGTGGGAAGAAACCCAGGTGGGATAACCCAAGGGATGCCCGCTCTCCTGTCCAGGCAGAGAGCCAAGGATACCCCATGCCCCCACCTGAGCTCGATGCCCCTTCCAGTGGGTCCCTCCCTGCGGAATCGGCTGGTGACCGGCTTTCCTTCTTTGTCTGGAAGCAGCAGGCAGCCTGGGGTCAGGATTTCTCCTGCAAACTATTCCAGAAGGTGATACGGAGCGTTTCCAGGCATCGGCAGTGCCCAGCATGCGATGCCCTGGCAGTGCTGAAGAGAAGCTGCTGCCGCGGTTTCACCGCACGGACCCTGCTGTGCTGGCAAAGCGTGGAGGTACTTGTGGTCATGTAAGGAAACCCACAGGCTGCTTCTAGTCCTTCTGGCTCGCTCTCTCTCAACCAGGCTGCAGTGAATCGGGGCCTGAAGAAACGGACCGAAAAACAAACAAAAAAGAGCCACTGCCCCATGCCTGATACTTCCCTCTCCTCCCAGCAATGTCTGGCCAAATCAGTGCAACGAAACCAAGCTGGGGGAGAGCAGCAGCGCACGGGTCTCAGGGATTTCAGGGTGTATTTGAAAGACTGAAGCTCTCCCAGTGCCTTTTACTGTGTTGGAGAAGACCCAGCGATGGCCTGGGTTTATGCTGATTCTGCTTCCCTCCGAGTCTGCCGCATTGGGCTCGTCCCGCGGCTCACATGGCTTTGTCTGGGGACCACATCTGGCTCCGGTGGGGTAGAGCGTGGGTCCGTTTCATAGAATAGAATCAAAGAATCATAGAATCATTTAGGTTGGAAAAGACCTTCAAGATCATCGAGTCCAACCATTAACCATGCCCACTAAATCATGTCCTGAAGTACCCTGTCCACTCACTTTTTGAATATCTCCAGGGATGGTGACTCAGCCACTTCCCTGGAGGAGTCCTTGTCGCCTCCTCCCCTTGCCCCAGCAGGGAGGGGGAATCTGAAAATACCGAGGTAGACAACACCTTCACAAATTGCAGTGCATTCCTGGATTTTAACACCCCTTTTTTTTTCCTCCTGAGTGCTTTCAGATATGACCATATGTGAAAATACAAATTCCCGAGTTAAAAGAAAGGCCAGTTTTGCTGTGTCTGGAGCTCCAACATCTCCTTTGTCCTTGTCCCTTTTCTCTTTGCTCTGTGTGGATGCAGTGGGGGATGATTTTTTCCCCTGGGCAGGCTCCCCAGGTTGTGCACAGACTCATGCAAAGGGGGTGTCGGTGATGTGTGGTGTGGCCGGCCACCAAGTTTCATCTCAGCACTTTACACCAGCTTTACACCCGCAGCTTAGTGACGACAGTGGGACACAAAGTCCTGCAAGGGCGTTGGGTGATCTCCTTCAGGAGACTTGCCATGGCTTCTGTAAGTGTGGTACAGATGTGGGAAATTTAAGAAAAGCTTTCCCCTCTTGTCTTGCCAGAAGTGTCCACATTTCCTTGCAATTTGGCAGCTGGTTTTGAGTAATTGTATCTCTTTGTTCATCATGTGTTTTGCCACACATCGCTAATTTTTTTCAGTTTAGAGAGATAAACCAGGTCCATTAGGTCAGCAAGTTCTAAATAAAACCCCACATCTTTGTCTTCAGATGAGTCTTCCTTCCAAGGTTTCATGTCACCAGCAGACAGCTAATGGAAAGTCTGTCATTGCAGAAGGAGTCACAGACAGTACCCAATCAAACAGTGGACTCTGCCTGAGAGCTGACGAGCAGTGATAAACTGGCCACCGTCAGATTTTCAATATCACATCAAAGCATAATATATGAGTCAGATGAGTAGAATTATAGTCGCTCATGTAGTCTTTGTCCCTTTGAAAAATAATAGGGGAGTCATCCATGCACTTTACAGTGTGTACGTATGCGACGCTCCACTTGCATAGGAAAATAGATCTGGAATCGTCCTGAAGCTGGTTTTCTCTGTGGAGAAAGACAACGTCATGTAATGGCACTAGTTGGCCAAGATTATGTCATAGCAAAATTGACTGACCTCCTAGTGTCTGTGTTAGCCCTGCAAGAGAGGGAGAGACAACACACTTGCCTGTTGATTTATTTAATGCCTGACCTGCTCAGATTATATTTGAGGGGAAGGGCTTGCACCAACACTTGAAAAATGGAAGTTCTCTTCTTAGTCCCTGGTAAACGTCTGGATCCTGCAGGCTTTGAATAGTTTCAAATACAATTTCCACCCTTTGGTTTGGAAATCAGTGCTGTTTTACTCTCATTCCGTAGGCTTTCTCTAAATCTGTCCATCACTTTAACCAACAAAGATGGGTTTCTCAAAGTATGTTCCCTACACAACTAGTAAATACCTGGAGATCACTATGTGCTAAAGCATCTTAGAAGGAGCCAAACTCTTCATGGCAGTACGTGGTGGGAGTACAAGAGACAGGGGCGTGAGCTGACGCAGGAGATGCTCTACAGGGTCCAAGGGAGCAATTCTTCCCCCCAGGGACAGTCAGGCAGGGCAGAGGTTGCCCTCAGAAGTTATGCAGTCTCCATCCGTGGTGGTTTTCAAGACCCAGCTGGATAAAGCCCTGAGTGACCTGGTCTGGTCCTGCAGCTGGCCCTGCTTTGAGAGACCTCTGGAGCTTCCTTCCAGCCTGGATTATCCTACAACCTTGATGTCCAGCTACCTGCTGTTCATTCCAGCTGTCATGATATGACTTAGGGAAACTTTTGTACGGTTGCAATGGAAAATGTGAACAGCACAATTGGGTGGGAGAGCAGCACCCGGTTCACACAGTGTGCAGGATGAGATGGAGAGCTGTCTGGGATGAGGTGCCCAGGAGCCTAAGCAACCTGCTTAGTGCAGATGCTGGGTTTTCAGAAGAATGCCATGGTTTTGTGTTGCCGTTTGTTTAGGAAGGGATTGAATGAAACAGCCTGCAGAAGGTGTTGTATGATGACAAAAAGCAATTGTGGAGCTAAGCCACTTCCAGGAAAAAGGGCTAGTATCAAAATTCCTCTCTGCTCATACGAATAGTGGCTGCTTAAAGATCTGGTGGCAGCAGAAGTTGCTGAAATGAAAAAACCCACCCTACCTCTGAAAGGAAGCAGACTCTTAAGCTAAGAGAGCAGCGTAGCGTGTAGGGGGATGGTTTCAGCCCTGCTGCTCTCAGCTTGAACATGTAATTGAATAAGGGCAACCTCAGAGGGGCAGGGGTTTCCTCTGCTCATTCTCTGTGCCGCAGGAGTCCCCTCCAGGCTCAGAGTCAGTCCAGACTAGTCATATTCACAGATGTACGCAGAGGGCTGTGGGAGAACAAGGTGCTGGAGGCAGTGAGTGCCTTTCCGAAATGGGAGCTGGAGCTGCGCAGAAAAACTGCACGCATCAGATGCTGGTTTTGGCTAAGAGTGTTTGGCCAGTTATTGAGACCTGTCTAAATAATTAAAACACACAATGAAATAATGGATAAAATTAAGGCAGACGAGAAATTGTCATTAGATTATGTGGCTGATGAGTGGTTTCCAAGCATTGCCAAGTTGTGAGGCTTTGCACCAGTAGGAGTTTTTGTTGAAGGCACAGACCCCACATCCTTGTTTTTGTTCAGGCAAATGGTTGTTCTTGTGATTGTAGAGAAAAGTTTGAAAACATAACCCCAAATACACTTCTGGCGTAAGAACTGGGGCGGCTCTTGGGTGGAAGAGATGCTCAGGTCATACCAGCAGTGGGTTTTCTTCTGGTTGTCTGACGCTGTTTTCTTGTTGTGATATTTTACTGCGTGTGCAGCGCCTGGGCATCTCCAGCACAGCTGACGTTTTAGCAGCAAAATGATGATTATTACAACAGCACTGTGTTTGGCTGAACCTGTCTTTCCAACAGAGAATGTTTTGATAAAAACTGAAATGTTTCACTGAAAACTGTAATCTTTGATGATTTCTCTGCGTAGAAGGTCCTTTGCTGGAGCCTTTCATGATAGAAAGGAGGTGCAGAGCCTCCAGCAGTGGCAGGCTTTGGGTCTCATCAAACAGAGTCTTTTTACCTGGAACCAGCACCCTATAGTTACCCTGTAGGTACCACACTCATTGGTCAGCCTGCCTCTGTTCTGCTTCCTTTTCTTACACCCATGTACAGACAATTTCTGATGTTTCCAGTTGTCTTTTTCTGAAGCTGAGGAGCCTGTTTCCCTGCCCTGCTGACAGGCAGCGTGGACGGGGTGTTTTAAGTGCAGAAGTGGGTGTCTCTGGGGTGGGTGATGCTGTCCTGCTCACTCTGTCAGGGCAGACCCTCCTTCTCTGCCAGCTCCTTGTTCCGAAGCCTCCGCACTCCAGACCTGCTGCCGGTCAGGTTTGGTTGTCAGCAGGTCTCAGCTAATTAGCAAAGGGGAAAAAACAGCTCAAGATTCATCCCACGAGATTAGTGGGGTTCAGTGCCCATTTATCCTTACTGAATGTCACAGCAAAGAAATCACTGCATCGTTGCCCAGGTTTTTCCCCTGCCAGGCATTTCTGTTGACATGAAGCGCGCCTGCAGCACATGCAAAGGGGAAGGAGCGTCTCCACACCTCTGCGTCCCCCAAAGCCCTCCCTGGCACATCTTATTTGCTGCACAAAACACTCTGGTTAAGGGAACCAAGCCCAGGAGCGTTGCATTGCATTCCGTATGTGCATGGGTTGTTCCCCACAGAGACCGGTACCTGCTGCCTCCCTAACCCTATGCCCCTGAGGACTTGTACCTGAAAGTGCTTTGTAAATCTTACTAAAACAATGTTTGTGCTTGTATTTCTGGCTTTTCCATAAACACATTGTAATGAAGACTGGCTTGCAATATTTTGGCCCTTCCTGTTCCAGTTGGGTACAGGTGAAGAAATGAAAGAAAAACTTTGGAAAATTATGTTTATTTATTTGTTTTTGTGTTTTTTTTTAATGAGGTCAGTTCCGCATTGGGGATTTGATGGGGAAGTCAGCATTGTAGGAAAAGCTGCCGCCCTCAAAATGGAAAACAGAAGACTCCTGACCCTTGTAGGGTCACCAGGATCCCAGGGGCACTAACAGGAAAAGTGAAAGTCTTTTGGAAAACAAAAAAATGTGTGTTTGTGTCCAGCTTTGAAAGTGGCCTGAAGTTCAGGAATTTATGGGTTATTTGGATTTGTTCAGCTCGGACTTTGCAACATGCCACTAAACACAGCAAACTCCTTGGCTTTCTCTGTTGGCTTCCATCTGGGTGGAGATTCGGTGCACCTGGAGCTGCAGCAGCTGCCAGGACTTTGGCTACCTGGGAGGCTTGGTCCATGGCAAACGCTGCCCAGGGTATTTTGCCATAGGGTATGGCTTTGAAACCACTTTATTGTACACAATATGTCATATGATACAGAGAGTGTTATGAAAGGATTCTCGGATGGCATTTGTGAAATACTTTCAGATAGTTCATCTGAAAGCATTACAGAAGTACAAATGGTGTTGTTGCAAATTCACCCAAGACTTCTCAAGTGTCAGGAGCCGTTGTTAGGATGGATTGAAAATCTGGCAGTATTGATGTAAACTTCACGCACATTCTCAGCGTGCTTTCATACTTCTGCTTTGTGTATCTCCATAGGGAAATACTTGACTGTGCTGCTGGTTGTGTTTTCTTCCCTGCTCACCCATGCCGGGTGCTTCAGTGGTAGCAGTGGAGCCACTGTGATGGGTGATCGTCCATTTTCCCTCCTCCTGTGGCAGAAATTGTTATTGTTAGGGGTGAAAGTGTCCAGTTCCTGTCCTGAGAAAGAGCAGGTTTTAGCAATATCTTGTGGCAACGAGTGGCATAACGTGATGATGTACTGGATTTACAAAAAGCAAACTGCTTTTCCACCAGGGTGGGACGTGTTATGCTATATTTTAACTGTGTTACGCTTTATTACAGTTGGGCGCCCCTCTTTTTAGTGTTGTGTGTAGGATGGTGGAGGCTGCTGACAGAGCAGCGAGGTGGCCGGTCGGTTCGTGCTGGGCTGAGAGGAGCCACGGGCAGGAGAGCGTGGGAAGGAGGGGAAGAGGAGAAACACCCTGTGTGAATCCACACGAAAAGCTGGAGAGGAGCAAGCGAAGGGCTGCCCCAGGGGGAGGAGGAGGAGGAGGAGGAGGAGGAAGGCTTGGAGAGGAGAAGTTGGAGGGGGCTGGGGGAGATGCTGTTTCGGGGAGGATGCCTGCCCGGCCGGCTACGGTGCCGCTGTCAGGATGGATGTGCAATGCCAGCACCAGGCGAAGGCTCCTGCAGAATTTGTTGTGCCATTTCTGCATTCCTCAGTAGAGGAATTCCTCCTGAACTGGGAGGTTCTGGCATGGAAACAGTGGGAAGAGCCCATGCAGGGGCTGTGAAGGCAAGCCTGGAGCCTGGTCAGTGCTGACGAAGGCAGGAGGGAGCTGGGGTGAGTCGTCATTTCATTTGGTGTCCTGGAGGAAACAGAGCGTATTTATTCGGAGAGAGGAAGGAGCTGCTGGGGATGAATGTGCGATGATGAAACTTGCTAATCCTGGCAAAAGCAGAGGTCGGCTCTCACCACTGCTGTGCTGCTGCTGTTCATCCAGGCACTTGTTATTGGCTTGATGAGGCTAAAAAGTGGAAAGCCACCTTAGCTGCCCGGATTGTATGTGTCCGTTTACTTCCCTTGGGCTGGCCTTGCCATGATTTTCTATGGAGGCTTCTGCTTACAAACCAGAGGAAAAGAGTCTGCTGGCCCCCTCTGCCTCAGCGGGGCGACTAGGATTGCAACGGCTGGTGAAAATCTTGGTTGGAAAAGACCTGCAAGTGTCTGCGGGTCTTTGCTTTCTTCCCACCAGACCTTCCAGGAGAGGTTTGAGTCTGGGTGTGAGGAGCGGCCAGGCAGGGATTGGGGGGACTTAGGGGTCCATCATTGCCCCTGTACACATGCTCAGACACCACGCACACTATTCAGACCTTGCTTTTATTTAGTCTGCTACCTCTGACTAAGAAATAATAATAATAAAGAAAAAAGGGGCAATTTCAGCCACAAGCGTGGGCTGTTTTCTGTGCTGCTGTTTTGTGGGGTTTTGTTGTTCACCACGGGCAGCTGTGGTGCATGTGTGTGCGTGTGTGTGTGTGTGTGCACGGGTGTGATTTACTGGCCTGTGCAATGCCACATGTCTTTAAAATTACAGTGCCCATTTCCTGCTGAAATAATTTCTACAAAGAGAGGCTCCTATTACAGCAAGAGGAGCGTGGACGTCATGATTTATTATTATTTATGGTCCCAGGGCCTTGTTTATGCACGATGGGTTAGGTGCTCAGGATAGAAATGCCATTATGCAAATGACATTGAATGTCCTTACTGAGCCTAAATAATTTTTGTGTTGGACGATTAAACCTCATCTGTTATTGATATGGGCTGCAGTCGGGCTATTAAAGAGTCCCAACAGTACTTACTCCCAGTAATGGGAAAATTGAGAGGAAGAGGCTAAACAATTGCCTCAAGTGTGCTGTGATTGTCTGGTAGGAGTGGAACATAACGAACCCCCTGAATGGAAATCGTGTTTACTACTTAGGGATAAATAAAAAGGGAGAACATGCAATAAATTACGCTTTGTGATGTGATTCGGCACACCAGAGAATTTGCGTACTTTCAATTTATTTATTTGAATTTTTTGGGGGGACGAGGGGTGGTGGTGGGGTGGGTTGGATGTAGGTACTGGGAGCAGCCAGGAAGGGTTCCCGCGGTGTGTGCCCCCGGCCGGGCGGCTGGGGAGAGCCATCATCCTCGGGAGCCGCGTCGCCACCGCGCCGTCCGCTTTGACACAGCTGTGCGGTCACATTTTGATCAGTGTTGATAGCTTATGAATTCCAAAATTGACAAAATTTACAGAAAAATGAGGATAATCCATCTTCCTTAGCAGCCTGTCAGGAGCTGGCTATACTTCATAATCTTCAATTACAGATGCTATTTTCAGACATTTACATGCAGATATTAGAACAAAATGAAAATGAGAAACAAAGAGCGAATGGAAATGCAGCTATTTATATGTATAAAAGAAAAACAACAGGTAAATTCTAGGCATTTAGATTGGATTTGGGGGTCCCTTCGGAAAATCTGAGAACGGCTGTGTCCGCTTATGGATTGCACTGCGCAAATGTAAACCGTAGCATGTCGTTTCCCACATTCAGATAATCTGAAGATTGGGTCAAAAACAGGTCAGTTATTCTGACGTATGAGGGTAAATCTGTTCATGGCAGGGTGCACTAACTAATTCCCACTATCTTCAGAGGAATCTCTGGGGATGTGCACAATCCTAATTGGATTTGGGCTAAAACAAAGCACAGCTGTTAATTTTTTAAAAACATGTATGTTTTGTGAAAGGGAGATTCAGAAATATTCCATTTAAACCGAGGGAAGAATGTTGTACCACTGAAATCAAAGTTCCGTGCCCTGTGAGACAGCAAAGAGCCGGACGTTGCCGAAAACAAAGAGAAACTGGGGTTCAGCCCCAATTAGCTGTGTAAATAGGTTTTGCTCCAAAGCAGAATTGGTTTTGGTGGCCGCAGTGGGCAGCGCAGGGAATGTCATGTAAATTATGAAATGGAGAGGTGGCTGGCGGGCAGCAGCAGCGAGGCTTTGATGTATAGGTTTTCGGATGCCTTTCCCATCCGGGTCTGAGGCGGCTGAGGAGGAAGGTGTTAGGATGGATTTTCCATTCCCATAAAATTTCAGGGAGAGCAGCACCGGTGCCTGTGCGGCTGTGAGTGGCTCTGGGTTTCTGAAAGCCTGGGGAGATTAATTAGAGCTGCTTTGGATTAAGCTCTCCGAACCATATCTAATGTTACAAATTTCTTCCCTTTGTCAGGCTGAGGTGGGGGTTTCCATGGACAACCTGCCTGGTGTGCGCCAATTCTGCCTTTATTTAGTAATTTTAAAGTATTACAATGCGATGGCTTGGGGATATTAGGGATGAGGTCCGGCTTGCTGCCACCGTGAGGGGCGAGCAGGGAGTTCGGTGGTCGTGACCTGGGGGACAGCGCTGGCTTTTCGGAGACCTCAGATTAATGCATGGCTTAAACGAGGAGAAACGTTGTTTTTGGCAGCAAAGGTGCTCTTGCGCACCGTGCCTGTCGGTGCAGGCGGTCGGCGCAGGGGCAGACCAAGTCCCAAAGCCCCAAGCTGGCGCGTCGCCTTGATGGTCGGAGCCCCTGTCGCGATGCTGCTGCTGCTGCTGCTGCTGCTGCTGCTGCTGCATCCCCAGCAGTGCTGCGGGTCCGGGGGGGCAGCCGTGCCAGCGGCAGGAGGGCACAAGAGGCGTCGCTTCGTGCCTGCGTGATGTTTTTGCAGGTGTGATTCGGAAAGCTGAGCAGATGCAAAAAGCAACATGTGCGAGTCCCGGTGGGTGCTTGCCCCGTGCGGCAGACGCCTCTTTTCTGTCTTTGCTTGGCGCGGTCTCTCGAGAGGGGTGCGGGGTCTGTGCCCCCAAAAGGGACGGGGCAGGAGGGGGATGCATTTGTCTCCTGCCGCCTGGGTCGCAGCGCTGCCGCAGGGCTCATCCCAGCCTGTGGGACCTCCCTGAGTTTCCCACGCCGGCACCCCAGAACCAGGCTGTTTCAGGGAGCAGTCTTGTTTCCCCGCTGTGCATCTGTCTGTGTCTGCCACTTTGGGATAAAATTCCAGGTAAATCCCAAAGAGGAAGTTGCTGTGCATGTAGGGTGGGTTGGCCTTTCGGTGGGTTATGCTCAGGCATCTTCTCTAGGAAAAGCACAGGGCGAAGCCATCGATGGGCTGTTTTGCGACTCCACTGTAGCGTGGCAGGAGACAGCAGAGCCTGCCTCCTGCCACGCTACGTAAACTGCTTGAAAACGGTACTGAAACACTCTTGCACCCCTTTTCCCTCCATCTGCCCCCACCCCGGGGGGGGTAATACTTAGAAATGAAGCTTTTGCAGTGGAGGAGGTGAAACTTCTCCCAGCACAGAAACCTTCCCATTTGCACTCTGCAGTGAAGGCTGGCGGGGGACGGGCCGTGCAGACCCCGCTGCCCGTCGCAGGGGGGGTGTGCTGCTGCCCATGGGCGCGCAGAGACCACCCCTCTCCTCCCCACCCCAACTGGGCACCGTGCCTGCTGGGGGGGGGGGCCCGTGCCCAGCCCCCTGCCAGGCACCCAGGTCCCGTCTGCCCGAGCCGAGCGGGATGGGGCAGGGGGAGCACGTGAGACCCCATCTTGCCCCTTCTTCCAGTTTGTCCTTCTCGGTCTCTCCTTTTATATATTCCTCGTTTTCACGTGTCTGTGTTTTCTCTCCTCCATGCTATGGCAGTGGTGCTCCATGCTGATGAGACAGTGCGTGGTACAACCGCAGGCAGTCATTTTTCAGGTAATTTCTAGGGTACTGAACACCCGACTCTTGCTTTTTCACCTACCGAGCAGCAGGTCAGGCTTCCCACTGTGCAGGGAGGGACCCCTGGCCGTGCCCGGCCATCCCGAGCTGCTCCTTTGCCAGGTCACTCCATCAGGACTGTGTGAGGAGGTGGGGGGGTCAGCAGCGGTCGGGGCTGCCTGATGGTCCGGGCTCGCTCCGCCTGGGTGCTGGGAGCAGCGACGGTGGTCGGTGCATGGTCGGTGCGGCTGCCGGTGGCTCCGAGGAGGGATGTGGGCAGAGTCTTGCCAGGGCAACAGGGAGGCAGCTGGAAAATCCCTGAAAATCCCACTGTTCTTACCCCGGGAAAGCTTGTTGGGCCATTGCAAAAGAGGTGCAGCTCCTGTCGGCAGCAAGCTACTGGGACGAAAGCAGGGAGGGAGCCCAAATCTATTTCCCACACCTCCATCTCCTGGATCCCTACCCAGCCGTGGACTCTCCCTCCGCGCCGTGCCGGGCAGCCGTAACTCGTCCAGTCCCTCTGGTCTGCAGAAGGGTCTGCGGTTTGGGGCCGTCCTGCTGCAGCTGGTGAGACGGGGCCGTGCTGCCAGCGGCAGGACCGTGCTGCTGCACGTCACTCCATCTCCCGGTGACGTGGGTGAGGACGGGGTACCACCGTCCTGGCCCCCCCGTCGGACGTGCTACACCCTGATAGCCGCTTGCTTCTGACAAACTGGTCAGTCCCTCCGAGCTTGAAGAGCCAAGCTCGCGGTTCGTTGATGTGGTGGTGCTTCCAGATCGTTACAGTTAAGAGGTGAGACCTGGTCCTGCATCCTCCGAGGTCGGTTCCTCGGACCTGAGGAAGGAAGCAAGCTGTGGTGTTTCGACATCTGCAGCCTGCTTCGGACTCCCGCGTCTGGGGTTCGCAGCCAGGGGTCTGGTCCCGGTTGGGTTTGTGCGAGGAGCGGTGTCCTCAAAAGCCGCTTTTCGCTGTGGGCTTTCGACGTGCATGTGGCCGAGCCTGTGGCACAGCTGGATGCCTCCCTCCCAAACTGCAAGTGGCCAGCTCCCCCTTCATAAGCTGGAAGCCATGTTCATACCCTGCCTGTGGGGAGCGGTGTACTGGTGTGCCGTGGGAAGATACGTAGAAATTTTCTAGCCTGGATACGTTGCAGTTACAGCTTTCTTAGAGCAGCAGGGGTGAAATAAGGCATCCTTCCCCTGGGAGCGGTGTGTGCTCTTCTGCAGACATCAGAAATACCAAACAGCAGCGCCCAAGGACAGCTTTTTCCTCTGCTGCGCTGCCGGCCCATCCCATGCCACTCATGCATCGCCGGCTGCCCGGGATGTCCCTGCAGGCCTGCAGCCGTGCTGGTGTTCCTCCGGTGTCTTGTCAGATGAGGGCTTCGGGGAGCGAAAAAAATGCAGCAGTGCCGCTGCACGTGCACGTGGCCAGTGCAGGGGGAAGGTGGGGCTGCAGACGTAGGACAGTGTGTGGAGTGGCGTGGGAAGGCTGGAAAACGCACCTTGGTAGGATGTGGAATGAGAAGAAGGAGCTTCGGTTGCCCTTGTAGGAAGGAGGAAGGCTGGGAGCATCGCTGGCATCCTCTGCAGAGGAGGGATGCTCCAGGGGCTGTCCTCCCCAGGGTGCAGAAGTGGGGCTGAAGCAGAGGTGTGGGCAGCAGTGGTAGAAGAAGGGTGCTGGGTGCGTGAAGGTGAGGGAAACGTGAGGGCACGGAGGGTGTCAGAGGAGGAATAAGCTGAAAGGGCTGAGGAATAGGACAAATTTAATGCAAAGGTCAGGGAGGAGCATAGGAGACGGGTCACTGCTGAGAAGCCTTTGGTCCAGAGGACCCTGTAGCGCTGATCCGTGGGCCAGGTGAAGGGACAGGGTGGCCAGCAGCTGGTCACCGGCAAAATGTATTTGACATGCTCATCTGCAAGAGGTTTGTGTGGGGGATCCTTCAAGGTGACAGGGTGTGCTCATGCCTCGCACAGATTGCATCCTCAGAAGAAACATGCGTATTAACACAGACCTGCTAATACAAGGTTATCCATGTAAATTAACTTCTCTCTGAGTGAGAACTGAGCAACAGAGACACAAACATATATCTGACCCAAAGTGCTGAGCTCATGGCAAATACCAGCTTGTGTGCTGGGTTCTCAGACGCTTCCGAGAAACTTGCAAGAGGGAGAAAGACGTGCTCAATCAGATCAGCTTCTGTTTCCTCAAAAAAAAAAAGAAAAAGGTTAACTTTCTGATTTGGTCACTCAGAAGAATCACAGGGTCCTGGGTTGCCCTACATTGCTTCAGCTCTGCACAGCTTCTGCATTGACTTAGTCTGCAGAAATACAGTGGGAATCAGCCTCAGGGTGGGTGTCCTTCAGTTTATCTGTTCCTTTTGCTGTTTTTCACTTAAAGTTGTCATCGTCCAGTTGTTACAGGCATGATTATGATCTCACAAATAAGGGATTAAAACTTAAAGTGGCAACTTTAAGTAACAACAGGGAATGGAGAACTTTGAAAGGAAACTTCCCAGTTTTGTGTGAATGATCCTGACAATAAGAAATCATGGAAAAACGCAAATGAATATAAACTTTCTGCTGTGTACATGGAAGTCCTTCTGGATGTGTGGATTGGCCTCACCTGCTGTAGATTGCTGTAGCGACACGGACAGAAACAATCTGATTTCCGAGGACCTGCATTCATTTACCGTAGCTTCAGCTAATGAGATTATAAAATTCCCATGAGATGAGAGAGCATCCTTACAACAGTCAGGTGATTTATTTTTAAATAATTTGGATTTAGAAACAGTTGGCTACAAATTCATTCATTAAGCAAACACTTTTATTTATGTGTGCTTTATTTCTTGTGAGATGATGGGGAAATACAGCATTCCCAAGAAAAGGGGGGAAATGGGACACCTCATTCCCACCTGCTCGTTAGTGCATGTCTCTTGAAGTGCCACCACTGAAATAAGAAGAGTTCAGGTAAACCAGCACGAACGTTTTTCTTTAACAGGCAAGTAACTTGCACTCAGCATTTACAGCCCCCAGTTACTCTACAAGATTTCCTCTTTAAGTAAAGCCTTGTTACATGTTGATGAGTTTGGCTTCGGTTTTATAAAGAAAGCCCATTTTGGTGTTCTCTGGGAACATCGGTGATAAGCACAGACCCACTTATTGAGCATTTTGAATGCTTAACAGTCCTGTGTAAATGGATATTGCCTTTAAAACTGACTGAACAAAGGATTTTTGAGTTCTGTATTGCATCTACGTTTTGTCATACAGGCAAAAGCTCTTGAACAGTAAATTTATTATTGCTAAAATGCCTTTTGTTTCTTTTTCCAGGCAACTGAATACTCAGCCATGGCATCGTTAGCTGGGGGATTAGATGACATGAAGGCCAATATAACCAGCCCTACTTCTGCAGATTTGGGAGCGAGCGTTCCAGGACCTCAGTCGTATCCTATCGTCACAGGTAAGCAATTTTCCAATGCCAATAAGTGGTGTGAAGTGTGTGTGTGTGTGCATATTGCAGGGTGATGCCCTTTATGGAGGAGCTGTGGAGTCATTTGCTCAGAAAGTCTCTTTTTAACTGCAATTTCGTAGCAGCTGTGTTGCAAGTCAGGTGCATGGCTTGTGTAAATCAGCAGTGTTCACTTGGAGCCAACAGACGAAGCAGTCATCCCTCTTGGCTGGGAAGGGATATGTCCCCTCCACCCCAAACCTGCATCCCGAGTACCAACATGCAACCAAAAAACAGAATGCCTGCCTCTGCTTTTGGGCTTTGTTGCTCATTTTTCATAAAGGCACCTGGCATGTTTGACTGGATGGGGTTTTTATGACAGTTCAAACTAGCCTGAATTTTGGATGCTTTTGATTCCTATAAATGCTCACGTGTTGTATCATTTCTGGAATTGTAATTGTGCACTAAGTCTAAGCATTTAAATGAAAAGCAAAGATTGTTTGTTCAAGGAATGCAGCATCGTCTTCATTTATTTAGCAGGTGTAGGGTGAGAGTTAAGGAACAGCTAGAATTTGATAAATGCTTTGGTCACCTAGTTATTTGGGACTGACCACATCTCTTGGAAGGAGATTGCCCAAATGGTAAGAAAATGATGAAATTTTGTCCCGAAGGAATTGTGGGAATCAGAAAAAAGGGATTTTAAAATTTAAGGCTCTATGTTTCATATGCATGTTACCTCTGTGCATTACTTCTGTCTGTGTGTCTAACCTGTGCAGATTTTGTCATCGGATTTTCTTAATTTTACCAAAGATTGGAGTTACTTGTTTATTTTGTTGCTAAAGGGAAGGTGATACTGTTGTTAGTATAATATTATTGTATCTTGAAAGCACTATGATGTTGTGTAGCAGAAGGGCAGTTTTGAAAACAGATGTTGTTGCAAAATTGTTTTAACCCAATATGGCATCAGTCTTTAGCTTTTCTTGCCAAAAGTTTAGGATTATTCAAAAGAAATTAGAGAGTTACATGAACCATAAGGAAATCTATGTTTCCCTTGCAGTGGGAGGGAAGACTGTCCTTGAAATAACTGTTGAGTACTGGATGGGTGGTTTGAGCAGTAAACCCATAGATAAGAAAGGTGTCTAGGGGTGGATGGGTGGGCAGAAAGAGGGATTTCTGGACATGGTGGCTTATAACAAGTAGGGAGATAGAGCATAGATATAGATATATAGAGACAATCATAGAATCATGGAATAGAAGGAATCTAAAATGAATACAAAAGAAGGACCATGAACCATCATGTTTGGGGTCACAAGCCACTCGTACAGCCTATGGAAGTTAAAAAGAAAAGCCTCCTAAGTCAAATTATTCTGTAAATGTTTGCCACAGAGCTCCCTGTGCCTTTCTTTGAAGCCTGAAGCTCATTGCAAGGCTGCCTTGGCCCGTCATGGATGTCCTGCTGCCCTTTGTTCATCTTCTGGGTGTTTGTCTCTTGCTCATCCAAGTCCATGCCCCTGCGACAAGCCTGAAGACCTGTTAGAGGCACTTGTGCTCTGCCGATGAGCGCAGCCCAGCAGCACCGTGGACCGCACGAGAGGGTGCTGTGGGCATCGCTGTCTGGGGCTCTCCCAGCTGGGAACATCTGCAGCTTACAGTGCGGGATGGGAACTGGTGGGACCTGTGTCTTGAGGGGGAGGCAAAATAGCAGGAAATTACTGGGTTGCATTATCAAGGAGTGGAAGTTAGGAAGGCAAGAAGATGATAGAGAAGCTGAGTGCTTCCTCACTTCTGTCTTCTTCTAAGAAACTGCCTATCCAAGATCTGCACCTGGCCAATATGAGGTTCAGCCAAAAGCTGTTGTTTTGATTTGATACTTCAGCAGCGGTTGTTTTTTTATGCTGGTTTAAGCACTTCTCGTGCTTCTTACGTTACTACTTCCTTAGAGTTTGGTGAGCTGACTGATTACGTTTGTTAGAGCAAAACTGACTACAGAAGTGACGCTGCGGAGCTCGTTACAGATTTTGCATGGTGACATTACCTATACTTGAGCAAAAGTTCAAAATGTTAAATTTACTAGTTCTCATCAAAAACGTGGAGCAGGCTTTATGAGTAGCAAGCCTAGAAAAAACCTGCCATTGGTCTTAAATGTGACAGGGTGAGAGCTATAACAGAACACATTTTACAAGGCAGTAGGTATTTATATCTTTAATTTGATATTGCTGTAGAGTTTTCTAACACCTGCATTCATAAAACTTAGATTTACACGAGCATATCAAAACCCTTTTAAAACCTATGCCTTCTGATACATTTTCGGAGAAGATTGATTGTTATCCTCCCTTTTCCTTTCCTAACACCCAGAGCAGCTGTTTTGTGCTGCTCCTGCTCTGGGAGCACCCAGAAGCCCCTGGCACAATCTGGGTGCTGTAGCTCTGGGCATGTATGATACCGCGCTCTCTGCCCCGAGGCTTTCCTAACGAGCTGAGGGGATGTGCAGACCGTTGGGGGCAGAAGGGTTTAAGCAGTAAGCCGTACTTTGTAATGTGCAAGACGTGTCATGGGGGACACACTAGGTGCCGCATTTCTCACCATACCTCTGGACAGACTTCTCCATTCTCTCCCAAGAATTAACTCACTTTTTCAGTCATGCCTATTTTCCCACCCTATTTTCATTGATGGGACAGGGGTTTTGGAAGAGGGAGACACATTTATTGATCCTTTTTCACTTGTAACCAAAAGTGGCATATTACTACTGGCCTTTCATCTGTAGTACATATCACTGAAAATTATAAGGAACTGGGCAATGATACACAATGGTGGTTATGACTGCAAGGTCCAAGAAATGTTTGCTAACACATCACGTACTTTGCCCTCTGGGAGCTTTTTTGTCATTTGTGGTGTGACCAAAGCCATGGTAAAATTCAGTGATTCAGTGTTCCTGAGCTGCAACCAGGGTGGGTGGGTGGGTTTAGGTGGTAGATAAGGGAGGCAACACCTGGAAGAAGGTTAGCTTTGTATCAGCCCCACTTTGGTGGTCAGGAACAGATTCATGAGAGGTCCTGCCAGAGGCAGGTCCTGGACCTTGGCCCCTTGTCTGGCAGGCAAGAGCCTGAGCCTTCCAGATCTGTGATCACATTTCTCCTGCAAATTGCTCCTCATTGGAGGAGGAGTGGACAACTTGAACTCCAGTCTTTTCTTGAGATTCAGAAAGTTGGGTTGCTTTTAGTTTCTTCACCCTTTTTTGAGTATTTCTACTCTTCCTTGCTCCGGACAGGCTGTCCTCTGATGCGTCCAAGCAAACTGAGAACAGGACACTGAAAGCCAAGCCCTTGGGGGACAAGTTGTTTCAGTCATGCTAGGTAGTGTGTTTTGAGCTGTAAAAGTGAGGGGTGGCTGGATAAAGCTCCTCAAAATGTTGAAAGTCTGTGTCTGGTGGTGCTAATGGCTTGAGAGGTTGACCTCACTCTCAGTTGTCATTCCAGATTATAAACACTTTCGTAACAGCTTCACTGTCGTGAGACCAAGAGCTGCTTAAAACACTGGCAAGTGAATTGTAATATCCAGAACAGTCTGTTGGTTGGAAATGTTGTTTGTACCAGGAGCTTTTCTGGTGTTTGTGAAGCAGAGCTGTGAACGTGTGATTGCATGACGCTTCAACAGAGAGTGGGGCTCTTGGTGGGCGTAGGGCTGAAAAGCTGCATTTTTGTGGATAAAGAACTTGAAATATGACATACAGGAGTTTGAGCCAAGAACGCTTATGTCCTTTTGATAGCTGATATCTGCCATTCAAGCTTAATCAGTTTTTATGAGAAAGTCTGGAGACTTTCTGGTCTGCCATATGTGAAGAGACCTAAGTCTAGTTCATCTTGTCAGTCTTAAGCCTGTAAGACACACTGTAAAAGAATTTGATGCAAATAAAGCTGAGGCTGGAGATCTGAAGTGAATTATGATCATAGTCTTTCATTGCTCTTGTTGCCAGGTTGTGGTGTGTGGGTGGCAAAGCAATGTTGAGGGTTGAGATGCAAAGAATCCTCTGGTGCAGTTGTTGGTAGAATATGTAAAACTTCTATTTCGCAGCAAGCTGGTAGATCAAAACATTTGGGTTATTTCTCGAAGATGAAATGATTGCTTAAACACTGGCATTCATGCCAGTACTTCCTGCTAGAATACATCTAAGGAAAATTTAGTAACAGTTCTCAGTACCACTTCATCCACCAACTCTGTTGTATTATGGACCAGCAGCCAAACTTCTGATTAGAGAACCACTTGATTTCTCTGCATTGTGTTTATAACACATTAAATATTAAGTTAAAAAAAAACCCTTTCCCTTACTGTTTGCTGCCATGGTCTGTAAGTGCTCTGTCCATTTACAAGCCAATGACATGTGCCCAGCTCGTTACTGCTGTAGTCAGCAGTTTCCAAGCAGCCTGTGATTGTTACTAATTACCTGCAGATGCATTTTCCCTGCTCCGGCTTGCTGATTTCAGCGTGGTCAGTATCACTTTGAGAGGACAAAGTCGTGCTAAATCGACACCTTCGTGTGGCTCTCCGATACGGCACCGAGGGCGGATTGACAAACCTGTGGGCAGCCCTGGCTGCGGCTGGCTGCAGAGTCAGCTTGCATTAGCAGAGCCAGGACCGACTGTCGGCCAGCCTCACCCAGCAGCCGAAAAAGTGTGTTCCACCGTAGTGGGACCTGACGTGAACTCTACATCGCTCCATTAAAAGAAGCAGCGCAGAGCAAAGCGTTGGCAGTGGGCTTCGGTTTTGTTCCACCGGCCAATGTTGGAGTGGGGGAGCCTGGTCTTCTCCCACACTGGGACATCTCCATCACCCTTTGCTCACCTGCTCATCCTCGTTGCTGCCAAGACACTCTCAGATGCACTCCAGCCTGATAAACGTCTCCTCTTGCAGCTGTACTGATGAGCAGGGCTGCGGTGCATTTTGCAGCTTACACACCCGTGCAGGGAGATACTGAGACTCTGCCAAATACGGACAGGTTATTCCTTATCCTTGGCACTCAACCTTGTAACCACACCGCAGAAGGAGTGTTACCTTATGTGCTCCTTTGTGGGGTCAGCCTTGGAGACACTGGTCCCGTAGGGCCAAACGCATTGGCTTTCCTGCACATTTTGTGTGCACGTCAAAAAGGTGAGAAGAAACCAAACAAAACCAGGAGCAGAGTCACTTTGTTGTCTGGAGGGATGGGGAAAGGAGAGATATTCTCAACGGCTGTCTGCTCTGGCTTGGGTTGCTGGACTCAGACACCAGGTGTAACTGATCCCAGACTTCAGGCTGAACTGAACCTAGAGTGAGTGGGACAAATGCATCTGGCTGAGCAGGCTCCTCCACTCCAGGAGAGATCAGCTTGACTTTTTCCTTAGTGTGGGTGCATCCAACACCTTAGATGTAGTATATTATGCCAGGTAGTTATTTCTTCATAGGTGGCACAGATCTGTGGCTCATGGAGGTAACAGGGATGTGTTTAACCTTCCATATTCCTGCATATTTTGTCAAATTTTTGTAGTTAGGAGATGAAAATGCTAACATGGGATAAATGCGTGTTGAAAGACAAGCCATTTCTTGCTACTGTTCTGCTGTAAAGTACAGTCCTCTGCTGGCCTCTCAGAGTGTTTTTCCTTAGGAGTGCTCGGTCTCATAGAAGTCTGTTTCCAGACTCTTCATCCTGCTTTGTTCATCCCATCATGCTGTGACTGCAATTTATGAGCCACTGTTTCGCCAGGTTTTGTTGAATGGCAGATATTGTTGGTCACTTCTGAAGCCAGGCACAAGAAGGTGGCACTGCAGGAAACCTTGCCAAAAATGGATCATCCCTGGGCAGGTCAGTGTTTGCAGCCAACGTGGATTCTCATGCCTTCAAAAGAAGGAAGAGCCACTCCTCTAAAATCCCAGGCTGATCTCTTGCCAGGATTAAACACTGATAATATTTAGCATTTAGCTCAATGCAATCCAGAAGGACTTACTGGGTTTTTAATAACGAAACAAGTGGCATATAGGATGCTCATCGCCTGCAGAAGAATGGCAACAGATCCTTCTCAGCCTATGGATGGAGGGTTCATCTGAGCAACCCTAGACACCAGCCTTTGGGTGGAGGAGTCTGGAAACACCTTCGTCTCTCCGCAGGCAAGAGCTTGGGCATTGAGTTTGGACTAGACATCTACTTTTTGCATAACCCAAGTCAGGGGGTCTTATAACACACTTGATCACAATACTCCTGATCAAAGGGTGCTTTGAGCTTTGGTCTCCAGCTGACTCCTGATTAGGGAGGGTCAAGCAGTTTTCGAGCTGATGTGAAGGACGGGTCCTATGCAAGCAACTGGACTGGAGTGCACCTGACAGAGAGCAAGAGCGGGAGCAGCCAGCAGATGCAGCAGTTTGTGCAGAAGGGTGCAGGGAATGGGGCCAGAAACTCGTGTGCATGCTTGGAAGCGGTGATGGTGTGCCCTGATAGAGCAGGGAGTGTTTGCACTTGGGAAGGGGAGGCTCTCAGAGGGAGCCTTCCCCATGTGCATCAATGCTTGGTGGAGAGTAGGCAAAGCAAATAGAAGCCAACTCTTCTTGGTGGTGGCCAGTGACTGGGCAGGAGGCCACAGGCACAAACTGAAACACGGGAAACTCCTCTTACACGTGAGAAGAAACCTTTCTGCCGTGAGGGTGGTGAAACGCTGGCACAGGTTGCTCAGAGAGGCAGTGGAGATGTTCGAAAACCCAATTTGACGTGGTCCTGGGCAGCCTGCTTTACGCAACCCTGCTCTGAGCAAGAGAGTTGGACTGGGTGAACTCCTGAGTTGCTTTCTAACCTCAGCTACTCTGTGTTTCTGTGGTAGGCACGCTGCTTCTGTATTGCTGGGTAGGAGCTGTGTGTCATTGTCTCTTTGGTGGGACTGTTCCCAGGGTGGCTCTAGGACAGTCTGCAGTCCATGGAACTGGGACCACTGGTACCTTCTGAGGGTCTGCCGGTACTGGGATGTGCCTGAAAGTGGAGTAGGTGGGTGAGGAAGCTCTCTCATCTATTTATTTTGCTCGTTGTCCAGCTGACGTTTGCTGAAATACTGGTAAGCATCAGTTTTACAGCTGTGTTTTGACTAGCTGAATGAAAGGATTTAAATTATTTTGATTTCCGATTAAAAAATATTTGCAGGTTTTTAATGAAAAGTAGTTTCAAAGTGAACAATTTATACTTCCTGTTCCAACTCTCTGAAATAAGACTAATGTAACATTTTCACAATTCTTTTGTTTTTTTTTTCTTTCTTTTTTTTTTTCCCCCTAAGATCAACACAGTTTTGAAGAAAGTAAAGAAAAGGTTCGGTTTTGTTGAAATTGCTTTTTCTTCTGGAAAAATGCTTTGTTAAATTTTTTGTTGGCTAAGTGCAATAGCAATAATAAAAAGTCTTCTTCCAAGGCTATTATGTTTTGGTCATATAATCTGTCTCTATGTGGAAATGTTCATCAGTGTTTAAACATTATCACCAAATTATATTTTAATTTCTGTGGGACTGTTTTGAAGTGCAAATCGGTGTTGGTAGATGGCTGGTTTCTAGTGCAGCATAATGCTAGATTTACAGCTTAGTCTCTACATTTAATAGATAAAAGTGCAGATGCATTTTCCAATAATCTATTCGTCACTCCCAATAGGGCCTGTCATGTTAAAGACTTGAAAAAAGGCCACATAAACTCCCGTGGAAAGGCAGCCAATCTGAAAAACAAAAGTGTCATTTTTAATGACAGGACAGAGTCTAACTGAAACACTGTTGAATTTTTCCATTTTTATGAATTCTTATCTTGCCATTAAAAAAGAACAAGCGCATTTGAGAAAGCAAACGAGACCACTTGTACCCCACTAAGACCTAGGCTATTAACTGCCTCTTTTGATGATGTACAGCCTGACTCTGTTGGGAGTTTGGCTGTGGATTTAAATGTTGAATTTAACTATGGTAAACATGTTTTGGTGCAAAGCATGTATAATAACAATTTGCATTTACATAGCATCTTTTACTTAAGGATTTTGCAATCTCTAATTAATTAAATCTGTTTCCCCCTGCCCCCAATACCGCTGTGGTATGGATAATAAATACAATTTTAAATCGAGCAGCCATGGCAGGAGGATTAAGACAAGAGGGTTCTGGTGTCCCCGCACCGGTCCTGATTGCGGTGGGGCTGGGGCTTGTTCTGCAAACAGACTGAGCAGCCTCATCTGGTGCTCGCCCTGGTCCGAAACGCCCTGAAAAAAATTGGGCATCAAACCGACTCCACACAGGTGGGTGGAAAATGCCTTGCCAGTGCCACCCGCAGCGTGTCCCGTTGGAGTTTTTGTCCTGGGGACACTCACCCACGGCTGTGACACTGCCGCAGCAGCCGGGGCTTCGGGTGCCCAGAGCTGGCAGGGCAGCTCGCTGCTTTAGGGCATTAATGGCCAATTCAGTCCTGGCATTTTTTTGCTGCCAGAGGAATGCTGTAAATCTGTCGTAGATGTCAAATTGGAAATAAAAAAAAAAAAAAGGAAAACACTCCAGTTAGCATAAATGCTTCCTAAATTGCTTTTTTTGGCCTGCAACAATAGCAAAACATCTGAGAGTGTGTGTGCAAGCCACCAGAATGATATTTCCAGGTGGGTAGAGGGACGTGTTGGCATCTGTGCATATGCACAGCACAAAAATAAAGTCAAGTGGCAGTCTGAGTTGGGCTGCAGATACCATTTCTAGGGCGAGGTAATTGTTTAGATGACGGTGGTTGAAGACACCTCCAAACTTGCTACACCACTAATGATAGGTGACCTTAGTTGGCCAAATAAGAGTTAATTCTCATCTGATACCTGACCAGTTGGGAGATTCTGCAAGTCTACACAGGGGAAGGTGAGTTGTCAGACAGGCAGTGTGGGAAGTGAGTGGAGGGAATGGTAAAACAGAGACAATTTGAGGGCTACGTGCAGCGCTGGGCAATGGAGAGCATGTCATGGGGACGCTTGCTCTCTGCCATCGGCTCGCACTGTCATACCATCACATAGAAACGGGAACATGCCTTTTCAAATTTTTTTTTAATCTAGGGGAAGGCTAGGAGAAACTTAGGAGGACTCAAGAAAGCAAGCCGCAAAGTGTAAAGTGCTCAAAATCTCATGAGCAGAAAGCCTGGTGGGTGATGCTGCCTCCAGGTACCGAGCAATGTCAGTGCTTCCCGAAATCTTGGCTCTGAGGAGCCCTGCAGAGTTTGAGGGGACAGGCTCCCCAGCTTCGTGCTGTGGTCTGTGGGAGGCCATCAGAGATGACTTCATCGGAGAGCCAGGACCGGGGGTGAGTTGGTGCTGCTGGAGCTCTGATGGCTCCATGCCACCGACAGCTCCTCGCTGTTCCCAGTCGGGAGCTCACAAAAGTGCCCATTGCTGAGCCAGGGGAGAGAAAGCCAAAGGATCCAGATATTTTAATGACATTGCAGCGCGTTTTGGGAGAAGGGGAACATCTTCTGGTGCAGAGTAGGAAGGAAAGCTTGTGCTTATTTTCCCTACTATCTTCTTTGAAAGAGCTGTTCCTGTAATTCTGGCCCTGGAAAACACTGTGTTGTCTATGGATAGAAATTTTATAGACCCATTTGGGGCTTTTTTGTAATGGGCCATTGTTTCTTTATGACATCATATTACAACAAGCCAAAAATGTGTGAATTTCAGGTTTTGATGTAATTTCTCATAAAAATGTTAAACTGTAATAAAAAAAAAAAAGAAAAAGAAAATGCAATAGGCAAAAGGCAGTGGAAAAAAGAAAATGTCACTGGCATTTCTTCAAAATACAAGTTGCCTGGTTCTGAGCTGCTTGATGAAACTGGCACATCTACCAACAGTGAGGAATATCGCTTGTGGAAATCCCATGAGAATCAGCAGGGACAGGGACTGCCTGTGCTGCCACGGACTTGACACCTGACTTGGGATTTTCACATAGATGTGGCTGAAAAGTGAATTCAGTGAGGGCATGAAAGGAGTATCAGGGTCCCACTGGAGTTTTCCTTCTTTTCATCATACATTCTTTGCAACAATCTAAATGCCTTGAGCTCAGCCCTCTGATGAGACTGTACCTTTTTTGAGCACTAGCTCCCCAAAAAAGGTTTGTGGATCAGCAATGTCCCTCTAAAGAGGGGACATACAAGGGTTATCCCCTCCCCAGCAGGTTTTTTTCCTGGCAGTTGTGGGTCCAGACGTGGTGGCCTCCCCAGACGTGAGCATCCTCTGTGGGAAGTGTGGTCCTGGGCCATTGAGGCTTGAGGATCTGCAGGAGGATGGAGGGTTTGGAAGAGCGTGGTGGGAAGCCAGCAGATGCTGCTGCAGCTGCAATAATTGCAAAGTACATTAGAGGTGTAGGATATTGGGGGATGTGGATGAGACTCCCTTTGTCAGCAAGTCTGGTTTTTTGATGCTAAACAGAGGGCTTGCTTTTGCTCCTTCTGTCCTTGTTAATATTACAATAAAGATGGAATACGGATACAAACTGTTTCCAGACCCTGATGTAGTCTTGAACTGGTCTGATAGCTGTTCACTACCGAGCAGAATTGTGTCCTGTGCTGCCTGACCTGCCTACACTAGCCAGTACAGGCAGACCCAAAAGCATCCTGGTCTGGCTTGGTCCCACGCTGGTGCAGAGGCAGCCAAGCTGGTGGTTTAGGCACCAGCCCGGGTGGTAGAGCTGCATCTGGGCCCCGAGCTGGCTGGAGAGCATTTCCCCAGGTCTCCCTGCCGATCTCTCCCTATGGAGCTGCACTGGCCGCTCCCCAGCAAGCAAAGGGCAGCTCTTAGAGGAACAAGCAGGCACTGGCAATAAACTGTGGGACAGGGACATACAGGACAAGTGTCCCATACATTACACACTGTACCTACACGTGTGGAGTGCTGGGGTGCAGAGCTTCGCCTCTTTGCCGGCGGCTGCTGGGGTCACACCAGGAGATGCTCCACGCGCCTCCCACGTCCTGCGCCAGAGCATCCCCGTGGCTTCGTCCACCCTGGTGCAACCCGTTGTTCGCCCTGCGGTCAGTTGTTTGTGCAGCATTGTCAACCCCGGCTGCCTTGCCCAGAGCACGAGAGGTGCAGGCAGCTGCCGTGGCCTCTCGCCGTGAGGATGCGCAAGGCTGCGGGAGGTGCATCAAGTCCTGCGGAGGTGGGATCACCAGCTCACGGCCAGGCGCACCCTTGTCCATTGTATAAGGGTTCGTTGCTGCTTAACAGGCTTGGGGATGCGCTGCCGCAAGGCTGCTTTGTGCAGCTCGCTGCTCAGGAGACAAATTTTGTCCATACTCTGTCCGGGTGTTCACCACCTGCAAGTCTCACCAGCCCAGGTTTTAATGGGAGAAGCTCTTAAGGTCTTAAGATATGAGTGGGATATTGGTGGGCCCTTCTGTCACGTGGATAAAGTGGCTCTGCGACGCTCCTTGGGCGTGTTACGAACCATGGCTTTGGTACTGAAGCAGTGGTGAAGGGGATTCGTCAGTGCCTTTGAGCATGGTGCGGACTCAGTAAAACCTCATCTTGTTGAGGTGGTGGTGGCTGAGGAGCAGGAGGTGGCCCTGTGAGCCCTGATGGGGGCTGCGCTGTACCTTCTGCTGCCCGTCAACCCTGCTGGGCTCATCCGCTGAGTCTCATCTCCCTTTGTCTGCGGTTCCTGGAAACGCACCCATCATCTGTTCGCCATCAGAGCTGCCTCCCCAGCAGCTCGGCTCTCCACCCTGGCCAGCATGTGGCGGGCAGCGGTGCCTGTCCCACGCTTGGCCCCTTGGAGTGATGCAAAGCCAATGCTCTGGTCCATCATCTCACCTGAGGGTTCATAGACAGCAGGGTTACGTCCGCAAGGCGTTGCCTGCAGATCCTCACCAAAGCGCTCCCTTTCCGTGGTGGCCGTTCCAAGGTCCCCTCGCTGCAGCAGACCTCTGGATGAGGGGTGGCTGCGCACTGGCCCCTTCTTTCTGGGGAGATGCACGATGAACCTGCAGCTCTGGATAAGGGTGAGGAGGCAGCACGGCATTTGGACATCCTTCCAGGGCATCCTTCCCAGCCTCGCTTCCCCCATGGACCCCTCGGGGTGGTAGCGATGCCCTGCAGCTTTGCTCAGCATCACAAACGCCCCGCAGAGAGCAGGGCAGCTCTGCCCCCATCATCAAAAGTGCAGTCCTGAAGAGACTCTTTTCTCTGACCTTTGTAATTATCCCTGTCCAATCTTTCTTCATGTTTTCTTTTAATTATTTTTCCCTTTCTTCTCTCCCTCTCTTTTTTCCCCCCTAAAACTCCACCACTCCTCTCCAGTGTATTAAGGATGTGAGTGAAATTGATGGCTGGAACGTCTCAAGTCTTTATGATGATGAATGACTTTCACTGCCAAAGCTTTTATTGTCTGTGATTTGGGAAGAAGGGGAGCTGATTTATCGTGGCCGACTGTCATGCCATTTAATACAGTTATAAATCCTGACGCCATGACGGGCACCGTGGGCCAGGGACCTCCTCTGGCCCCTCTCCTGACCCCCTTTTGTCTCCCCACTCGCCGTCCTCAGCTGTGCTCCTTGGAGGGGGGGGCATGGCAGGGGAAAAATTGAAGGGGGAGCTCCCACGCGAAGGGTGATGGCCGAGAGCTGGGCATGCCCTGAGCATCTCACCCAGACCTGGGCAGGGAGTGCAGCCCCCCCCAGCTCTCAGGGTGGATGAAGATGCCCCATAACCCAACCCTGGGCACCGCTGCAGCATCCCCTGCTCCTCTCGCCGCGTTGGTGGGGCAGCTCTGGTCCTGCTTGAACGTGGCAGAAGGGGAAACTCCCACTGTGGCTTGGGAGCAAAATCCCGTCAGCTGCTCTTAAGAGGCAAGACCCCTCAAAAAGGCGGGTTGGTTAATGCCTAAATATCCTAATTGCATTTTTTAACTGCGTTTTACTGACGCCGGTGTAATGAGGCAGGGCACCTGTAGTTTTGGCAGGGAGGAGCAACGTGGTGCTGCCTCTTACGGCTGATACTGCCGTCAGCTGGCAAAGCTTTTCCTTCCCCGGGTGACAGCGAGGGACAAGCGTCTGGTGGCAAAGCGCAGGCAGAACGCAGGCAGGGCTGGCTTGTTGCCTGCATTGCTCGCTCGGCAGCTGGGTTCAGCCACAAACCCCAAACTAACTGGCGTTGGCACAAATAGCATCTGTTGGCGGTGGGGAGAGGGCAGCCCCCCCGCTTCGGCCAGAAGAAACGGCCGGGGCGGTTTCTGCCAGGGCACCGGGAAGCCACATTTCAGCGTCGGACCTCGTCGTGTCGGGGAAGGTGCAAAGACACAAACCTACGAGGCGCTGCCAGAGCCGCGTCGCCGTTCAGCATCCATGCGTCGGGCTCCGCGCACGCTGGGGGTGAGGCACGAGCCGCACGGCAGGGATGGAGAAGGGCGGCAGGAGGGGCTGCGCGGTCCTGCGGGGAGGACGTTTTTTCATTTTTTTTGACAGAAAAATCACATTGGAGCATTTTTGGCCAGCCCGATACTTCCCTGGGCAGAGATGAAGTATGTTCAGCGCAATAGTAAAGCTTTTTCTGTGTTTCATGCTCTGTGGAATTTGCAGTTCCACATCTCGTTCTGTCCTCTGGTCTGAACCCACAGGAGGACACTTTCCATAAAGTAATACATACATCTTTTTTTATTTCTGAACTACCTGGTGCATCAGTTGAGCTACACATCTGGCTATGTTATGGGAGATGCTATCTACCCACCAGGCAGCTAGGAAAGAGGTGGGACTTGGAAATATGAACTTGGTCCTGCTGCTTCACAGGGCAGGTGAACAACGCAATTTTGTCCTAAAGTGATTTCAAACAAAGTGTTTCAGGTTCTTTCAACTAAAGAGAATAAAATATGTCAATCTTGACAATTAAAAATATATTGATGGAACAATACTGAAACCCAAGTATGTCAACATTTCCACAGCTTCACTTTTTCCATCACAGAATCCAGGTAAAATGCCTGATTTCAGCTTTTCATCTTATTCCAGGATAAAAATAACATTATTGAAATATCAGAAAAATCACACCTGGGTTGCTGATCTAGACTTTGTTGAGCCCTAATGAAGATGTTAAAATCCAGGGTGTAAATATTTTTCCTGTGAGGAGTAGAAAACTGCTGATGACATTAGCAGTGATCCTTAGATTGGAAATGTCTCCATCTCAGATTAACTCCAGATGCAGATCATAAATATTGATTCTTGTGAGATGGAAGATTTCAGCATGGATTTAACGTCTCTGCAAAACAGACCGGTGGAAGCTGTTGGTTTTTTTTTTCCCGCTTTGTGCTTATCTAGCAAGCTGAATAACTGATCGCTGTTATACTCCCCTCTTTCACCTTCCTGGATGTGCTGGTGGGCTGCAGGGTCATGCCCACCCATGTCGGTGCTCGCAGGGCTCCCCAGCACTGGGAGGTATCTCTGTGGATGGGATGAGGTGGGATGGTGAAGCCCTGGATCATCTGGCATCTCGCCGAGCTTTGGCAGCCCCTGGTACCCCACCGCTGTCGGGTGCTCCTGGCCGTAGCGTGCCCTGAGCCAGGCTGGACGCACCGTGGCCCCGAGCGGCGATGCGACCCACCAGCGCATCCTCAGTTTTTGGGATGGGTGTTGGTGAAGGGTGTCAAGGGTCTGGCTTGGGGCTGGCGGGATTCGCACCGAGGCAGGTTCGCGTGGCTCCTGGGCTTCTCCTCCCGCTCTCACTGCTCCCAAAAGCCCTCTGGATGTCACTGCTGTCCTTTGCAAGGCGACTGGAAACCCACGTCCTCCTCTTTCGCCCAGGCGCCTGTCTGGGTCCCTCCGGGCTGCTGTCAGACCACCCGCCTGCTCTCCTGCAGCCGGCTGGGGAGCACGAAGCCCCTTCCCCACCAACACCACCCCAGCCCAGTGGGTCACGGCAGGGAACCGGGGCTCGCCAGCCTGCCAACACAGGCTTGCCTGGCTTCTGGGACCCTCCACAGCCCCCCATGTGCAGTCCTCGGACCTGGGGGCTGGGAGGAGGAGATGGGCTGCCCTGCCTGCCGCTCCTCGCCCACCGCTGGATACAGTCCGGAGTGACACCTGTACCAGCAGAGCCTTTTTGGGTGGTTTGGCCAGCAAGCTCATGTCGCAGCCTGGTGTCCCCCAGGGTAGCATCATCCCCGGTCCCGGCAGGAGCGGTGCCTGGGGGAAGAAGGCAGCGGTGACCACCGCCGTCCTCGGATGCTCTTCTGGGAGCGGCGGTGTCGGCGGGCGCTGGCAGAGGGACCGTCACCGTGCCTTTCCTCAAGCACTGCTGCGATGCCAGGCAATGTCTCGGAGGTGGCTGCCGGCTGCGCTGCCGGGTATGGGCACGGGAGGTACGCCGGATTGCTGCGTCCGAATTGCCTGTGGACAGCAGGGTCTTTTGGCCAGGTGTCCGGAGTAAATCTTGCAGGTCCTAGCCCTAATGAAGGATGCTCTCCCTTGTGAGCACCTCCTCCGTTCTCAGGACAGCTCGTGGCCTGAGCAAGGGCTTTGGACCTGAGGAGTGAATTGGAGAACAGCGAGTATGCAGGACCACCCGCCCTCCTCAGGGCTGCCTTTGAGATGCGTGTCCCTCTTGTTAACTGCTAAGTATTTGCTAAACAAGCTGAATGTGTGGGGTTGAAAACGTGCTGGATTTTCATTTCTTGAAGAGGGAGAAGTTGGAGGCCATACATATCCGTTGGTTTTCAGGAGCATCCATGGCTCCTCAGTAAAACGCTACCAATGCTCTTGTTTTCATCCTGTAGCTCCTAGCATTTTTTTCTTGTAGCTCCAGAATCTGGAGTCCTGTTACAGGGAGAGGAATTTGTAATTCTTCACAAACTGATACTAGCTTTCTAGTCCTCTTGGTTGCAAAGAGAGGCTGAAAAATAGCTTCTGGGTGTATGCAAAAATTCAAACACTGGAAAAGAAACAAAGGGAAAAAGTACTTCATTTAAACATCTTGTGATAACTCAGTTGCTCTCACAATTTTTGTAGTGTATTGAACAGCTAGCTCTGCATTTGCAGGAACAGGGATCCCTTGGACCACAAACTTTTTGAGCTGCCGATCCTCTTGGTCATCTTGCAGCTTTCCAGCAGCACAATGATTACTGTAGAGACAGTCTCACGGAGCCTGCTGTGCTGTTCTTATTAGAAGTATTGCTGTGCTGCAGAAAGGAAACAACAATAAAGGGAATATGTTGCTTCTGCATGCGTTAAGAGCACTGATCAAACCACATGAGATCCCATTTCAGACATAATGTGCATTGGAGGGCAAAATTAGATTGAGAAGTAAATGGAGCCTAAAATTTCCATAGCTTTATTCGTCAGAAAGCTGTTTCATTGCGTGGTTTAATTCTCCTAGTTCTTTCATTCATTGCATGTAGCGTGCTGGCTGGAGTACATTTTAGAAATAATAGGATGAGAAAAACCATCTTTAATTTGGCAGTGGTTGTGAGGTGTGTAAGGGCCGTTCAGACCTGAGATGCAAGGGGATATAAAATGCAGAAGCATGTTACACAGCAGCAGAAAAACAGCCAGACTGGCACGTTCTGCATTTTAGCGGGAAGAGGTGTTTTGGTCTGGGATTTTTTTTTTTCTTTTGATTTTGGTTTCTTTTGCATTTATTTAAGTCCTGAACTATTTAAAGTTGGTTTTATTATTTCTATGTTAAAGTAAATTTCATTTCATTACTGCTTGTAAAATACACTGCACGATGAACTGCACTTGTCCAAAAAATAATATTTTCTAGGCTAAGATACTCCATGGTGGTAAGCCCATTATTTTTATGTGAGATTTCTTTTCTCTCCCCTTTTAACATGTCTGTTTGACAGGAGGAGGCTAACTGGTCTCTCAGATAAGTAGACACATGGGGTTTTTTGCCTTTGAAGGCAACACTTGATGTCATTTCCAAACTAACGCAGATTGCTGAGCAGAGCACTTGATGTGCAGTGAATCCCTTTTGAAACAGTGAAAACTGCAGTTTGGTATAATTGGAACCAGTGGTATGACCAGAGCTGGAGGAGAGGTCTGTGCATGTCTCTGTCCCATGTACACCTTTGTGCATCCGTGCTTCCAGGCTGCACTTCCCTGGTCAGTTTTCCTTCCAGAGCCCATGGAAGCTGGCTTGGTTTCCATCATGCTGCTTCGTGAATTCCCACACACTAATTGTCTGCAACATTGCCTCTTCCCGTCTTGCATTATGAGCCATGGAAATGCAAATGGGGAGACGTGCCCGTTTCAGGTTGTTTTCAGCAAATTCTCTGTCCCCTCCTCACTGTCACCTGGGACAGAGGGATGCCAGTTCTCACCTTTACACTTTATCTCCATATAAAGAGGAGAAGTGACCATACACAAAACTTGTTTGAATATCTCCATGAATTTCAATGTTAAGTTTGTGGTGGTCTCGTCTTTGAGATCTCATTTTGCCCATCGGCAGACCCTGTCTGTCGGGGCCAGGACAAGCCACCTTCCTCTGCTCCTGAAACTTGGGGTCTGGGGAGATGTTTCTCCTCCACACTGGTGGAGGGACTGAGCCCTGCATCGAAGCTAGTGGGGGCTTAGCCGAGCTCAGGCTGCCAGGTCCTTGTGCCCCGTAGCCCTTTTTTGGGTCCCCATCAGGCTGAGCACACGCAAGGTTTAACCTCCCTTGGCTGTGGCGGAGCCCTGCAGACCCCACGGCCGGCGGCATATGCTGAGCCATACTCAAAACTAAAACCGGAGGGAATGGCTTTTCCTGCCCTGTGAAAATATTCAAGATTTTGAATTTTTTCAGGTCTATTTCCTATTAAAAAAAAAACCCAGAACTGAGGAAGGTTTAACAACTGAATGTAGTGAACAGGGTAAAACCAGCCCAGAGCAGTGTGCACCTCTTGTTTTTATTTGGACCATTTTTTGTATCTGTCCTCAGTAGCTTACATTCTACATATCGAAGTCATTCCAAACTTGAGAATGAGATTTTTGTATTTTTTTTTAAAGGAAAATCAAATGTTCTAACACCTTCAAATCTTTCCCCAGAAGCTTTTGGAGTTAAAATGCCCAAATGAACAGCCTCTCTGCTTGCATAAACTCCAGGTTTCCACAGCTCAAGTTTTTTGGGGCATTTCTGTCTCTTAATGAAAAGGTTTCATTAAAAAAGGTCTTGGCTGGCTCCGGCATAAAAGTGAACCTGATGGGGTCTGCCGTGTCCTCCTTTCTGTACGCCGGAGGATGCCCCAGCGCCTGCCCGGCACAATCCTGCCCTGAGCTGCGCAGCTGGGCACGCCGGCTTGTCTGCCCGCCTGCCCTTGCTTTGCTTTCCTCGTCTTTTTTCTTCCCCTAATTTTATTTAATGAGCTGACATTGCCGATGTTGAATCAAGAGAACTGGAAGCGCTGGCTGGAGCCCGCAGTGGCTTTCAGCGAGGGGCCGCAACAGCAAGCGCCCACACACGCCATTGATGGCACTGGTGGGGACGGGTGAGACACCCCAGTCAGGACCCCGTTTTGTGCAGCACTCAGGTTGTGTTGGTCCCACCGCATGGATGACACACCTCCTGCCATCCTCAACCTGGAGATCACGGCTTGGCTACCTAAGAAAGCCGTGCCCTTGCCCAGTGCTGCTGAGCCTCATTTTTCTGCAGTGATATGGCATCAGAGCATCCTTTTCCCCGAATATCACCACGCTTGAGCAAACGCTGGGTGCGTTGGTGCTGTCAGCAGGGTGACCCCGGCTGTGGATGGGGTTTCCCAGCAGCTGCCATTTCGTCCCCTCGTTTGGGAATGACTGTGCTCCTCAGTAAACCTGTTCACAGGTTTTAAGCACGCAGGAACCGTGCAGGGATGCGTGCCTGTGTGGCACTTGCAGGCTGTGCCAGGCAAACTGCAGAATCCCCTGGAGGACCCTATTCTGCAGGGTGCTGCTTGTGCCCTGCTGCAAATCTGCTCTTCTCCAGGCAGGTGTAGGAGGGGAAGGACCCCACAGAAGGGATTTAATAGATATGTTGATAAAATGCCTCCAGACCACCACGTGTCCTCCCACAAGGTCTCATCCTTCTCGTGCTCACCTCTGTCTGCCCTCTGTTCCTCTCGGTGCTCCCTCGACAGATGAAGTGCCAGCAACAGAGAGTTGTCCTCTGTGGAGTCAGTGGTGTTTTGTACCTGGAGTGCGGTGGGATGCTCTCCATCTCTCCATGCGTCCCCCATGCTTCCCTACATCCCTCCACACACATAGCTGGGCACCTGAGACCCATCCACGCTGTGCCTTGCTGCACCCAGAGAGCCGGTGTGCCTGCTAGCCCACACTAAGCTGGACAAAGAGAAAGATTGTGAGGCATGAAGGTTTACCGGGAGCCAGGGAAAGCTTAAATGACGCTGATGTATTTTAATATGTGGTTTATTGTTGGCCACACAAGAGGTGGGTTCTTGCAGAGATGTTGTCCACCTAGGGTATCTTTTCCCAGTCTCCACACAGACGTCCCCTCCAATCCTTTGTGTGTGTGTGTGTGTTAAATGAGGGGTCAAGCCGGGGAATTCTAACCTTGCACCTCTTACGGGAGGGGAAAGAGACCCCGGTAGATGTCAAAGATGCAGGTGGATGACGGTGCAACTCAGCTCAAGTCTGCAGACAAAGCTTTCTCATACTAGCTGCCCTAAAAGGTATGTGAAAAGCTGGACTGTTGGGTTGTTCATAGGGTGCAAGAGCTCCATGGCTGCAAGGAAGAAGGGACAGGAGTTTTATGCAGCAGCAGCCAGAAGAGATTGTCCAGAAGAGACAAGGGTGAGGGCAGAGCACTCTGCAGCTCCAGGGCTCTTGCTTTGAAATTGCAGAGAAAACAGACTGGAGTATTCATCTGTACTTCTCCACTGCATTTTTTCTCTACCAGAAAGTACCATTCTTCCTTCTTTTTTCTTTTCCCTGCCCTGCATCTTTTTTGAAAGCATACTTGTGTCAATGGGAAGAGTAGCAGAGACACCTGCTATGAAGGGCAGCTCTGGACTCCTTCAGACATCTGCCGCTGCCTTGCAGATGAGGAGAAAAATAGATCCACATCTGCAACCCCTGTTTCAGCGCAGTGTGCTTAATCTGAATTTTATGGCTTTGATAGCAGATTACGGTGCCACTGACACAAGCCCTTGCAGCCCCAGTCACGGTGGCCACTGCGCATTTCAATACCTCCTCCACTAATCTTTCCCCACTGCTCCCATTCCCTGGCTGCTAATTTCACGCAGGCACTTAAACATGATGGATAATTGTGTTCTGCTTATCAATGTTTAATTTAAGGGCTGTTCCATCTGACCTGGATGCCCTCTGCAAGAGCTATGCCTCATTATTGATTTCATGGTCACACCTGTGACATTACCTGCTTTGTAGGAAGTAGACTTTGACATTCCTGTGAGGCTTTGGCAGCCAGAGCTAATTGTCAGAAGAATAATCGAGTCAGCAAAATCATTACAGGTGATCTGTGTGTTACCACTGTTTTATCTGCCTCTAATTAGGTGCAGGAGAGGTAACTCATCGCAGTAAGCATGCCGCACTAGGTTTGATGTCCACAAATAGAGCTAGATGAGCACAGGAGGGAAGTTATTCATTAAGAGCGGTGTTTCGGTGTGTCAGGGTCCTGTGCCAGCGGCATCTCCTTTCCCAGTGTAACAGGGCGAGATGCGATCCCGTGGGCATTGGTGGGATGTATCAGCTGGGTGCAAAGTCCGAGCTGTGTTAGGGCAGGACCGAACGCTGGGGCACGTGCACAGTGGCTCTGGACCCGAGGCAGTAACCACAGACGTGCCACGCTGCTGTTGTGCCGAACGTGGAGCAGCGTTTCGTACGTGATAAAGCCATATAATTTTTTTTAAGACATGCTTGTCTCTTTTTTGGGGTGCTCCGCTGCCCTGTGCCACTGTCCTGGGCAGACCCTGGGTGTAACACATGTGTCCCCAGGCACGGGGGGAGCAGGAGCCCGGTGATGGAGCTCGCCATTTTCCTGTTAATGGGTTTGTGTGTGTGTTCGACCAAAGCATTTTCTTTAGGATAATGATTGAAACAACAGGGATAGCATTATCAAATTCTTCACCGGGCAAAGGAAAGCTTTCCTAAGCGGGAGCTGGATTTTTCAGAGGAAAAGTCAGTTCTGGTAACAGGTTTGACTGAAATAGGCTGAAACTTTGGGTTTGCTTCCCAGAGATGAAGCGGCTCCTAAAACACCATCTCTGCCAATTAATTGGTTTTGATTTCTCCAGTGTTAAGCAAATGCATTCCTGGCTGTAAGGCAGCACTCCCTCACTTCTGGGGTAGCCAGTGCCCGGCGCGGCAGGGAGGCTGCCAAAGCCCGTCGATGGAGAGAGCGATGCGTGGTGGCTCCTGAGGGGCAGCGGGACAGTCCCCGGGGGTCCTGGCAGCAGAGCAGCACCCGTGCAGGTCCCTTCCTCTGCTACCGACATTTGCAGGCACTTAATGAAGGCAGTGCCACGTGCCAGGGCCAGGAACTGGATCTCAGGGGCAGGCACCGTCCTTCTCCCGTCGTGCCGTGGCATCCTGGAGACTGCGCGAGGTCATTTCGGAGGGAGCACGGCCGAAATCCGAGCCCGATCCATCCAACTTGTCTGCCTTTCGGAACAGGCTTGCCCATTCTGCTGGTGCATGGCTGTAGTCATGACACAGCATCCCTGTGTGAAGCCAGGATCGGGATTCCTCACGTGCGGGTCTGCCGGGCAAGGGGATGCGGACCTGCAGACCAAATGGGACAGTGCTGGAATCGCCCACCCAGCTCCTCGCGTGATCCTGTGGGCAGGTTGCAGTATGCTGGTGTGGTGGCATCTCTTCATCTCCACTTCGCCCAGCATAAACTTGCATTTTTCAAAATAGTTTTCCGGAAAGACAGGAAGAGTCAGGTGAGATGGCAACCTCTGCGTGAAGCTGGGGAGCGGCGGGGGGGACTCCGCTCTGTGCAGGTGGGCAGGTCTGGCGGGGGTCCGTGCAGAGGGTGTGGGCACGTGAGATGGAGCCTGGGGAGATGCTGGTCTCTGCTGCTGGAGCATCCTGGTGCTGCTACCTTGGATGCTGCACTACCATGGGGTGCCTGCTACCTTGGATGTCCATTTCAGACGGGCTAACCCCTTGGGGTGATGCCTGCAATGAGTGCAAGCGTGCACGGGGATTCGGCAGCACCACCAGGCTGGCTTTCCTGACACTGCCGACCTGTTGGCATTGAACCTTTGTCTCTGGAGAGGTGGGATTACCCCATTAACCCCGTGCACTGCCTAATCGTTGACCACGCTCCTGAGCTGATGGCAGTTTCCCGTCTGCTGTAAGCATGGAGCGGTGGGTGAAGGCTCGGTTTCCCTCGGTGCAGCCTGCAGCGTCTCTTGGAGAGGAAAATCACTGGCCCTGCTATTGCCGAGGATGGTTCTGAGGCAGCAGCAAAGGGGCTTTGTAAGCCCCCTCCCCACCACCTGAACCCCCTGCATTTTCTAATGTATCCTTTGCAGTAATTAATTACCTCTCCAGTGGGTTCATTTCTTTCATACTGTTACTGGCAATCAGTTAGATAAAGGCAAAAAAACATGTTGGTGCCCTGTGGTATTGAAAGTGAAGGGTTTTCACACTGTCAGGGTAATGAATTCTGCAAGGGTTTGAAGCACCTGAGCTTGGGGAAGTCCTCGTGTCATGTGTCTGGGAGTGACAACCCCCAGTGGTTAATTACTGCCATGGATGAGAGCTGAGCTGATAGCAAAATGAGATAATTTCATTAGTAGTTAAATTTGAAGTTAATTGGATTCACGTTTACACACAGTAGTATACAAAGACACACTTGGAAATGCTCTTTGCTGCCTTTTGATTTTTTTTGAAAAAAGGTAGATGAACTGAAGAATGCTTCTAAACCACTCCCTCGGGTTTTTTCACCATGGTTTGGAGACAGGAGAGTCTTTTGCTGCTGCATGCTGCTCTTTGCCCCAGCCAGCCTTGGGCAGCTTGTCCTGCAGCGGGGACATTTGCCGACACTCAGGCACTGCTTGCCACGTCTGCTCAGCGGGGTGTTGCTGACCTCTCCTGCAGCTGGTTGCAAAATAATTTCTTTTATGGAAGAAAATTACTTATTTGCACTTTTTTTGAGAAATGATAATTTGCTTTCAGTGCGAGTGTGCTGACAGCTCTTGGTGAATGGAGGGTTGGACATTTATTGCGTATCTTCTGTGTGCAGAGCCAAGCACTTTGACATGTGGCTGCGCCCTCTGGTCCCGCAGTGCCAGCTGATATTTTTATTATTCAGCATTGTCATATTCTGGTTTTCGGAGTAATGCGGGATGAATTCTGGCAGGGACATGCCTAAGACTGGAAATGATGTGCAACTTTTCATCCCTAGGGCGAGCTCATGATGATTGTGTATGTGCAGGAACGTCTGTAAGAGAGGCATTTGCTCTGCTCCCCCCGACGCCAGGCACGGTACTGGTGGTCCCCCATCCCATGGGGTACCTTTGCTGTCCAGCTACGTGGTCCCCAGCCCCAGCCCCTCTCCAGACGGGTCTCGCTGGCACAGTATCGGGTGTTTTCAGTTGGATGTGCTCCCTCAGCCTGCGACCTATTTGCAGGCAACCTCGCCACGCACATGCGCTTCGGCGCGCAGCAGGCGCGGGAGCTCTGCCGTGCTGCTCCTGCACTGGGAAGCCCCAGAGGAATGCGTGATCCCAGCGGCACAGGCAGATCCCGAAGAGCAGCAGTGGCTGCACAGAGGCTTTTTGGGGCTTTGCGGGGAGCTGGGACTCCAGGCTGACCACTTTTCTTGGAGCAGGAGAACTGGGTGTTGCGACCCTTGCAATATTTCAGTGCCAGTGCTGTGGACAGGCACCGTCCTGCAGATGAAGTGCTTCGGCGCTCAGACTGCCGCAGGAGCCCTGGCTCTGTGGCGTGGACAGTTGTGAGCTCCTGCAGGGAAGCGTGGTACCCAGGGCCCTACCCCTGCCTGTGCCCATGCCATCCCCTCCTGTGCAGCTCCACACCATCACAAGGCAATGCTGATAACCCCTTGCTGCTACCTGCCCACCCGAGGGACTGCTTGGCCGCTCTGTCCTTGTTGTAATACAGCTGGTTGGGAAAAGTGTTTGAAACGTTACATTGCTTACCCTGAGGCAGCACTTTCAATCCCTCAGACCAACAGCAGCTCACTGGAGAAGTGGTGAACTTTTTTCTCCATTGGAGAAATGGAAAGGCTGGGACTTGGAGAGGGAAAGCAGCTTGTCTGTAGCAGTACTTAAAACTGAAAATGAGCTCCTTACCTCCATCTCCAGGATGGAGTCTTCTCCAGTCATCTCGACCTCAGGTCTCTTCTGCTCTGCATCTTTGCTTTTCAAAGAGGGGTTATTTGCCTGTACTGTGTGATGCTGTGGCAAAGGCTATGGAGTGCAGATAATCCTGCGCTCACATTTTTTGCGCAAACACCACTTCTGGTGTTATTACTATTTTTACCCTGTCTCCGTCAACCTACTTCAAATCAGGCTTTGGCTTAGTTTCTCTCCTGGTAAATGGTGCACTTTGCTCTCTGGCTTGTAGAAATAGGATGCTGCAAGAAAGTGGTGTGCCATGTGGCACCAGCAGCACACCGTGCTCATGCGGTGGCAGCCCATCTCCTCAGCATCACACCTGGCTGCTGAATGCTCTCCTGAGCCTCCAGAATATGTTGCCTCCAGCTGAAGGCTCCAAATCCTCACCTGCTGGTCTTGGCAGCCTGGGTCTGGAGTGTCCCAGGTGCTGCTGTAGTCAAAGGGATGGAGCTTCACTCTGCTGGTGTGGTGGGAAGCGTCTGTGGCAAGGTGACCTATGGAGGAGACAGAGCTTGATCAGAACCTGGCCATGATGGGGGAAAGAACATGCTTCCCATCCTGGGAAGGACACTGCCAGTCTCACTGCATCCTGCTCGAAGAACGTGGACCTATTCTACCTTCAGTAACACCAGCATGGTATATGGTGTTTGTTTTGAAGACAATCTCCCTCGCACAGGTGTTCTAGACCCTCTCATCTAAGATATTTCTCCTCTGGAGGCTGGATGAGTGATGGGTCTGAGCCGCCTTGCTGTTGCGCTCTTTGGAGATGCTCTCCAGTGACATGGAGGAGCTCAGTGAGGTGGCCTGGAGGAGGTGGCAGGGTGAAAGAGAAGGCAGGGTCTCCTTTGCCCGGACACCTTCTCCGGGCTGAAGGGGCACGAGAGCTGCCGTGTTCTCCCTCCATCACGGAGGTGTGCCAGTCGCAAGCCAGCAGATACTGCTGAAGGTAGCAGCACTGCTGGGGCTACCCCCCTCTCTATGGGGAGGCCACTCCAGGCAAGACTTGGCAAGGTATTTGGGTACCTGAAGCTTCAAACAGTGGCCTTGTAGTGTTAGCAGAAGTTGTTCTTGGAAAATTCTGGTCATACTTCTCTGCAGGCTGGAACTGGCAGCTGAGCTGCTCTGTCCTGCACGATGCCAGCCCAGTGAGGCAGGGAGAGAGGCAGTTCTGCCCACAGCCACCCATGCCCCATCTCCAACTTTAGGCATCTCAAATGCCCTTAAGAAAGCCCAAACCAAAGGTACTGGGGAATAAGTGTGTCTTGAAGGACATTGGTCTCTATGTCTCTGTGACCCACTGCTAAACTGCAGGTGTTCATTTCTTCTTGGCTGCTTTGCTCATGTAGGGTGGGAACACCCGGGGTGGAGGCTGCTTCTTACCCTCTCTTTGTGCCAGGTTTATTAATGTTTTTCTGAAATAAATTATTTCAGTGCAGTTGAAACTTGCCAGTATTGGAGGAAAATCTCCTGCAGGACAGAGATGCTCCACCCCTTTTTATTTGAGGGGGAAGCACATCAGATGCAATTGAGGGGACAAGGTGGGGTTGCAGCACTTGCCACTGTGCCCTTGGTTTTTGCCAGCCCCCCTTGGCCACCTCCCAGCCCGTGCCTGAGACCTGGCTGCAGTGACGCTGCTATAAACATTGTTGGCAAGTGCCAGAACTTTTGACTTGGAAATGGGATGCAATGGAAACCAGACCAGACCTGTAGAACAGACCGTGAATGATGTTGTCTGGACTTATGGAGGAGCTGAGATGCTACTTTTCTTGGTGTCTGCAGTGGTGGCTACTTTGTTCAGTGCCCATGACGATGATCCTAACCATGCTGAACATGGTGGTGGCTTTGGAGAAAGTGAAAGATGTTGTAATGTTTCAATATATCGAAAAAAATTGTAAGGCAATTTTTTTTTTCATTGAGGACAGGGGAGTGGTCAGTGTGGAACAGGACGGGAGGGGAAGCTCTCCTGTTGGGCCACAGACCTGGGCACCTTTGGGAGACAAGGAGTCGAGCCCGTTCCACGGTGACACTACGCTGCTGAAGAAGGGAAGAGCAGTGGTGGCCCTTCTTGGGTCTATGGAGGGCTCCTGGGTGGTGGTACCTGTACGGAGGTCATGTTCTTCTGTGTTAGGGACAGCCCTGAGTCAAGGGACAGCACCTCCTGCCAGTGCTGAGGGTGAACTTCGCTTCTGCGACCAAATTTAAGTAGATCGCAGATGCTCCTGCCTTCCCTAGCCTGTAGAGATGACATAATCGGGGTTTAATTTTGTGCGGGAGAGTGGGAAGCAGGGCAGTGACAAGGGGAGAACATTTTAATCTAAAAGAGCCATTTTCTGCCTGCATTGAATAATTAGAATTCATGATGCCCTTCCGTAAGGGATCTGGCTTCCCCCTAGAACTGGAGAGCAAATTAATCAATTGTTTTGAACGTTAAATTCTTTCAGGATGTGGATGCACCATAAATATTCCGTAGGAAGGGCCTGAGAGGAATGGCGCGCATCCCGATTTGTGGATGCAGAGTGCTGAGGAAAGTGGGGCATGTGCTGAGAGATTGCTGCAGCTATGCCCACGTGCCAGGCGCTGCCGGAGCATTTCGGCACGGACCCCTTCGTCTGACGGGTGCGGTGGGGGAAGCAGCCTTCGTGGCCATGACCCGGGGGTGGTGAGCAGCAATTTGCAATAACTCGCGTTCCTGTCTCTCGTCTCATCAGATGAGGTCTCATTTCTTTGATGATAACGCAGAAAGAAAGATTTTAAAATTTTATTTTTAGATCATTTCAAAATGAAATCGTGGCTCAAAATCTCTTCCAACCAAAAAAGTTAAAAAATGGGTTTGGCTCATGGGAAAACATTTACTTTCAACCTCTCCAAGCTCTAGAGACTTGAAAAAAATGCCGTCATAAAATCAAATGCCTACAGAAGACGATCTGAACACTAGGTTCTGTGCATTTCTTCTCGTCAGTGGTGCTAAAATCAGCAAAATCTTGCAACTTTTCTTGTTGATCTGACGTGCCATGTTTTGGTGAAGGAACCTGCGCTCACAGTGACTTTTGCTGGCGAACCGGCTGGTTTGGGCCAACAGCAGCTCGGAGCCAGCTGGAATCGGAGCGGTCCCTGCCATCCAGAGGTTAGAGGAGTGGGGGCACATCCTTGGGGCAAGGGCCAGGGGCTCCCTGCAGCCCAGGGTCCCTTTCTCTAACCTGAGCTGCACACTCAGCTTTTCAGAGCTCGGTGCCTGCACTGTGCTGCTGCCTCAGACCCTCAGTTTGGCCAGAGGGACCAGTCCCCGCCGTGAGGGTCCCCTCATTCCTCCCAGTCTCTGGAAGAGCTGGCAGGACGGCGGAGGGCACCGGTCCCTTGGTGGATCGGACAGATCCCTGTAGCAGAGCGGTGGCCTGAGCAGCGTGTGATGCTCATGAGGAGGGGAGAGCAGCCCCGATGTCCAGCTGCAGACCCCTCCGTGGTGTCCCAGCATAGAGGCTATCAGGCGCCTGAGCGCTTTTTGAAGGCGGCTTGTCCCTGGATAAGTGATCTGCCCAAGGATGCCGTGGGAATCCAGGAGAAGACCATGGGCGGGCTCCAGCGTTCCCCCTGTGGTGAGGGATGGTTCCTTGGTGGTGGGATGACAAGATCATCCCTTTCTCCTGGTGGGCCACCTGTGGCCACAGCAGGCAGTGGTTTCCCCAAATTCCCGCAGCAGCCTGTGGGGATGGTGGCTATCCTGGGATCCCCACGTGGGAGCAGGATCTAGGCACGGTTGGGATATCACTTCTGCAGCATTTTGCGAGCTGTGCTGTCTGCACCTCCCGTCTTTGCTCTGCTGGCAGCGCTGGGAGCTGTGCCTGGGAGGGGGGGTGAAGAGAGGGCACCCCGGCCCCCCCGGTCCAGGGGCAGAGGGAGGTGGGGGCCATCCCACTGCCTGCTTTCTGGTGGGTTATTTCCATGGAAGACCTGTGGGTACTTGAATAAAAAGCCACGTTTCTGTGGTCTAAGAGCACTACATCAGGCTGTGTCTGCAAATCTGACCCTTCTTCTGGCACCACAGCAAAGTATATTTTAAACTGCCTTCATGTCTCAATGTCTTGCGTTTGTTCTTCTTTTTAACTGGCTTTGATAAGAGATGAAAGCAATATGTCCTGCACTGTATTTAGATCTCTGCAAACCGTCAGCCTGTGCACTGTGATTTTCTGGAGAGTTTTCTGGGAAAGTGTCATTAAGATCAGTGTTATTTCACGTTTCGCCGTTTCTGACTTTACAAATCTGGGCTTTGGAGGAACTTGGGAATAAGGGCGAGCAGCTGGAGTTCAGGCGGGCACGTTCCTCTCCCTGCAGACCTCTGCTCTTCCCTTTCCCGTCTCTCACTTCATCGTAGCTTTGTGGCAGCTCATAGAGAAAGCAAAACTGTGCCTGCCCTCCCTGCCAGGCTGGAAATCCCACGCTGGTCCTCGCAGAGCAGTGATGACAAATGCATGGCTGTGTTCTGGGCGCTCAGGGAGATGTAAAACCGTGTCCGCTCGTCGCAATGCTCACGTGGTGATTTGTTGGTTTGATTCCTCAGGTCGTGAGCTGGCAAGCACAACCCTCCCAGGATACCCTCCGCACGTCCCGCCTGCCGGACAGGGCAGCTACTCCGCTCCAGCACTGACAGGAATGGTGCCTGGTGAGTCTTCAAAACTTGGGGGGGCTGGCGGGGGGGAGAGAAATAAAAGGAAAGGAAAAAGACAGCATTTCAGGAGGAAAGTGTGGCACTCTGTGGATGCTCCTCACTAAAGGCGAGCACGAGGCAGAAGCCGCAGTGCTGCAGGGGAAGGTGTGGAGTGGTCCTGAGTGAAGGAAGACCAGGCTCTCCAGCGCGGGAGACTGTCAAAGCAGATCATTTGCACCGGGATGCTGAAAGAGACCCCAGCCTCCCTTCTGTGGAGCCTGGGGATCGCTCCATTTTGGACCGTGCCAGGCTCTTCCTGCCTGACGCAGGCTTTGCTCTAACCTGCCTGTTTCCTCCAAATACGCTGTGTTCTTCCACGCTGTCCCAGCGGGGAGGTCGCCAGCCCTTGGGGGCTGGACATGTCCTGACCTAGACATTTCTCTGTGCAAAACTGCGCCCATCCAGCTGCCTCCTGGGGGACGCTGAGTTGTCCTCAGGGCACCGTATTTCTGTAATTTCCTTCCCCTTTTGGAGCCTTGCGGTGAGAAATGCCCGGTGGCATCAGCCAGCCAGTGGCCAGTGCTTGCCTGTGTGGCCAGCAGGAGTGGAGGGTGCGCAAGCACCGGGAGCAGGTAGAGCAGGGTCTGCAGGCGCAGAACGTCATCGTCGCAACCCTCCGTCGCTGTCGGCTGCAGATCCGCACATCGCCCACAGTCGACAGACGTCAGGGTGCTGGCAGCAAGCGGTGGTGAGGGTGCAGTGGTGGGAGCACCCAGCTGGCCTCCCTCCTGCCTGAGCGCTGGAGGTCGGATACTGCTGGAAATCATTTATTTCAGCTTGAAAGAACTGCTGGGATTTGTCCCCAGGCTCTGTCGCCTTTGGTCTGGACATGACAGGCACTGCTGGCTATGAGGGAAAGCGGTATTCTGAGCCCCAAATATATATGTTAAAAGTTTTGAATGTGGCCCTTAAGTATCATATGATTTAAAAAGCGGTGATAACTTGGGGATTCTCTTTCTTTCCCCTATTGATTTCCAAGCCCTTCAGGACATGTAAGCCAGCTCTTTGGAGTCATCAAGGTCAGAGAGTTACCGAGGAAAATCCCTCAAAGTGGGATTTCATCTGTAATCACATGGCTCCAGGAGGTGGTGATTTAGAAAAAAGTACTTGTAATAGGAAAGTGGGAGTTGGTGACAGTGATTTGGTGTCCAGGCTTTTTCAGGGTTAGTCTTTGTTACCAGCCTTGATTATGTTCTGCAAATTGCTTTCTACCACATTGCTAAGGAGTTAAGAAAAAATCAATCATTTTATATGTGTATTAGACTTAGAAACTGGCTATGGAAGTTAGATCATAGGTTGTGCAGAAACCAATTTTTACCCATAAAATGTAACCTCAGAAGGAGCTGCTGAGAGGGTAGCAGATGCAGTCTCTGAGAAGTGAGAATAAAAAGTGAACATCTGAAAGCAAGCCTTGCTTGACAAGAGCGTGAGGTTTGGTCCTTGTTTCACACTATGTCTCACGGACACACATATAGACGCTGTTATAGGGTACGTTTCTTCCGCTGAGCCAGACCTGCCTGAATGCAATGGCACAGCCGACTGCTCACGTCAGGTGAAGAGCTGAACTTGCATCGACTCTTAAGCATGACCGCAAGCTGTAATCACGCCTTAAAGCGTGGGGAGCAGCAGGCTCGGTTGGTTGTGTCTGTGTCTTGGGGGGGCAGAGGTCTTGCCCCACTGGTCCCCTCCTCTCCTGCCCAGTCCCTCCTGGGCTGTTTTTTCACTGATGCCCTGAGCCTCCCCCTCACTCCAGGGGCATCCTCCTGCTGAGAATGAACATCTGAAAGCCCGGGTGCATTGGACCCATCATGGAGATTCAGAGGCTTTTAGAAATCTTGTGGGAATCTACTGCCTTCTTTCAGAGCACCTTTCACTGAAAATCTGGCTGTGACCCCCAGTCCCTTCCCCAGCTAAGAGGTATACTTGCTCTTCCTTCTTTTTGGGGGATTTATCAGCTGTTCAGGAGCAGTTGCCAGGGTGGGATGGCAAAACTGCAGGACGTGGGGCTTGGTGGTGCTCAGCCAGAGGAGGTGCAGTAAGGGTTCAGTGATGTAGAGTCATCTGAGCCGATTTTCCTGGGTAATAGATTTTATTTTTAACTACACATAGGCTTGTGTGACCCATTATATTGAGTAACTGCACTATTCCTCTCGCTGGTTCCTTTAATAACAACCTTCTGCTCCAGCTAGTGTGAAGGTCAGCTGCAATTCCTGTAGGTTCTCCTTCTCATTTAAGTGAGAATTTGCTAACTAGCATCCAAAATACCTTCTCAATCCTTCTTTAACTCCTGTCCTTTGCAGGATCAGTTTCAGAGCCTTGCTAGGGAAAACACCACAGTCTCCCAGGGGCTGACCGTGAAGCAGGTGACGGATCCAGTCTGGTGCCGTTGGCACATCCCTGCTTGTACTGAAATGGCCAACTTGCCGTGCCTGAGCAAGGGCCCATGTTTGTTGTACCAGGTCTCAGGGATTCGTTTCACGACCTGCCGCTGCCTTGTCGTAGTTTTCGGAGCCTCTGCTAGAAATGTGCTTCCTTGATAAGATTTTTAATTGTTAGCCGTGAATTTCTGCTCGTAATTAAGTAATTGTGTGAGTTAAGTGCTTAGAGACATGGGAGAAATGTATACATGATAAGACATAGGCGGTGTTTTGTTGCATGCTTGTTGCTGCTGCCATCGCTCGTGCTTCTGTGAGTAAACCCATCCCTCGCCGCTCTTCTGGTGTTTGTCCCGCATCTGCCAGGGCTCTGTAGCACGCTTGTGGGGCAGGGGAGACCACCCACCTCCCTGGCATTTCCAGGCTGGAAGCAGGAGCTGTGTGGATTCAGCTTCTTGCTCTGTGCTTATCTCTTCTCCAGCTCCCGCGCTGTTCATCTGAACAGGAGAGGCTTCTTCCCCACCAGCCCTGGCTCCTTCCCTGCCTCTCCCACAGGCAAGGATGCACACAGGAACCTGTCCCCGCTGCATCCCCATGCCTGGCACAAACTCCTGGTCCATGGTCTCAGAGCTCCTCCCTTCCTTCCCTGCAAAAACAGGGGCGTGCGTATCAACAGGGAATTTCCTTTTTTATGTGGCTGGTGAATGTACTGCAGCCCAGAGAATAAATTAATCAAATACTTTTCTCTAAAGGAACCAACCAAACAAACACGTAGCTTTGATTTAAGTAAGTCCAGAGCTTTATGAACCGAGAGCTGGCATCGCTTGAAGCTCCTGTAAACGCGTTCCCTCTGCAGGTCACTGGCCCTGCATGCTTCTTCTGCCTTTTGGTGGCTGTTGCCCTGTAAAGGAGACCCAGGAGGAGGTCTCTGCGAGGCACTGTAGTTCCAGCAGACCACAGTGCTCTGATGGCACAGGGCACAAGTGAAATGCTGGAGTGTGGACGGATGGGCAGATAGGTGGGAAAACAACTGCTTGGATGGTCAGGCTCAGAGGTGGTGGTTAATGCCACGCTCCAGCTGGATGCTGGTAGCCTGCACAGTGCCACAGGGTACAGCCAGGGGTCTGTCCTCGTTAGCATCTTGATCCACAACTGGGAAAGAGCACACCTCATCAGGTTTTCAGATGATGCCAAACTGAGGAGTGCTGTCAGTATGCTCCAGAGTAGGGCTGTCACTTGGAAGCACCTAGGCAGGCAGGAGGAAGAGCATGAAATCCAACAAGGGCAAACGTAAAATCCTGCACCAGGGAAGGGAGCACTTTGCAACAAAATGGGTTTGGGACTGCCTGGCTGCTGGAAGGACACTGGGGATGCGGGCAGACCGGGAGCTGAGGATCACCCTGCAGTGTGCACTGGCAGTGAAGACGACTAGCAGGATCCTGGCCAGGAACTGGAGCGAAGGGGTTATCCCCCTCACTTGGCACTCATGGTCTCACAGTGGGAACAGTGCAGTTTTGGGCCCCCCAACACGAAGATGCAATGGGCATAAGTTGAAACAAGCAAGATGCAAACTGGGTATGAGGAGAAGCTTCAAACTTTTCGCCCACGAGGAGTGTCCAGCGGTGGAAGAGGTCACTCAGGGAGGCTGTGCAGTCTCCATCCTTGAGGGTTTTCAAGGCCAGACTGGATGAAGCCCTGAGCATCCTGATTTGGCCTCACTGCTGATCCTGCTGTGAGCAGGGTCTAGAGACCTCCCGAAGTCCCTTCCATCCTGAAATGCCCCATCGTCCTATGACTCAATATTTTGATTATGGCACTGCTGAAAATGTGCTGAAGAATCAGGAATTCATATGCTTCTGCCTGATACTGAGAGCAAAGATGGAGTCAGTAAGCTGTTAACAGGAGGAGAACAGGTCCCTCTCTGGAAAGCAGTCATGCCAGCAGTCCACACAGTGCACAGATGGGACAGCTCTGCTCCAGACCCCAACTGCCATTAAACAACAGAACCATGTATCCCCCTTGGAGGCCAGAAGGAGCTGTATGGACAGCTTCCCTGTCACAGGGCAGTGCCTAACGTCTACACAGGGACCAGGAGAAATGACCCTCCACCTTCCTCCTCCCACCTGTGACCATGGTCTCACCCCACTGCAGCCCCCGGCTCAGCATCCCCTGTCTGCCCGGCTTGCCTTCTCCTCCAGGAGACCAGGGATGAAAGGAGGAAGGCAGGTGGACCCGGCGTAAAATCGGTGACTGTTGGTGAATACTCCTGGATGCATTGGGAGCAGGCAGGAGATCGACAGCATCGTGTAGCATCTGTTGTGGGAAGCCACGGGGTCCGTGGAACAGCCACCCCCTGCCCACCATCCTCACCTGCCCACAGCAGCTCCCGGAACAGCTTGCCCAAAATGGCCACTTCTCTTTAATCCTCGTCATCTAGTGGCTTATGCCTTGAAGCATGAGAGTTTATATCCCTTGTAAATGTTTATTTTGTCTAATGTAGCTCTCTCTCTGTTCTCATTATCTATTTAGATGTTTAATCCACTACTGATTCCTACTAGATTCGTGGTCTCAGTACCACCTCAGGGCACATGATCCCACAGGTTAATGAGATGCTATGTGCAGAAATTATCTCCAATAATTTGGTGTTACTGTTATTATTTGTTCACACTGTGATTGCACCCCTAATGTGCTGCCACTTTAGAAACACAGAGCGGTGTTTTCCCAGCAGCCTTCCTTTTGTTTCCTGGCTGGCTGGCAGGAGCAAACTGCGTCTTCTCCATCTCATCCAGTACTTGCAGCCTAGAGCTTATTGCCACCCGGCTTTACTTACTCCTTTCCAAAGAGGCAGTCCCAGGGCTTTTTGGCTTTTCTGATGGAGGTGGTGCTGCCTTCTGCTTGCAACTTCTGCTCTCTGCTACCTTTGCTACCTCGCATCTGCAGATTTGGCTTCAGGAGCATAGCAGCAGCTAGTTGGGAGCACATCAGTGGGAAATGCAGTATTTGCAGGGATTTTACTCCGTGACCTATGTGGATGACCCAGAGCCTTTTTCGAGGTGAAGTATTTGAAAGGGAGCGCAGCTGCTGGAGCGACAGTCTGCTGGTCCCAGCGTACTGTTTCCATGCTTCCTTCACCTTTGGGAAGCTGGACCTTCCCTCCAGCACCGCTCCTCATCCTGCCTGGGCTCTGGTGCACTGCTGGCTGGGGCTGGCGTGGCGATGGGGACCAGCGCTGCTCGCTTAGGTTTTTTTCTTGTTCTGCGGTTGCTCCACACATCACCAGCTTGTTTCCAGCACCGGGTCAGGTCTCTCTCCACAGATCACTGTTTGTGTATGTGGGACTGCTCCCGAGACGTGTCTGAAAGTCTGTGTCCTCCCATGTGTGAGGAAGACAGTGGCAAGGGGACAGAGGAGAAGACATGAGCTGGAGCTGCAACTTGCGTGCCTGCTCTGAGGACCACCATCCCAGCAGCTGGGTCCTGCTTGGGTCCCTGCCGGGGCCAGGGCAGGGGGGCTCATGGCAGTTCCTATGGCTGGGACAGCGACTGCTGGGCAGGGGCTCGGGCAAACCATCCCGAGCTTGCCCTCGCCATCAGGCTCATGGTGCCGTGGCTGAGCTGGAAAAAGGTTATGGTCAAGTAGTCATGATCATTCACTTAAATACTTATTCCAGTTCCTGTGTTAGAAGTGCTGGGGCAGCAGCCGCTGCTGACCCCTGGTTCCTGTTTCCCCCCTCTTCTCTCTCCCCATCTCCAGGGATGGAGCCCCCACCTCGCCACCCGTTCTCCCCTCCCCAGGACTCTCATTCACCCTGTCCCCTCCTCTCCTGGTGGGCCCTGCACACTGGGTGACAGGAAAGGGTAGACTGTCCGGAATAGTGATGCTGAAAATATAGTCATTAATGGGACTCTCGAAACCCAGATGTCCTTTCTGAACACCGGTAATTTGTTTTTAATGAAAAACCATGCAGTGACCCTGAACAAATGAATTTCCTTTATATGAAGTCTATGTGCAATTACCCGACTAAAGGGACCTGAAAACAGTGACATTCAAAACTGGGCTTTGAAGAGAAAAGCGTAAAAAATAGCAATGCTGTCATAGCAATCTTTTATCTAGGAGAATCTGCTGGTTCTAACATGGAAAGCAGAAGGAGATGATGTTGGGGAAACAAAACACGTGGTTTTCAAACGCATTTTTTCCTTGTGACTGGCAGACAGTAATGTGGAAGAGAGATGAGATGGTGTGACCTCTCCTTGTTGGGGCTGTTTCTCCCACCTGAGTCTGCAAGGAACAGCACCAGCACCCTCCCTGAACCCACTTGAACCCAGCCTGCGGCAAGGGGAGCAGGAACGCCAGCTTTGTGTCGCGATAGGGGGTCGGGAGGTGGCGGTTACGATGTCTGACCTCTGGAATAAAGCCTGTAGTAGGGATTGGTGGGGTTCGGTCCCCCGTGTCACACTGAAGACTTTCTTCATAGTTATTTTCACGCGTTGATGTTATTTGTGCTGGGTCTGCCTTTGCCAAAGTTTTGTGATAGCGTTTAGTAATCCCCTGACGATACTTGAAAGCAGCTGGGAGGTAAGACGCTTAAAAACAGGGGCAGAGAAAGGAAATTGCAGTATGTGGGATGACAGAGGGCGTTGGTGGCACAGCCTGAACCACGTCCTCCTCTGATGTACAGCATAAAGCTGAAACCGCTTGGTTACTTGGACAGTGATGCTGTTGTGGCCAGAGAAAGTAAAACGAGTCAGGCCCTTTATGCTAGAAGGACCTAAAGCACATGAGGAGTAAACCTTAACATTTCTTTGGTGAAGTGAAAAGTTTGCAAGTTACCTCCTTGGAGCCTCGAGGTGACTCCTAAGTCCATTTGCCATCTGCTCCACCTGCTTCGTGCTGCTATTGCAGCAGGGATGTGTATGTCTGCTTGGATTATGGGCACCTACTTTTTTTGTGCTAGTATTGCCACTTCTTGCAGCTCACATAGCACAAACCCAGCCATCACCTGATGTGCCCCAAAAACACCTTCACCCCCCTCAGATGCACAGAAAAGCACCCATGGCTTCCACTGCCACAGCCAGAAGACCTGCTGCCAAAGGACAGAAGTATTGACATTTGGCGTTCTCTGGTTAAGCGAATTTGCTGGTTTTTCCCAAGTCTAGGGCTGCCTTACAAAGGTGCCTCCCCACCCTTCTGTAATCTTGGAAGAGAAATCCCGGAGAAGTTTCATCACATATGATGGAGCAAGTGATATGCCATCACAAATATCTTGGGGCAATACCAGATTGCAAATCAACTGACAAATGATTCCCTTAATTAATAATGAAGCAGTTAAGTAGATGGTATGCGTTTATCTGCTGCTCCTGTACATTTTGAATGAGGGTCTGCCAGCTTCTTGGAAGCCTGGAGAAATGTTTTGGTGTTCATCTCTCAGGAATGTAATTACCGTGCTTGCACAGAATATAGATAAAATTTATATTGTTTTCAATATGATGTTGTCAGATATTATTTCATTAAATTGATTTAGAAATTACGCTGGAGAGGGCAAGAAGGTGAAATGTTGGGAAGCCAACAGCCTCTGGATCTGCTGTTCCCAAACCCACCTTCCTCTTACAGACCCGATCCTCAACTGGGGTCAATTAGTCCCGACCCCTGACTGCTGAGGCTCTCTGCTGCTTTTCACCAGCTGAGGATGTGGTCCCAAGTGTCCCATGTGCAGCAAAGCCAGTCCCGTCTGCTCTGCGGGCTCCCTCTGCTCTGGCTGTAATTTCTGCCTCCTCCCATCGAGGTGAAACGCTGTGCATATCTAAACATAAGTAAGCAAGGCGAAGTGTGTATAAACAAAAGGGTCCGTATTTAGGAGTGAGGAGGAGGAGAGAAAACATATTGTATTGCTCCACTCTTTGGAAATTTCTATGCATTTGTAATAACAAAATTACCATAATTTGCTCGTTAACGCAGCTAGATCAGTCAAGCATTGTTCCAAACATGCAGAGGCTGCTTCTCACTCTAGGTCTGCCAGTGAGTTAAGCACGGTGGAAATTAGCATGCAAATAGCCCTAATTCGGCCGAGCTGTCAGATCCGCATTCAGCCGCTTGTTCCCTTTGAAATCCCTGACAGGAGCGGCTCAGGCAAGCCCACCCTCAAGTAGATCCAGCCAGAAGAGGTACCAAGGGGGCACCTCCTGAGTGACAGTTTGGCTACCTTCAGTCAAATCAATCAGTCGCGTCAGCCAGCAGCGGTGCACGGCGATGCCGGGGGGCTGCGGGGCCTGGGGGGGGGGTTTCCAGCCAGATCTTGATGCCGAAACCATCCCCTCCCCACCTCGGGACAGTGCCAGGGTTTGGGGCTCCGGCAGCCCGAGCGATGCCGCCCGTGGGATAAGGGCAGTGCTCTGTTCAGGTACCCATTTTCAAATTAAGCTGCTGTTCGCGGCAAAAAGTGTCGCTGTTGGGGGGTTTTAGCGCTGAGAGAGGGAAGCCAGGGTCTGTGGTCATTTCTTCTGGAGCCCTTCCCAGGACTCCTGGCTTGGCTGTCGTTACGGAGCTTGTGGAGCATCATTGCGGAGGATGCTGCGCTGGGCAAAGCGGTGCACAGTCAGCATCGCAGCGATGCTGCCTGCGGCACCGCGGACGGGGAGGAGAGGGCTGGAGGCAGCCAGCTGATGGCACAGGGCTCCATCCTGTGTCTCCTGGGGGGGAACTGGGGGACCCTTCCAGCTCCTGTCTCTGGGCAGCGCACGCTGAGATACCCACAAGGAGACACCAGCGGCAGCTGAAAACGGAGGCTGTTCCCCATTGAGGGTTCATTCAGTGTTACAGGTCCGACGCACTGCCCACCTTTAAGCATACCGGTGATTATAAAAGCAACAGTGAGAATTTAAAAAGCCTTTTGTTGCTGTTTTTAGGGGGTTTTGTGTCACTAAACATTCTTCCGTCCTCTGCAAGCCAGTTGTTTTGAGCCCCATTGTGCTGGCAGCTACCACAAACACAAGTCTCTGCCCCAAAATACCCAGAACCAGAAACTTAAAGATGAGGTGCTTGTAGATGAAATGTGTTAAAAGCTTGCCCTCTGTTCATTAATTGCATTAGCCCCGTAGGACCGGGCATCAGGAACTGCCCAACGTGGGACTGGTTGGCAGAACTCACCCTACACAGGGTCCGTTCACCCCCACCGAGGCAGCTCCCAGGGTCTCCTCTGGGCACCAAGGACATCCCCTCTGCATGGGGGCTGCAGGGTTCACCGCCATCGTCCGCCTCTGGGAAGGCAGGAACACCTTTGCAAAGGGTTTCCTGATAGATCGTTGTCTGCCCGTCTCTCAAAACCAGCAGTGACGGTGGCTCCCCAGGTGATGCACCCCAATGTCCTGGCAATGAGAGCTCAGTGTCCAGCTGGGATGCGGTGTGCCATGGGTGTGCCATGCTTCTGCATCCTCCGCCCTCCACGGGTCCCCTCCCATTTGCTCTGTTTTTGTCATTATTGACAGCTGTCCACTGGTGGAAACACGATAAGAAAAAGCTAACTGTAATTAGAAAGTCATGAGGTCTAAATTAGTTCTGATTTTGGGAAGCTGTGGTTTGGATTAGTGAAGCAGAGGACCAAAAAGCCAGTTAAGGTGTCCTGAGCTGCGCACAGGCTTTGCCTCCGAGGTGGGTGCTGCACCACCGACGGGAGCTGACCCGGACCGGCTTGTGCTTAACAGGGCTGAACTCAACCCCCTTGCTCATGACGAGGTTTCTCAGACCAGAGTAACGACCATGCGAGAGCACACAAAATGCTTTGTAACTTCTGAGCGTTCACCTTCTTTATGCTTGTGTCTCCTTACGCTGTGTCAGTACCCAGAGTTTAAAAAATCGGAGATTACAAAAGCATCGTGGTTACGAACAGCAGGTTGCCGGAGCTTTGAGCACCGTGGCGTGCCCGGCATCTGCCGTGGCCACCGGTGGGGGTTCGGGTGCTGGACCAGCTCCGTGCCTCACGTGCTGGGTGCATGTGGAAGCCGGACCCAGCCGCCAGAATCGATCAGGCACTTACCTGACAAACCGCGTTTGACTATGAGCAAGTGCCGAGATCCCCAAAGTAAGCGGAGTGGAAAGCACTTCATGGCCCGCTGTGTCCACCAGCAGGAGCGTGACGCGGCTGCTGCGTTCCTGCTGCATCGCGCCGTGCCAGGAGCGCGTGGTGACACCCCGAAAAGCGGCAGCCGGTAGCAGCGGTGGGAGAGCAGAGTCTGTATTCCCGTCACATCCGAGCTCTGCAGCCCAACTGCCGAGTGCTTTGTTGTGCAGTGGGTGCTGCGGAGGATGCAGTTTCTTTTCTCCCGGGCGTTAGACCCTGGGTAGCCCATCTGCTGCCCACGTTGAGCACCCCATGGAAGGGTTGGCTTCTTGTGCGTCTTTCCAAGCCTGGGTTTCTGTGCATACTGAAAGATGTATGATGATGTCCAAGCTCTGGACAACAGCCCAAGGGGTTCAATATCTGCCCAGCTTCTTGGTGTTAGGAAGCACTTTCCAAGTTGTCCTGGGATGGATTGGATGTCTCCCGCTTTCAGCATTTGTGTGGCCAGGGGAATGCTGGAGACCAGGTCCTGCACCCAGGCACCCCCGGATCCGCGCATCCTCCCCTTTGCCACTGCCGGATGACCTGTGCGGTGGTTTTGGGGGGTTTGCAGCCACTGTCCTGCGGAGTGTTGTTTATGAATTCAGCCTTTTTACCACTCGCTGGACTTGTTTTCTGAGACTGTAGGCTTGATTTCTGTGTGATGATTGCTGGAGAGAGTTTGCTTGCGGTTAGGACTGTTTGAATATAGAACATCTGCCCTGCGGTAAACTCCAACGCTCAGAACTGATGTCTATTGCACAAATTGAAATTAAATATTTTGGGAATTAAGTATTCTCTTTCCAGGAGTTTCTGGACACATTGAGACTTTATCAAAATAAGTGAAAATGCCAAGACGTTACAATAGATTGCAATGCAGTACGATGCAATGTAATATCAGTGCAAAAGGAACAAAATGGGGTAATGGAAAGAAAACCAAATTAAGCAAAAAATTTTAAGCAAAATGACATGCTTTAGTAAAAATGAAGGAATGCACTCCAAGGACTGCCCGATTTCCATGGCAGAACTTTCCTCTGAAAACACATTTTAAAGTGGAGGTTGTGAAACTGTAGGAAGCAGTGTTTGTGTTGTAAAACTGTTGTGTGTGCATCTGTGTCGGGCAGGTGTAAACCTCTGCACAGAGGGGCGCAGGTGGGGAGAGTTTGAGGACATGTCTCCTGCGTGCCCTGCTCACGGGCTGTCTGACTGTGCCAGGAGAAGAGAGACAGCCCGGATGGGGAAGTGAGAAGTCTCCAGAAAGAAGGATGCATTCGCTTATTTCTAGCAGCAAATATGGCACTGGGGCACTTTGATTGAAAAATAAATCATCTGTCAACTATGACTGCCATAGATTTGGGACCAGGCTCTGCAGTGACTGCAGAGTAAACTGGGAAATGTAAATGTAACCCCCTTAATTCCTACATAAAAAGACTAAAAGGAGCACTCTGGTCCTGACTCGATGTCCATTTAGCAGCAGATGCACTAAATCCCACCAGTCTCAGGCAGCAGCAGCAAAGGTTGCTTTGCCACACAGATGCTTTGTCACAGAATAAATAACTTCCAAGCGTACACCGATGTTTTACTTACATGGAGAGATGTCCGTGGACGCCACGGTGGGATAAGCAGTGCCCAGGTGGGAGAAGGGCTGTTTGTTGTGTCGGTGAGAGGCAATGGGCACGGGGTGACAATACTGCCTTGTCTTCTCTTCCTCCGACCAGCCTCCTTCAGCACAAAGGAGCCACCTCAGCCCAGGCTGTCTAGTCTTTGATCTTGCACATTTACTGAAGTCAGGAAATATAATGCCAGCCCTCGTCTGTGGAGGTGTGCCCTGGGCTGTGGGATGCATGGCGAGCCATAGGTCCCCGCTGTGGGATGTGCCACAGCAGCCACCGTGTCCTCGAGCATCAGCCCGCTACGTGTGGGAGGAGATGCTTGGTCTGTCATCCCTTCCCCACCACGTGTTCTCTTCCTCAGCACAATTTTTGGCTGATTCAGCTGGATCAGGCCAGGCTAAGCAGCTGCAGACATTACTTGGAAATGGCTTTGGCTACAAAACGTTTGCCGGCAAAGCATCCGTCCTGCCGGAGGACCGAGCCGCCACGCTCCCAGAGATTGACCTGAGATCGGCTGACATGTTTTTTCTCTGCATTAAAAGGATGACTGTAACGTGGATGTGGTGTAAAACCAAAGCAGTGCTGTGAAAATCAAGTGAGAAATTATCTGTCTTCTGTCACTCAGGCGTTCATTTGCATTGTGTTTGGTGTCAGAAAGAAAAACTGACATCTCTGCTGGGGCCCTGTCTCTGTATTTCAGAGTGTGCACAAGCTCCCCGTGATGACAGAAAGAACCAGAGGGGGAAAGCAGACCCTGCTGACATGCTAAAGCCCCTGTCCAGGGGTGGCTGAAGCCTGGAGTCCAGCTGAAAACCTGGTCTTGCAGGCAGAAGGGATAAGATGCTGAGGTTTTGAGCGGCTCAGCCGGGAGCGCTCATCCACACAAGGGGTTTACACAAGGACAAGAGACTTTTCCATCTGTCAAAGGTGCTGCCACCTTGGCTGAAAGGGCCGGATCCGACCGTCGCCTGGCATAGCTGGAGCCGCTGGCCCAGTCCCAGCTGAGCCGTGGCCGGCCCCTGGCATGGTCTGACACGGTCACCAAGGATGGGGACACCAGCGGGATGCTGAGAAGATGCTGGTGTGGGAGCCATACAGATGCTTTCCTGCCCCTGTTCACGCCTGCATTTGCAGGTAATTGAAGACTGCTTCCACGTCAGCAGCAATGTACCTTTGTCAAGCTACCAAAATGCTTAATTTCCACACTTCACCATTTCCACACTGTAGCTATGTTATTATAGCTCGTAACATTATATCTACTTCTGCTACTAGCTAAATTACTTGTGTAATTCGTGGAAGTAACTACACATTACATTATCATTATGAAGGCTGAAATCATAAAAAAGGCTAAAGTCAGGATGAAGCACGGAGTGGAATATTTTCATCTGAACCAAGCGCAACATTTCCGTTAACATAGTTTGGAGAACATCACCCCACAAGATAATTCTTGGCACTTTTTACACCAATTCGAGATGGAACCGTATGGTAAAGCTTGGTATTTTCTGTGAGACAGAAGTTTTCCTTTTTATCCCACCTGCGCTACCAGCTGCAGCAACCGGCACAGAGCGGCACCGCGTTCGGTGCCAGCGCCGAGGCTCTGTATCGGTATCAATATCGGGCTCGGTATCACCAGTGGTGCAGCTTCTTGCTGCCGGATCCACCCGGCGTCCCAACAGGCTGCGTGCCGGTGGCTGGTAGAGAGGGCGGATGACTCTGCGGCGGGGAGCCGGGAGAGGAAAGGGGCAAATTCCTCATCGTCATTAATTGCAATGCCGTCTTCTGTGCAGATGAGTTGGGCAGTTGTCCTCCTGGTACAGGGAGATAAATCTCTCCTAATGCAGTTCCAATATGGTTGCTCTGTGGCACCACCTACCTTTGTTGTATTAAAGTTAAATACCTTTGTGTACAAAAGTTTAAAGTGCATAGCTAAAACCTATGTGCTTGCAATAATTGCAGATGTAAATCTTTTTGTCATCCTGCGAAGACTAGGTGAGGTATTTCATAAATATGTCAGAAGCAGCATTAAAATTTTATGGCAGGCAGCACGGGTCGAGAATAGTACAGTGACTTCACAGCAAGGTACGTCCACCTTAACCCACAACTCATTAGTCATTGATGGGATTTCTGTGCCTTGTAGCTTCTTGGAAATGAGGTAGTGTTACAAAAATCTGCATGTTACTGTTTTCTTAAAATATGACAACCTACTCAGAACCATTAAAAATAAAATTGTACATCTTTGAGCGGGTGCTAGTTAATATAAAGATAAAATAAGGGGGAAATACTGTCCAATCTGTATGATCATAAAATTATATACAACCTTCATTAGAAGTTAATTGGCAATCTTGATGGGACTGGGAACTTTGGAGAGACATTGTCTGAATGTGGCCAAGTGCCTTCCAGACACAACTGCTATAAACTTCTGCTTGGCTGACATACAGGAAAAATTAGCCAGTGTACGAGCTAATTTCATTTTGAAATCACTCGTGCGAAAGGTCAGGTGGTGGTTGCACCTAAGCCATTTGCTGAAGGATTAATCAGTGACCACAGGACATTACAGACATGAGTGGGATGTGCTTTCGGTGAGTATAAGTGTACTGGTGGAAGGGGTCATAGGTGTAATAACCGAACTATTGATCCGCTGGATTCTTACAACGGATTTACCAGTGGATTTACAAGCCCGTTTTCCCCTACACGTGTAAAGAGCATTCACACACCTGTGTCAGTGCGTGTCTGTCTGTATGCGTGGGCTGTATTTCTGCACGTGCACCCTCGGTGCTCCCAGGAGGAAACTGCTGCCGATGGCGCGGTCCCTGACATCCCAGAAAAACACTGCCTGAGCCTGCTGGTGGTGGTAGGCTCCCCAATACCCTTGCTGGTGGATCCATGTGTGATACCCCACCTGCTAATGGAGCAGACCCCATGCCCCTGCTCAGAGCTGGATTTTGCCCCCAGCATCACTTTGGCCGTCCAGGCGGGTTGCTGTGATGGTGTCTGTAGGTGTTTGAACATAAAGGGTATAGGAAGCATTCTGGTGTTCCAGCCAGCAGGTTGTTCCTCCCGCTTTTAGGAGAGAAATGCACTTTAACAAGCAAAAGGTATTTCACTGTTTGTTCAGATTTGTTCAAGGAAGTTGTTGCAGGTGCCCAGCCACAGAAGCAGAGTGCTGCTTAAACTGCTGGCCAGGGTAATTAACAGTCACCGTCGTGTTTCCTGTGTGTTCTTTCAGCGAGCGGTACGGACACTGACTAATTAATTTTATGGCATTAATAGCACTACCTGGGATCCTGTGAGTGCCTGTGTACTCACGGTTGGCCGGACTGTTGCAGTACATCGCAGCTCCAGGGGCTTTGCCTTGGCTAGAGCTGAACAAAATTTTTGACATAGTTGTATCGTATTGTGTTTAAACAACACAGTTAGAGGGCTTAGTGCTCTAAGAACTTGCTGTTTGTCAGGTTTTTTTCTCATTTAAAATCAAGAAGTGAAGATTGTGTTCTGTGTAAGGGAAGTTTTGCTTGAAAATCATTTGTGAGGGCTGTTCTTTTGCTGAAGTCCATCACTTTCAATTGCATCCTCAAAAAAAAAGTGAGGGGAAGTACTAATTGTACAGAAAGCATTTCCCCCTTTCCATTCATTCATGCTTTATTCACTTCTTTCCTGTGGGAATAGATAAATTGCTGGATACAATGTCAGGTAAGCGAGGGTCCGCAGACCGGGAGCAGCTCCCATTTTGATGCAGAGCCTCTCAGGCATTTTGAAAAGCAGCTTCCTTTTTTTCCAAACCGCTCATTGAAGAGGTTTTCCAAACCGGCATTTTTCAGCCCCCTTGGGAAACATTTCTTTTTCATTAAAGCTCCTTGCAGCCATAAACCACCCTGGCCCCGGCACTATGCGAGGTCGGGTGATGCTGAACCTTCTCCCATCCTGCCGGCATCCTCCACCAGCCACCGGTTGGGTCCGGGGTGGGCAGCGGCCGTGTGCCGGGCTGATGCTGGGCTCCGGGTTGGAAAGAATCCCCCAGGGACTCCTTCCAGCCCTCAGGGGCTCGGCAGCCATCCTGAAATGGAAGCCAGAGGCAGGCAGTGATCTCCAGCCGTGGGTACATCTTAGGGAAGCAGCGAGGGCACGGTGCCCGCTCCGTGCCCGCTGCCCTGAACCGTGGCCGGCGGGCGATGCGATGCGAGGCTGCCGTCCCTGCCTCGGTCTGCTCGACCCGTAATTCGTCCTGGTGCAGGTGCTGGTAATCCGGTCTTGACAAAATTTCCCAAGCCTGCCCTTCAAAGACTGGCCTATCAATCCTGCTTGCTTGTCCTGGGATTTTTAGCTGGTTATCACCATTTTCATTGAGATAAATGGGATAGAACATGGCGAGCTTTTGCTATATATAGTGTATTTTTCTGCTCGGCTTCTTCCCAGGGGGAACATTGTTTCTGAAATACATGTTTTGTTTCAGAAGGGCTGTACTTTGGTAATTTTTCCCTTTTTTTACGCTTCTGTTTTTTGTAGTGCGTGGACTGCTCAGTCTAGAGCAGGCAGATTAATGGCCAGGTGTGCTTGGTCTGTGGAGCAGAAAGCAGAGTTATCAGTGTCCTTCCTCCTGTGGGACTTCTGTAGACAAAGAAAACACAAGGGACCAGGAGAAGACCTGGCAGATTACTGGTGGTCAACCTGTGGTGTGCCCTGGGTTTCTAGTCCCTCAGGTTAAACGCAGCTGATATTTACAGATTAGAGCAGTATAAATCACTGATCCTGTTGTTTGCTGATGAACATTAAAATTGGAAGAAAGTCCAGGGTTCATTCAAAGCAAAGAAATGACAATAAAAATTACTTTGGACTTTACTTCAAAGACTCAGTTTGTTTTCCAGTTGAGGATTTCTGATTCTTTTTGTAGCCTCACTGAACTCAGTTTGAAAACTTAGCATTGCTCTGAATTTAAAAGAAAAATAAAATATTTGTTTGGAAAACATCCGATTTTTAAAAAATATTTGAATCCAGGGCTCTTTTTAACTGAAGGATTTTGTCAAAATTGTCACAAATTTGCAGAAGTATGTTAGTGATGTGAAACTACTCTTTTGTGTGAAAGCAAGTTTTAACTGAAAGGTGTTTCCCAGCTCCCCCATTCATGGAGAAAACTTGTAAGGGAGTGAGTTTTGTGTGTCACAGAGGCTGCAGCTTTGCAGGCAGGGCTGCAGACCTCTCTCTGTCTTGCCCTGAGCCACTACGACAGCTTGGTGATGAGAGGCAAATGTGCTTCACCAAGGGGAAAATACACCGTTGCTCTCCACAGAGAGGCCAGACCATTTTCCTTCTTTTTCTAAGGTCTCTCACACTTGTTTGTCACTCTGAGTTTATGTGGGATGCTGCCCAGGGCTGCTAGATCATGAAGCGATCTCTCGGGCGATGCTGGCAAACAGTGAGAAGTGACTTCTCCTGCTGTCCTTTGGTTTATATCTGCCTCCAGCCCAGGTGATGCCTGACCCTATTGCACACGTGATTTTTGTGTAATAGAGTTCAAGGCGGCATTTGGGTAGCTGCTGTCTCCCAGTGTTAGTCGGCGATATGCAGGCTGCTTGGGTTTGTTTGTGTGGTGTTTAGCCCCGTTCCCCATGCAGTCAAGCATATCTTAGCTACCAGGGTAATGATTGTTATTGGAATTCACTGAAGAAATTTATGATCCATGTGATTACTTCCACAAAAGAAAACGATTGAAAACAAATAAAAGTCATGAGAATGTTAATTTTAAAAAGTTACAGTAAGGTCCTTTGCCACAAGGGAAAGGTAGAGGCACCTCTAGCCCCTGCCGGGAGGTCGGGCTGGAATGGAAGAGGGGTTCATCTGCAGGAGACCAACTTAGGTACAAGTACAGCAGAATGTTTTTAGACTTACCCAGGACCCTAATGAGGAAAGGGCAAGGTGTTGCTGTTCCTGGCCAGACTAATATTTGTCCCACAACCTTCTGTTCTTGACCCTTATGCAGTTGCATTTATTGAACAACATTTCTCCTGGCTTGTTTTAATTTTCTGCCAGATAGAAGGGCTAAATAAGACACTGTCCTAAGCCCAGAGCTTGGATAGCAAAAAGACCCATCTAATGGGGTCTGGTGGAGAAAAAGAGTGGCTGGGACGAGTCCAGCAGGAAGGATGGCACAGCCCCGGGGTTGTGGTCGTTCTCCCCATCGGGTGCCAGCGGCTCTTGCCGGCACTTGCTGGGAGCTGTGGTATGGTGGTCGCAGGGAGGAAGGTGTGCTCTATCACCTACACGTTGTGTCATCTGCACGTTGTATTACCTGCAGCCATCGTACGGATACAGGCATTCACTCCTGTGGTCCGGATGGCTTCTCCCGATCCTAAACATGTGTTCAAAAACCTGATACCTGAGAAAACGCAGCGAAAAGTGTCCAAACATGTGTCCACCTTCACATAGCCGGCTCTGGCTGAGCTGTACTGGCTCTGGAGCTTCTGATTCATGGGGTCTTCTGTGATTCTAGGGACAGCAGCAACGTGTTGAACTTGGAAGTGACATATAAAACTACTTTGTTGAGTATTTGTTCAAATCTCGCGTTTCAGTCCAAAAGTACCAGCAGCTGGGTAACAAGCGTGTTCTGTGTTTGACTGGGCTGCTGGTTTCAAGCAAGTGCCACACGGTTGTAAAAAGACAATTCTGAAGGACACATTCATTACTGCTGTGCTACCTAATGGGACGACAGCCGGGTGCTCTGCGGGGTGAACTGCAGTAGTGCAGTGATGGTCAGGCTTTCTCCATCCTGGGAGATTTCAACACCTTGGCTGGACATGGCCTATGTCAAAGCTGGACCTGCTTTGACCATCTGCCCCACGCCTCTGCCTTTCAGCAGGGGAGGAAGGTTTTCAGCACCCTCCTGCCCCGAGTCCAGCACCGGTGCACAGACGTACCTGCATCCTCTGCAGGGGCAGTTGTCTAAAGCCATGGCAGTTTGAAAGACACCATGAAATCTCTTTCTTCATCTCTAGGTTCTTGAGATTTTTAAGCTCACACTTTTCAGTTTCTCTGCACATCAGAAAGGAAACTTGCAGGAGGCTTACCTTAAAACCAAACAGACTGGTAAACATGAGATGATAATCCCCAGAGAAAACGCTGCAGAATGGACAACGCGGTGCTGCAGAACGGATAACACCGTTTTGCCTGCAGCAGAGGGTCGATCCGCCACCATCAGACTCTGTTTGCAGCCAGCCCTGGGGCTCACCCCATGGGCAAGGGGACTGTGCCTCTGTCCCGCTGTCTCGGGGTGAGGTGCATCCCCCAGGGCTTGCTGCACTTGTAGCAGCAGTGTTACTGGGAATCCTTCAGGGAATCCTCCCCTGCACCTTCCCCTCTGGGGGTGACGGAAGGGCTACAGCTGCATAAAGCATCGTGGTAGTGTGGAGTCAGGTCTGCAGCGAGAGGTGGGCAAACTCTGGCAGAAGCCCTTGGTTTGGTGTCTTTGTGTCTCGGCGATGCGAGAATTATTAAGGAGGGGGCTTACCATTTCACGTGAAGGAGGGATGGGTCCGATGGCCACCCTTTCCTCGCGGCGCGGGCAGGCACCGTGCACACATGTGCAACACGCTGCATGTGTGCGTGTCCCCGGGTAGCTGATTCGTTGTGTTTTTGAATGGGGCGAGGGCTGGCCGCTAAGCAGTGCTGTCAAGAAGTGTAGCTGATGGACCTTGGAATATCTGGTGGAAACCACGAGGCATTCATGCAGCGTTCATTCATCTAGCTTAGTTTCACTTATGGCTGGACCATTTGTCTGCTCAAGTGCTGTGATGGTAGTAGCAGGGCTTGAGACTTTCTCCCCCACTTCTCCTTTTCCCCTCCCGTCTCTTGTATTCCTTTTCTCTCATTTTCCTTCCTGCCCCCCTTCTCTCTCTCTCTTTTTTTTTTTTTTCCCCTGCAAGGCTGATGGATATGCAGAGTATGTTAAGAAGCAAGCAATACTGTCACTGAGCTGATGGTGCTCAGTGACTCCTCGAGCTCCTGGCTGGTCTGTACTGCAGGAGCCTGACACCCTGACCACTGAGGCATAAAAAACAGAGAATTGGAAGCCTCAGCCTGACAGGCACCGGAGCATCCCCCAGAGAGGGTCCACGATGTGTGTCTGTGTGTGTGTGTGGGGAGGAGGGCAGTGGGGATGGTGGGGGAGGAGAGCAAGGCAGGAGAGGATGAAACAATGAAATGTCAGCCCGTTCCCACCCGCAGCCCTGCTGCAGCGCTGATGAGCATTTAGAAAGCGCTGCCGCCTGCTCAGCGGCGTGCACGGCGTTGGTGCGGGACGGACCGGGTCTGTGCAGCCTCAGGAGGATGGGAGAGGGGAGCGGCGGGCACGAAAGGGAGGGAGGGAGAGCGGTGGGACAGCTGAAAATGAGGGGTTGTCCTGCCCTCCCTCAGGGCGCAGCTCTCGCAGGCGTGCGGCAGACCACCAAGGGCTTTGTTTGAAGCCTGGGGTGCTACTGGTGCATGGAGGAGCTGGGGAGGCTTCTCTGCACACCCTGTGCGCACAGCCCGCCATGGGGATCAGGGTCTGTCCTGCTGTCCTGACCACCCTGTCCCTCTGTCCATGCACTGCGCAGCTCCAGAGGAGGATGTGGCAGTGAGGCTCGCTCCCTTTGGCTTTTGCGTGTCGTCTTGGTCAGGCAGCACAACTGTTGTGTGCAACTAAAACAGGGCTAAATCTCTACATTTCTTGCTGCCCTGTGGAAAGGGAGAAATGAAGCTACTGGGGAAGGTGGTGTGGGAGCCTCTCCCCACAGAAGAGGCACCCACGAGATGAAGGGACTTTTGTGCAGCACACACTGGAAGGAGGACCTGGCCATGAGCCTTCAAGGACTGGGAAAGTTCGTATCACTCACCCGTGAAGTTACCAGCCAGTTTGCTGCCCACGTGCTTTGCAGGCTTGGGTCAACGCCGTTAGGGCAGAGCTGGGTCAGAGGCTTGCTGTAAACTGAGGGGCTTTGGGAACAGGAGGCAAGCAGGGAGGGCTCTGGCTGAGCAGCCAGCCTCATCTGCAGCAATGAGGAGGCAGAAGAAGGGACCAGACAAGAGCTGCTGTGTCCTGCAGGAGGGAGCTTGCTCCCTGGCTGGCAGAAGGCAATGGAGATGCCTTTGCCAGTGGCCCTGGTACCTCGGGTGGCTCCTGACATCTCTTCTGGCTTTGCCGTCCTCACCATGCCTCACTCTTTTAGAGTGAGCGCTGTGACAGAGGTAACCTTCAGGTACTGAAGTCATCTATCATCCATAAGGATAGGGAGCAGAGAGGAAATGTCGATATGATGTACTTCACCAGGAAGAAAGGTTTGGAAACAGCTCCATTTTCCACGGCTTGTGGTGAATTAATGCCATTCCTTGGAGGCAGTAATGAAAACCTGCTCTGGGCTTGTGAAGAAATGTGGTCAACACAGCAAGGTATGCTGAGTGTGGGAGCGCTTGCAGCTGCTGGCTTCAGACCTCATCTCGTTGCCTTGTCCGTGGATGCTTGGTCGGCGGGGGAAAGAGCAGGTCGAGGCTGGTGGGTGCAGTCCTATGGGTCTGAAGGGCTGTGAGAAACAGGGAAGGGGTTTTAACGGAGACCCCCTGGAGTGGACCAGTGATGGGCAGCTCTTGCTGTCAGCACATTCAGCGTGTTTACTGGCATCCTTTGGTGTAGGCTGAGAGGCAGGCTGTTTTTACTGAAGCACCATCATGTGGACACCAAGCTACCCTGGAACCGACTCCATATTTTGACACCAACCTGTGTTACTTCTGTATTGGCAGAAAATACCTTTGCAGGCGGCCGCAGTGGCTGACAGGACCACACAGCTATCGCAGCCCACCGTGGCTGGAGGCACGACCCCACTGGTCACTGGAGCATCACCCCCTCTCCTCTGGAGCCAGCGGGTCAGCAACTTGCCTAAACCGTGTCCTGAGTGAGGAGACCACTCATGGGCCAGGAGACCCAGACGTGGTTCCCTAGGCAGGTCTGTGGGTCATGGGGCCAGGGGTGCTGAGCCCGGGCCCGGGGAGCTGGAGACGTGGTGTCAGGGGTCTGCTGCTCAGCTGGGGTAAAGGCAGCATCCCCTGGGTACGGGGTGGGGGGGCTACACCAGCGCCGAGAACCAGAACAGGCGAAGGTCGTGGTGAGCATCTGCTGCTGCAGCCTGGCAGCCCTCTCCTCTTGCCATAGGAAACCTACTCTTTCTCCTGCCGTGCTGTGTTGTGCGTGCATATATTTGTGTATGGGAGAGGGAGAAGGAGAGGAGGAACTGAGGAGGAGAGCAGGAAACTGTCATTCATGGAAAATTTCCGAATAAACCCTCAGCAGTGTTGGTATTTGCATGGTGGTGGAGCCGGGTGCCCTGCCCAGGGTCAGAGTCCCATGGTGCAAGGCTCTGTCCTGAAGAGCTTGCAGCTGAAGTATGAAACAGGAGGTGACATGTGAAGAGAACAAACAGATGGGGAAAGTGGGAGCTGGTGAGGAGATAAATAGCAGTAACTCGTTGAGCCTTTTTTGTGCCTGTGTCTGGAGGGTTTCAAAGCCATCTGAAACTGATGCGAACATCCCTCTCCTTGGGTTGCAGTGATGGATGGACGTCTGGGACCAAGACCATGTTCTCCTGGAGAGCCTGGAAGGGTACCCAGTGTCTAGAAGATTAGCTGGTTCATCTTCTCCTGCCAGCAGAGAGCCTGTCTAAGCAGCCCCATCCTCATATTGTGTTTCTTGCCCTGAGTGCTGTAGGGCCACAGGGGCAAGGGCCAGCCCCATTAGTGTGTCCCAGAGTCCTCTCCATCCCTCCTTGTTGTCTTGCTCTGCCAGCATGGGCTGCCTGAGAAAATCCCACCAGCTCAGCAGGCCTGGGCCACAGCATGAAAAGAACATGTAGAAGATGGCTGCACCCATTTATTTAATAATAAGCCCACCCATATTACCCTTCCTCAAAGAGGGTGGCCAGCAGTGCTTTTACTAAGGCCGTCACCGGAGCACAGCACGCACTGAACACCTCCTTTCCCCCCCAGCGGTAACTGCAGTCTCAAACCAAATGATCTTTTTTTTCTTGTCTTTTTTCTTTTTAACTTAGGGAGCGAGTTTTCTGGGAGCCCATACAGCCACCCGCAATATTCAACGTACAATGACTCCTGGAGGTTTCCCAACCCTGGACTCTTGGGTAAGTTGCCATCCCCACCTTGGTGACTCAGTGCAAGCTGTGCCTTGTTTGCAGTCCGGCAGCGATCGTCCACTTCTGGGGTGGGCAGGACACGTGTCCTGGCACGGTCCTGAGTCCCCGTGCTCGGTCCCTGTGTGGGACTGCAGGTCTCCAATGGGGCGCACAAATGATCTTGGTTCCCTTCACCAGCAAGAACCCCCTGCCCAAACCTGTTGTCTTCCCATTTCTGCCCCATAAAATCCTTCCAGAGACAAGAGGTGTTGTCGGAAGGCAGGATCCCCATTTTTTTGAGGGTAAGGAATCCTGTTCAGACAAAACTTGGGGTGCTATGGCCACATGTGAGCCCCATCACTTTGCAAGCTGTTGTTCCTTGCTTGCTAAAGGACTTTGCATTTCTCCCCAACCTCATGTTGCGTTTGCTCCCAGTTCTGTGTTTGCCCGATCCATCCCTTCTCTGCAAGGGACCGCTGTGCCCGCGCAGCCTCACTGACACCAGCACGGTCCCTACAAGCGGTGGGGGGCAGGAGCCCCGTAGCTCATGCAGGATCATGGCCCTCATGTGAAGGATAAACATAATCCATTTTACACCACTGTCAAAAGCTGGCCCACTTTGACCTTATATACATGTAGCATGCAGTAATTAGAATTTTTCCCTGCATAATTTGCATGGATGAGGTAAGTAAAATACCAATTAATTGTCATCTCTCAACACAGGAGTAGCATGCCTTAGAGATTTCCAGATTTATGGATGACAGGGCTGTTATATGTGACCTCCAGCAGCGAAATAATTTTGAATTTTTGTCATACTTTTTTCATCCAGTTTCTTTGTTTTAAGTAATTGAGTCCCCATGTAATTGAGCCACCCAGGCTGTATTCATCATGGTTCTTGTCCTTAAACAAATCCTCGGGGAGCAATAGACAGCCTCTGCCTCTCATGCCATGGTGCTGGTATAATGCTGCTATTTGCCGTGCCACATTTAAGGGTTTGTTAGCGCTTCCATCATAAATCAGCGGACAGATCTCCAGCTAATATGGATGGGCATAGCTGCACAAAGCCAGGGGAGTCCCTGCGCTTAAACCCGCAGTTTCCATGGCCACAGCCGGCAGTGCCTGCGGGATTTTGGCTTGGCCGTGTGGGGAAGCTGCTGTAGTCAGGGGGAAGAGCGTGCGCCGTGCTTTCTTCATTTCTAATTTTCCAACTCCTTCGGAAGCAGGAGAGCTGCTTTAGCAAAGGTCTGCTGCATGGACAGGCCTGGGAAGCCAGGTTTTGGGTGGCTTTTTAAATTTTGCTTGCAAACCAGTGAAGAAACTGGCATGGTATTAAAAATAAATGCAAAACCCAGCCCCAACCCTGCCCTGTGCCGTGGAGAGAGGGTTTTTGGTGAGGCTCCTGGGCTGCTCACTGTGGGTGCACACCTCCACAGGGGAGGACATACACACCAGAGCCGCACCGGAGCCGGTCCGGATCCACGCTGAAAGCCGTCCTGGAGCTCCGTGCTGCTCCGCAGGGATTGATAGTGGCCCTTCGAGTCTGGCAGCAGCAGGTTGTGCCCACGACCTCCTTGGCTCTTCGTTTGGGAGGATGGGCTCGTATATGCTCCGAGCATGCTGGCCGGGGTGCAGGGCAGGGTACGTCCCATGGTGCCCCGAAGCCGGTGGAGATAGGCAGGTCTGGCTCAGAAGAAGACTTTAAAACAGAGGCTGGTCAGGAGCCAGCCGCTTGCTGCCAGGACATCTTTTGCCTGTATCACTCCCTTTTTTCACTGTTCTTCCTCTTTTTCTTGTTTCCTTTTCGGATGATACATTTTGGGGGCAAATTCCGTTTCATCTTTGACTGTGTTGGAGGTGTGCCATATGAAAGGATGGCGTGCTCCCTGCGGCAAGGCTCTTGTCTCAGGCTGGCGAGGATTTCTACAGCAGCACTGACTCAGCAGCATGCTATGAACATGTGTTTAAATGAGGCAAGGACAAAAAGATTTGGATGCTACCATTTTCCTTCAGAAACTGCAGCTTTATTGAAATGGAAATGTTTCACAGTATAATGACAACTATGCTGGCATTTTTTGCTAGTGGGAGTTAAAATGTATAATCTCGGCTTCCTTGGTTTTTATCCTCTTCAAAAAGTACTTTGTTTCGGTATTTTCAAAATCTTATGTTCCAGTAGACACAGACTCAGTCACTGCAAAGATAACTTCATATTGCTTTGAGTGTGCAATGACACACTGATTTGGAGGTATGAGACTGGAGGTTTTGATGCATGAAAAAGAATAAGAAATTGGAATTTTTGCTCTGCAGCAAGTCCTAAGGATGAACTTACCATTCCAGTTCAGCCTCATCACAAAACGGGAAGTGCTGGACTTGCCTGGATGGGGAATCCCCTTGTCTGACCTCTGGTAGTTTTAAAATACCTGTTCTGCTCTGTTCCTGTCATTGCTGCAGGAATTGCGGAGCTGGTTGAGAGCTGGTGTAGCCTGTACCTCCCTGTGCTGCTCGAATGCCCCATGGGCACCATGTAGGAGCTGGGCACTGAGGTCTCAGTGAGCTGAACCTTTGGATTCCCTTTCATTTCAAGCCTCTCTGTCAGAAAAGCCCCCAAAGCAAAATGGTGTTCGGTTTGGAAAGGCACTTATTAGAAGTCAACATCATACGGCACAGGGCATTTGCAAAGGTCCATGACCCAACACCGAGGTGGGGAAGCCCAGCCTTCGTGCCTGTGGTACACAGTGCTGGAGGGCAAGGCCAGTGAGCTGGTGCTCCAAGAGACACTGCACGGTCTCTTGTTCCCTGCAGAGATCCTGCTTATCCACAGCTCTGCCTTTGTCCCTTGGAGCCTGGTTTTGCACTCCCTTCTCCCTAGGCGCGCGCTAACCCCACTGGTAATTCGGGGCAAGTAGGAATCCGTGGCAGAGCCTTAAAATCCTGCTCCAAGTCTCCTTGCACACCGAGAAGGCTCTGTGTGATGAGCCTGAGCACCCACAGTGGAGAGGAGGTCAATTTAAACTATATCCAGGATGCTTCCACTCTTCTCAGGAGTATACGTGAGTGCGTTTAGTAATTCTCTCCTGAGAGCAAGCGCTGGCAGTATCAGCCTCAAAGCAGAAACCTTGACAAAATTAATCAGGACTGGTACATGGCCTGACACAGTTTGTTTTACTAAGTCCTGCTCCCTTCACTGAGATGAAAGTGTAATACTGTAAGCACTTAACAGCACCTATGTTCAATTAATTCCCTGTACTGGCAAGGAAGAATTGCACTGCAGCAATCACACCAGGCTGAGACCTGTGAAAGAGGAGCTAAAAGGAGAGATGCTGTGATTTGCAACTGGCAGGAATAAAGAATACTTGGGATGAAAAATTATTTTGCGGGGAATTAAAGAGAACAGGAACAGAAAGAGATGAGAACAGTGAAAAGGCTTTGGTCATTAGTCCCTGGTCCTTGTCCTGTGAGTGTGAAGCAGCAGTGAGAGGAGTGAGCCAGGGTCTCCGTGGGAAGGCAGGACCATGCTCTTGGTGCGCAGGTGATGGTGATCAGCAGAGGACTGGCTGCTCCCCATCACCCCTGTGCCTGCTCTGCCCTTGCTCTGGTGCTCTCCACTCCTCTGCACCGGGCAACCCACCCGTGTCTGCCCCAGCTGGCGTGGGAACTGATGCAAACGGCTGACCACGCTCCCTCCTCTCTGGGGCAGTCCCAAATGCCGTGCCCCTTAGGTCTTGTGGAAGGGGAGACAACCAAGCTGCAGCCCTCCAGCGTGGTCAACAGAATTAGGAGGAGAAGAGATGATGATGATGATCTGTGGCATCTTCTTGCTCTCTCGTCCTGTCTTCAGCCCTGGTGGCACCCACACCAAGCTCCGTGGCAGGGGCGTGACAGCTTTTGCTGCATGGGGTGGCTCAGTCCTGCCCCGACTGTGGCCGGAGTGAGGACAGACCCTGAGTTTTTCCAGAGGGATATGCTGGCAAGAGGATGCAAACCCTGGCTGCTCCTGTGGCATCTGTCTCGGTGGCTCTGGCAGGGGTCCCCATCTCAAAGCCAGAAGAGGAGGTGGAGAAAGGGGCATCTTTTTTTCATTATTTCCCCCCCACCCCGCTGTGCTGTGAATGACCTGCAATTGGTACGGTACAGGGATGCACACGCACGAGCGCACGGGGAAGCAAGCCCGTGCGCGCCTGGGGCTCGGTCCATCACTGTCAGCGCGTCCTGGCACGCGCCAGCCTAGAGTCAGTTCAACGCGCGCGCGCTGGGAGCGGATAACAGCAACGCCGTCTAATGAAGAGAAACGATTCAATTTCGTGCTGGCTTGTTGCAATAACTTCTTTACCGTTTCTGCTCGTCGCATCCGGCTCGACGCTGCTCGCGGCAGGTTTCATTTGACGCGGTGTCCCCGCTCCTGCCGGGACGCGGTCCCTGCGCGCTGGCTCGGAGGGTTTACCTGCACCGTTGCGGTGCTGCGGCTACCGGTGCTGGCATGGCGTTGTGCGAGGGCAGGGCTTGGAAACGGTGAATTAGGATTAGATTCAGTTCTTCTGTGGGCTTCTGTGAAAAGATTTGAGAACAAGTAGGTGCCAGAAATGACTGTGTCAAGAAATAAATTGATGGTAGTATGAATTAGAAAGGAAAAACGACAGAAGGACAGACAAGTCTGTTCTGGATGGGGGCATGGTGACAGGGAGGAAGAGTGAATGCTTTGTGATGTGATATTTTCATTTTTCACTTTAAAGACAAGCTTTTTTGAGGTCGCTGCTGAAAGGCAAATTGGAAAAATCAAACTTGAGGGAAGTGTAAGGCTTTTGGAAAGCATGAGAGAAATATTAGGCTGCACTGAGTCAGAACAGCAGTGGAGGAGGAGGGAGGGTGAGAGTGAAAGACCTGACCCCAAAAAGACCCCCTTTACCCCCAGACTTTGCGAAGTGCTGCATCTGGCTCCGGTGGGACCCACGCGTTGCTCCGTAGATCAGGATGAAATTGTTTGGTGCCGCTGGATCCCTTCCCTGGATTTTCCACCCCTCTGCCTGAGCTGAGCTGCCATGGTCGCTGCTGGTGCTGGCAGGGACCAGGGTCTCCACTGGTGGTCACACCTGGGAGCTGGGCACCACCACCCACTGCTCCCCATCGACCTCCTGGTGCTGGAGTGGGTGAGGACAGCAGTTCTACCCAGCTCTGTGCAGGCCTGCAAGGTGTTTTGCCCCGAGGGGCTGCCTGCCCTGCAGTGGGAGATGATCCCCGAGGACTCCCGGACAGCAGGAGTGGCCGTGAAGGGACATGGACGGACAAATTCAGCACCCCTAAGAATGTGGCCCCCAGTTCACTGGCTACAGAGAACGTCCCCAAAACACCAGCTAGACAGGGCATGCACATTTCAAAGTCTGGTGAGCTGCTCAGTTTGCCTTTGCTCGTTCAAGACTGCCTCATTTGGCCAGGGAAGGCTCCTGTGTTTTTAATTGCTTGTATTTGGCTGGCATACACAATATACAGCAGTTTATTTTAGGCTACCCATGAGAACGGCGTTCACTGTCCTTGTGAAGCTTTCCAGTATTCTTCTCCATGGGATATGGTTCCTGAGACTGGGGCTTGTTAACCTGATATCAGTTATATGGAAGAAGAGCATCCATCCAGCCCAGGACAGCGGTTGTGGTGCCCTCAGCAGATAGCGCAAGGCTGTCAGCTCTGCACTTATACAAGTGTAAATGCAATGATGACCCTCTGAAGGGATCTGCTTTGCCTTCATTGATTATGGCTTAAAATACTTAACTTTTGGTTAATAAACCTAGGTGAGATGGGCTCCTGCCTAAAAGTTCTGCAAACATCTTTGCAAATAATGCTTAGCCTGGCCAGTGATTTCACTGACTGGCTTGAATTACTCATGTGTATGGTAAAGACTACCCTGCTAGACAGCTGGGACCACAGTCCTGAAGCTTGGTTTATCATCTTTAGCCCAGCCCTTTGCAGTGGATTTACATGACGTTTAAGTTGGGATATCTGGGGTGCTGAGGACAACCCAGCCCCCTGCCACCTACAAGCTCCCGTGCTGCCGCAGCAATGACTGATGCAGATGCCACGTTCCCGTAGCCAAACCCCATTGTTTCTGACCCATTGGGGCTGCAGCAGCAGAGCATCACATGCTGTGGTAGGACTCCGATCATGAGAAAGAAGTTTCTTCTCCATCGCTGCACCAAGGAGCGCATTACCGTGCAATCGCAGATGTTGGCTGAGCTCTGTTTTTCAGACGCGTTGGCTTGTGCTCCCTTGGAATGGAGCAGCAGGAGGCTGACGATGAAGCCTGCGCTAATTTCCTGATGTGGCACTCAGGATGAAAGCAGCCTAGAAGAAACAGGTGGGCTTGCCTGTGAGATGGATCCTGGTGGATCCACAGCAGCGGGGTAGGGTGGAAGAGCCCGTCCTTTCAGGGTGTGTTTCAGTTGGTGGGGCTGTCTCCTTGGAATGTCCTCTTGGGCAGCATGGCTTATTTCACCAGCCCTGGAAACCTCTCCAGGCAGCTCACCGAGGCCGGTTTGGAGAGAAGGTGGCGTAAGCCCTCCACGTTGCAATTATACCTCCATCTTGGACTGATGGTTAACAGTAAACATCTGTGGGCTTCCCTGTAGAGGCTGGTGACTCGATTCTCACTCTGTGCTTGGGCTTTTGAACCAGCAGCCCTCGAGTAATCACTCAGGTCATTTTGGGGTGAACAGCAAAGCCTTCAGCGGAGGCTGTGGAAGAGGAGGGGAGGCCAGGAGGTTCTCCATCCTCCCAGGTGGAAGTTCCTTGGCTCAGCGGAGAGCAGGTGACCAGCAGCACAGGGCATGCCAGCTGGGTTCTCCTTCCTCCTCCAGAAGATGTGCCGGGCGCATGGTGGTGGAACAGCCAGGGCACTGCCATGCTCAGCCTGTGCCCAGGTGATGAGCAGCCCTTGGACCTGCTGGAGCAAGGTTTGCTAGAGTCTGGGGTGGGAAGCGAGCGGCCAAAAATGCACCTTTGGCTTTGCTGCCATGGATGCTTTGCTGAGGGGTCCACAGGCCCCACTGATTTCTGGTGGCACCATCTTCTCCTGGCCCGCTCCTCTGCCTCACTGAAGGTGCAGAAGTTACCCCTTCTGTGACAAGTCAAGTCCCCAGCCGTGAAGACCCTTGATGGCGTCTGCTGGGCTGCTGTCCCAAGTAGGGTAAAGGCAGGGAGTTCAGGATGGCTGGCAGCTCTTGAATGGGGTCACTTGTGAGACCAGACCCTACAGCCCACCCTGCTCCAGAGCTGTTCCTCACGTTGGCTCTTTGTCGCTCATCCAAACCTGCCTGGGGGTCTCAGACGCACGTGTCCAAGTGCGAGTCCTTCCAAGGGGCTTCTTCCACACTGCAGCATGCCCTGCACCTCATGCGTGTGAAACTGCTGGCGACTTGGAGACCAAACTGGTAGTGCCTTGAAAAATGTTTTGCCTGACTCTTTTCTTACACCGAATCAGAGTTGGTTTCCTCTCCGGTGCACTTGGAAGGTATTTAATAGCTGGTGCTGTCTGGACAGATTGGTGTCTCTCTGGATGCATCTGAAGTCAAAGACTCTCCCTCATCCCAGCAAGTGGTCCAGCCTCTAGGTGGTCCTGTGGTGATCACCCAATCTACCAGCAGTTAGCCCTGCAAGGAGAAAAGTCATTGCCAATATTTTTCAGGCCTTGTCTTGGTAGATGAGTGCCTCAGCATTCATCGATCTGCAAAGCTTTAAGCCTCACCTGCATAGTTCATTCAAGTGTGTAACACATGTACTCAGTCAAAAAATAGACCATAAATTTGATCAGTTTGAGGCTTAAGTGTACATATCAAAAGTGATATGGAGTATCACATACTTTGTTGGATGAGGCGTTATTTGCTGGAGGTAGTTGTAAACTACTTTCAGAGTTCAAATTTGTTACCAAGTGAAAGTCACCAGTATTTTCTGAAGACAATTTCTCCCTTCAGCAAATGTGTTTGGTGCCAGAGGACCTTCCCTGGTGAGGCGGAGGCCAGCGCAGTGTTGTGGACCCGAAGCAGATCTGGTTGCACAAACTTGGTGTTTCTTTCTGGAGCTCCAAGGTCACTGCCAGAGCTAAGCAAAATCCAGGGGGTTATTCCCTGATAGAAGTAGTTTGAGAAAAGGGGGAATTGTTGAGTCGAGTGAAGTATGTTGAATGCTTTGGGGTTCAACCTCCTCCTCCTCCTCCCAAAAGGAGGGGAAAAAATAAATCAGAGAAGTCAGAGTGTGGTATTGTGTTGGGGCTGGAACATTTTGTCCTTCCATTCTGAAAAGTAATCCGCTTTTTTGGTGAAGTAAATGAAACTAATGTTTTGAGTGGAGGAAGGGAACCAGGCGCGCTACGGCTGGCAGAAATGCAAAGCAGCAATAGCCCCGTTCTCACGCAGAATGCCTGAATGCGGTTTTTATTCTAATTACCCGGCCTCTCTTGCCGTGAGCCTGAGCTCCGGCTGGAGAGCTCCCCGCCGCCCGTGCCGGCGTGCTGCGAGCTGGCACCTCTCCACCTTTGTCTTCTTCACGGTTGCCTCTTCTCTCGCAGGCTCCCCGTACTACTACAGCGCTGCAGCCCGTGGGGCAGCCCCGCCAGCGGCCGCCGCTGCCTACGACCGCCACTGACGCCGGAGCCCAAGGCACCGGCGATGACTGCATGCACCGCCTGCAACAACCACGCCGAGCCACCTTGCTGCAGCCACGCCAGCCACGCTGCAAGGGAAGGAGAAAGTACCTAGTAGGCACACGCTAACCGAAATTTTGCTCTTTAAGCTTGGTGAACTGATTATTGTTGTGTTCTTAAGTCTGGTCGTGTTGACTGGGTCTCAAATCAAACAAAGAAACAGGAGGAAGCGGTTCTCCTGACGCTCTGTGTGATCGAACGCGCGCAGTAGCTTCGTGTATTTTGCAGCCGGCTGGCTACTGCTTTAATCGCCTGTGGGTGCCACGGCTGTATCTGGGGATAAGGAAGAGGTGTGAGCAGCCCCCCTTGGGGCAGCTTCCTCTTGCTGCACACTGAAACAGGCTGTGAGACTCAAGGCAATTTCCCTTTTTTTTTTTTTTTTTGGTGGCAAAGAAAAAAATCAGTCTGCTCGATTTTACACAAGCACCACTGTAAATACTTGCTTGTTTGTATTACTATAAGAGTGGCTTAAGCATAAGCAGCAACATTGTACAAATGTGAACTCAAAACACATCTGAAAATGTGTTTTGAAACTGGTGCACTGATTCAAAGAATTCAGTAAGCTTTAAGCAACTTTGAACCAGGTTAACACTCCTTGTGGCTATATTTCGGGCTGATGTCATTTCTGTATAGAGCATCCTATCTGACAGTCGTGTGTGATCATGTTATATGCTGGTATCAAACACAGGAGCAACTGAAAGACATGGGCAGTTTTGTGACATTTTACTGCTTAATATTCATTTATGTTCATTTGTCATCATAATGAGCACTGAAACAAATTCTCTGGTTTCAAGCTAAGCAGCATTCAAGAAGGAATTCCTAAATAATAGTTGACACCTTATGTACATTTCAATAGGTTGTGTGCTAAAACCCAATTATGAACGCCCTGAGAGGAAGGGGGAGAGAAATACCACGGTAATGATTTTTGTTAAACGGACATATTGAGCGGGGCATACCGAGCATGGGGGTGGCCACATGTGCTTTCTGAGGCAAACCGGAGTGGAAGGCGCTCATTTTAGGGGTCTGTGCATTTCACTGAAGGCATTTCAAATTCAAGCCGCCATAGTCCAGACATGCATGCAGCTTCCTGGGGCTAATGAAGAGAGGAGAGTGGCTACAAACAACCCGCTAAGTGACGACACCAATCGCTGCCACTCCATGGAGCCAGGAGAACTGCTGATTTCTCCTTCCAGCCTCCCCCTGCCCCAGGCCGAGGGGCAGCCAGCCTCAGTCACGTATGGATGACGGGCATGACCCCATCCCCTCTGCCTGAGGGCAGTGGAGAAGCTCCCTGGTCCTGGTGAGGTGAAGATCTGGCCATAGCCTCCTTAATCCCAATCTGACCATCCTCATCCACTCAGAGCAGCACCGGCACTGCAGAGGGGCTCCTGTTCATGCTTGCCTGTGTGCGACCCAAGGCTGAAGAAGGGTTGTTGGTGTTGAACCTGAGATGCGTTCCTGTGGATGAACATTCAAGTACAAATACTTGCTTCCAGCTGTACAAGCATTTCTCAGAAATGGCAGCTCCTGAGTTAACACTCTTCTCTCTCCTCCCTCCCCACCTCGTTGTTTATGCTGCATGTCTGTTGACCCGTTGAGAAGCTCCCTCTCCAACTCCAGTGGCATCTTCTCACGCTATGGAAAAGCAGCCATTACTTCCAAGTTTCCAGGGCAGATGTGTTCAGATCCTCAAAAGCCATGGAGGCACCCAGGTCCTACAGGCTCAATGACATTTCAGTGAGATGCTCACAGAGCCCATCAGGGATCTTGGCCAGAGTCCTTCAAACTGCGTCCCTAATCCAGAATTAAGTTTTGTGACAAACTTACCAGTGAGAAAAGTCCTGCTTTTCATTTTTCAGCAATTAGTAGCTGATACACACCTGTTTTTAACTGAAGACAAATAACAGCACGGACAATTTACACAGGGAACCTTATGAAGCATTGCTTCGGTGTCATCCCTTTCTGAGCACCCCAAGATTGCTTGCACCCTGGTGACAAAGCTGCAAAGGACATTTCTGTTGCTGGATGCTGGTCGTACGGGGACTTCACGTGAGCCCCTGGTTGAGGGGTGTGCGTTGTCTGCACCCTGAGCCCACACACCTTCTCTGTGAGCTCGGGAAGGGATGGTGCCTTGGCTGAAGAGAAAAGAAATGAAGGTTTCACTGCAGGTGGTGAGGGTGCAGGTGATGGCTCCAGAGCAGAGGTGGGCTGAGCTACATCGGCTACAGAGACACCACCTGCTTGCTGACCAGGCTGGGCTAAAAGGAGTGTTTTTGTCTGCCCAGTGAGGGAACAGCAGCTCCTGTCGACAGCATGCAGGTCCTTCACCCACTCCGCATACTGCATTGCAAACACGTTTCTTTTATTTGTTTCCTCAGTGGCATGGCTTGTGTGATGTATGCTATTTCAGATAACATTGAGAAGACCAAACACAAGACTTCAGCAGATGTTAGCATGCTCAGGACGGCGGCGCTTGTAGTTGGGCTGCGGGGAAGGGGGAATATTTCCCCTGAAGGATGCATGGATGCCGCTGGATGAAGAGGTGTGATGTCCTCAGACCTGGCTGGCCCTATGGTTTCATCGGAACTTGCTGAGGGCAGTCGTTGGCCAGAGCGACCCTGCCAGGCACAGTGGTGGGCTCCATCCTACCGGCCAGGGGTGCAGGCAGGGACGGTGCTGGTGCACGGGCAGTGTACAGGTCCTGGTCAGAGCCATGGAGGGGAAACCCCAAATTCCCACCCTTGCATGGGCAAGGTGGGAGCCTGCGCCTGGCCCACCTCCCAAAAAGTGGCAGCCATGGCTCAGTCACGTCTGCTGGGACTGCTTCCCAGCAAGAAAGGCTGGAAGGAGTTGGCCCACTGGGCATGCACACCGTACTTCTGGAAAAGACACTTCTTGACAGTACTTTCTGTTCTCGAGAATATTTTACCTGGGATTTACAAACTGGTTTCCTCAGGAAGCCTGGAATTCCTATCCGTAGTCTTCACTGGGGGAATCCTCCTTCTCCGGGAGCATCTTTGAAAGGCACCGCTGGCAGAAGGTGGTCGGTCCTCTGGGGGTGGCGGAGAGTCGCCTGCTGCTGCCCCCTCCTCCACGGCCACTCCATTTCGTGGGGAGTCACTGGGTGAGGTGGAAGCTGGAAGCAAATGACCCCCTGGGGCTGCAAGGAGGGGAGAGAGCAAGACCAGCGTGGGGGTTTGGGGTGCCCTGCCTACCCTTTGCTCAGGCGGGACGCCCCGTAGCGTAGTGTATCACTACTAGACCCCTGCAGAAATCAGCCCCATAAAGTGCCTTTAGGCAGTTTCAGCACTAAACTCCATAATACGCTTGGCTAGATGGAGGGTTTTCCAGTAGTATGCGCTCCAGCGGTAAATTCATCCAGTGCAGGCTGAGGAGTGAAATCTGAGAGATGGACAGGGAAAACGCTGCTGTAAGACTAAATCAACAGAGGCCATGAGCCAGGGTGACATGAACTGACTTGTTCAGTCAAATGCTGTGAGAGTGCGACTGCAAAGAAGATGTAAAATGCTGTGGGCACTGAGTTTATTTAGCATCTGTGTCCAAAGGTTCAATTACGGAGGCTTTATCGTTAAGCAGCTCCACTGACTGCAGAGCTCAGGATGTCTCAGGACCAGATCCGCAGACCGAAAGCTTTGTTTGTTCGCTGTCAAATCAGAAGAATGTTCCAGGCTCTGGGAGCACGGGGCCAGAAAGTGCGTGTTGATTCAGAGATGCAGAGACGTCCGAGCAGTGCTCTGATCCACGCTGGGACTGCAGGCGTCGGGGCAACCTCAGTGTTTGAGGCACTGGGGAAGGAGACAGCGAGGGAAGAAGCAGCACCAGGAAAAGGGAAAAAAAGGAAGAAAAGGAAGAAGAAACAGGCTGAGAGGTGGTTTTTGGATGAAAGCCTTCCTGACCGTGGAGGTTTGGTCCGTGGAGCTCACAATAGTGAATGATGGGGTACCCGTCACCCCTCCTTGGCTCCCTGTGGCCGAGTCCTCTCGGAGCTGCGGTGCAAGGGCAGCACGGTGGGCTTGCTGCGCCGGGTGCCGGTAGCCACTTGCTGTCGATAAATGCTCTGCTGTGCCTGGTCTTAACTGATGGGGTTGTATTCCTTTTCCTACTTTCTTTAATTTACCTATTCTGCACGTCCTTCGGCACAGAGGAGAGAGGAAGCCACGTTACGGTGTCGCTTATTTCCAGCCACGAGTACCTATAGCTTCTAAGTGCCGTGGCCCATAGTGAAGTTAAAACTCGTGCGTCTGCCGCTGGCGGCTACACGGCTGCGACCGAGTGTCCCCCCCGATGCTGTGCACTTTCCTGCGTGTGTGTGTGTGCCACCAGCACGTGTGAGGCCACGGCCACGGCAGGTAGCACAGCATCAAGCTGACCCACCCTGTGACTCTGTCCCAGCAAACGCTGGGAAAACCTGCTTTTTCTTCTAGATTCACTAAGAAAGTGACGTTAGAGGGCCAGCAGCTCTTGGGTAACGTGCCCTGCAGCATCTCGCTGAGCGTGCAGGCGATGGTCCTGTATGGGCGTTATCAGGGCAGAGCCGGGTCAGGCATCTTGCACCGACACGGGTGCTGGGCGCATGTCCCGAGCCGCGGCCACCACCGCTCCACGCCGGAGGCAGAGCGCTCGCTGCCGGTGCAAGGCTGGGGATGCCGGCTGGGGAGCCCTGCTGGTGTCCCTCAGACCGAAGCCCACCCCTGTTGCAGATACGCATTTTCCGTAGCACGAGAAACGAAAAAGATCCGAAAGGGTCTAAACCGGTTAGCGTCGCTTTCCTGGTGGAGCTCATGAGACTTGACGTGCAAACACTGAGCGAAAAGCACGCCGAAGAGAGGTGCCGGGTGCCGGGATTGCTCGCTTTGGCGTTGCGGCTGGCGTAGGTGTCAGCTCCGGCTTTGACCTCTGCTCGTTAGCGCTTGCGAGAGGGCTGACGCGGCAGAAGAGCTCCGGGGCAGGAGCCAGAATGAAGGGGCTTTGCGGGAGACGGCGTGGACGGGCGCACGTGTAGGGATGGACGCGCACACACGTAGGGATGGACGGGCGCACGTGTAGGGATGGACGCGCGCACGTGTAGGGATGGACGGGCACACGTGTAGGGATGGACGGGCACACGTGTAGGGATGGACGCGCACACGCGTAGGGATGGACGCGCACACGCGTAGGCACACTTGAGTTTCTCAGACCCTGGGGGTTGGACCCGAGTCCTGCGATAGCCCTGGCCACCACCGGGCTGGACCCCCGTGTCCAGGGTCTCCTGCTCTGCCCTGGTGAAGTGGGACAGGAAAATGGCCTGCGGGCATTTAGACCTGCCTCTCGCTTCACTCAGCCTCGTGTGGGAAGAAACCTTGTCCTGGTTTTTCACTTTCTAGTGGCCTTTGTACATTCTGAAATTACAGAAACTCATTTCATTGCAAATGGAATTCCTTTCCAAGAAAAAAAAAGAACGGGCTTTTTTTTTTTTCTTAGAGACAAACTACTTTGTATTAGGGACTTCTAGCATCAAAGAAATACATATCTATTGTATCCACCAAAGTCTGCAATGCCTGCATTGAAGCTTACTTCTTAAAAAAGAGAGGAACAAGAAAAAGAGAGGGAGGGAAATAAAAGCCTCCTCCTCTTGAAAAATACATACAAACAAAAAACATAACTTACAAAAAAAAAAACTCGTAAAAATAACTGTTGAATTGCCTTTGAAAGTAGGGGATAACATCTGTTGCAAAACAGATGAAAAAATGCTTCTTAAAATGTGTATGTTTTGTATTCTTTTTTTCTAGTAGGAAAAGAACAGACTTGAAATCTTGGTGTTTTTTCCTTAGTGCTGTGTGTTGCTTTTGTGTGTTATAATATTTGAATGTAATTACAGCAGTGCCAATTTGCCAAAGATGTCGAACATTATTTTGGGGGTTTTGTTTGGGGATTTGTTTTGGGGAGCAAAAAGGGAGGTGGGCTGGGGAGTGGGGGTGCTAAGGCATGGGTCAAAGGGAGGGGCCGTTTGAAGGGGTTTTTTCATTTATTTGTTTTTTTCAATTCTTTTTCTTGTCAATACTGAAATTTGTGATTTTATTCTAAGTTAAATGGTTGACTGCAACACTTTTTATTTTTAGATTAGTTGAAGAAACATGCAATAAGATTGGCGTAGTTCAATATCTGTGTGTCTTTTCATGAGAGTGACTGTTACTTGTGGACATTTGGTTTTATGTAACCTTTATGTGAGATAATTATTTGTAAATATTTACCATAATTTTATTGGTTCCTAAAATAAAAGTAATTTTTTTAAGTTCAAAAGGCCTGCTTTCACTCTTGTTTTCACCTTGTGTCCTGGATGCCTTGGGAAAAAAATACCAGGTGGTTGCATTTGAAATGGGATTTTGGGGGCCCTTGTGAAAAGGCACGCAGCCTTTGGAGCAGCCCTGCCGCCCAGCCCCTCCGCCCTGGGAGAGGGTGTCCTCTGGCTGTGCGGGCAGAAGCGAAGGGGACTCCCAAGCACAGCGATTTTCGCCTTAGCTGTCATCTCCTTCCAAGCAAAAATCTTTTGTCCACTGTGAGACAGAAGAGAAGAGCCCAAACTTCTGCCCGTGTCACCGCTGGCCACTGGCAGAGTCAGGGTTGCATCCAGGCAGGGAGGCAGTGGGCACTGGAGACTGGGCGAGCTCTCTTCCCCCTGCCCTGGAGTCCATCCCGGCTGTGTCTTGAGATGCACGTACCCACATGTATGTGCCACTAGCTGCAGGATTAATCTCGCTAACTACTGCTACCATAAAAAACCTCTTATTAAAAAAAGCTGTAGCTAATGACTGATGAATTATTTATTCTCCATGAGTTACATATAAGTGCATCTACATTTGGATGCATAGGCATAAGTGGGGGTTTATTTGTGGTACTGCTGATGTTTCTTCAAGCTCACCTTTGTCTCCATCTGCCACCTCATGGCAGCATCTTGGTGCTCCTCCAAGTGCATGCATGCTCTTGGGACTGCTGTCTGGTCTGCATGACCAGAGCCAAAACTCTTGTGTAGCCTTGAGTTGTGAGTAATTACTTGGATCATCATCACACGTGTCCTGCTTGTGCTGGCCAGTGCTGCTGCAGTATCCCAAACACCCAAGCACTGACTTTGTGAAACAGTGGTAGGGGAATGCCCATTTGATTTGACTTGAGCATGTGTTTGGACTGAGCTCCTGTATTCTCTGTTTTAATTTTAACAGTATTCTAGCAACTGAGGTATTGCAGATTTTAACTTAACATTAAGCAAATAATGGTGAATGTGTTCAGAACTTCTGCCCTCACCCTTTCCGAATTCCTAGTGTTTTACTAATGATGTTTGTACCAGGTCTGGCTGGGATGGAGTTAATTTTCTTCATAGCAGCCGGTATGGTGCTGTGCTCTGGGTTTGTGGCTAAAACAGTGTTGATAACACACCAATGTTTAGCTCTTGCTGAGCAGGCTTGCACAGCATCAAGGCTTTCTCTGCTTCTCTCTCAAAGAGCAGGCTCATGGTACACAAGAGGCTGGTGGGGGACACAGCTGGGACAGCAGACCCCAACTGACCAAAGAGATATCCATACCATACAGCATTGTGCTCAACAATAAAATGGGGGCAGGGAGGTTTTCCAAAGCAGCTGTTGCTTGGAGGCACCATCAGTCTACTTGTGGGAGGTCGTGAGCGGTTGCCTTTGCATCACTTGTTTCTGGTTTTGTTTTGCCCTGTCCTTCACTTAGTAAACTGTCTTTATCTTGACCCATGAGTCTTCTTGCTTTTGCTCTTCCTATTCTCTCCCCCATCCTGTTGTGGGAGGAGTGAGAAAGCGGGTAGGTGGATGCCAAGCTGCTGGCCATGTTAAACCCACCACAGCAGTGTACTCCTTACAATAAACATTAATAACAATTCTGACAGTTAAAGTCCTCCAGGGAGCTCAGGAGAATGGGTGCAATGCCATTTTATTTGTGTCCCAATACCATACATTTCAGTCTTAAACCTGAGAAACAGAAGTCACAGAACTTTCCATAATTCAGCATATAATTCTAGATAAATAAAATCACGGTCTAATCACAGACAATAGGCAGACAGAGGCAGAATTTAGTCAACTTGCATCCAGTATTTACTCGACCCCCAGCAGACTTCACCTTCAGGAGAAGCCTGCACTCTCTGCTCTGGCAGCACAAAGCAGGGATGCCTTCATGCAATACTATTTCAGAGTGGAGTGGGTGTTCCTGCACTTGAGCCTGCAGTGTCCTGGAGCGGACTTAAGAAGAAAAGTGCTCAACAATCAGTTTTCTGTAATTGCCAGGTTCATCCAGCATTGCCTGTCCATCCAGGCTGCACATCTTGTTCAACTCGATGTGTTTCCCTTCGCCCACCTGCTCCTCTCCTGCTGTCGGTCACCAGCCGTTCTCCACACACCACGCTCAGCTCGCAGCTCCCTGGAAAGCACGGCTTTTAGGAACAGCCCTTCATGTCCCACACCCTCTGCGGAATGAAGGGACACCTCCCAGCACCACTGCCCACCTCATCGCTGCAGGCTGGCGTTTGCCATCCTCCGGTCCCCGTGAAGGCATGGGTGCCCTGAGCAACCCCATGTCACCCGAGGGGGAAGGAATCTCCTGTGCCGCCCTCCGAGCCCTGGAAAACTCAACTTCTTGTAGGCAATGTCCGCTGGTGGTGACATCTCCTGGGGAAGAAGGAAACCCCTCACCCCTTCAGAGCCCACCACATTGAAATGGACGGCTCACCTCCCGGGCAGCAAGACCCCCAGAAGTGGGTCTGGTGATCGGACACCACGCTCATTGGCAGGTTCAAGTGCAGCTCCCAGTGCTTCATGAAGAGAACGTGGGGGGGTGGATGAACCCAACCGCTTTCCTCTCCCAGAGCGTGTGCCGATGCCCGGGCAGCTTTTGGGGGAGATTCACAGCACTGCAGCAAAGGGACTTTGCAGGAGAACTGTCAAGCGGTGACACCAGGAGCTGTGTTGGGGCTGTCCTCTCCTTGCAACAAGGTGCTAGAGGCAGGGATTGCTGTTCCTGGCTCTTGTTTTTTATACTTTTTGTACTTCTGCTGCCTTTCAGCCGTGCTAGGTTAAGAGAGGAGCAAATCGTCTGTCCTGCAGCAGGCAGGCAGTGCCCATTCCTCATTAAGCCCTCCCACGTCTGGATGTGAAGTGCCACGTCAGCCTGCTGGCAGCAGAACAGTGGGATTAGACCTGACAAAATTGCGGTGAGAGGCGCGGGATCTTCCTGTCTCTCCGGGTGTGAGGCCCCATACCGCTTCGTTCAGTGAGAATGCCCTTCAAGGATGCAAATACGGTTTTAGCTCAAGCCTCCATACAAATGGCCATTGTTTAAGATGCCCGGGAATTGTCATTTAAACTTTTAATGAATAGGAAATGAAGACCCTTGGTTAAGCAAAGAAACATCTCTGTATTGTAATAGATTTTGCAGACAAGGGCAATATGCAGTCCAGCCAGGAAAGTCAGGAGCAGAGATGGCGGGTACACAGGAGCTGGTACAAAGAGATCAAAGTGACAGCCCCTTTGCCAGGATTCCTGCAGTGGGCCATCATGGCTATGAGCAGGAACATCTGGAAATAATGTCACAGACAGCTGGTGAGAACTTGTGGCTTCTGTCTCAGGATTTTATGACCTATTTTTAATATCAAAAAAAACCCCAAAGACTTGAAATGCCATAGGGAGAAAAGAAAATTCTTTGTGTGTGCGCTGTCTTGAAGCCATCAGGAACTGTCCTTTAGGGCAGTGTTTCCCAAGCTGTGGGGCTACTGACTGTATCCAAACGGTGAATTGAAAAGCGTGCTCCAGCAGCCATCCAGCTGGATGGAGTTCACTCTGCCTGCAAACGTGGTGATTCTCACTCATTCATCCCTCCAAAGGCTCTGTTGGACAAGAGGCTTTGAGCACACCTGAAACTGGATCCTATGCCCTTGCTTCAAACTGACCAGTAGGCACTGAAATTGTAGCCAAAATAGCAGAGCCAAAGCTTGACACCACATGCACAAGAAACTGGCCCACTCACAGCAAAACAGATAAAATTGGCCAGGCTGCAGCAACACCAAACTCAAATAAAGGCTAGAGGCATGAATCAGCAATGAGATACTTTGCAGAAGCATCAAAAGAATATGAAGAAATGGATTCACCAGAGAACCTCAGAAAGGTATAAATTTATGCATCATGCCACATAATCTCATCTGTGTGTGCAACCAAGCTGACACAGCTGCTCTGAAAGGGCAAGAATCCTGCAAAAGGATTTAGAAGAAACCTTCCTTTCAGGATGATTTTCTTAGATGGAAGGGTCTTCAAATCTGGGCCATTTACACGATGCTTCCAGCAACAAAAGTAGCGGCGTTGTCAGTGTAGGGCCACAGAGGATTTTTAGGGTAGACCCTTCCCTTCTCCCAAGGCTGCAGCATCTCACTGTCATCCACTGCGGGGCAACGCCGGTACACAGATAACCCACCATGTCCCTTCCCTCCACCATCTGGGTTTGAATCTCCTCAGACAAAGGAGAAATCCCCCACTGGGTGAAAAAGGGTTGAGGGAAGATGAAGATCATTACTGCTGGGACATTTGTAGGGGGTCCACAGCGTTAGATCATGGTAAGGGAACAAGGCCCTTGAAAGTAAAGCAGCAGAGAATACTCCTGTTTGAGTCAATGGGACGTTAGTTTGAGGAAGATACCAGAAAGCTGAGAGGGGCCAAAGGAAGATTTTGCCAACCCTCAGTAGCAGAAGAGCAGCTGCTCCAACAGTCACCCCCCATGGAGACTAGCTGGGAGCAGGAGGGAGAAGAGGAACCAGAACTTGGGTACACACCAGTTGGATTCTGGCACCACCAGTGGAGTTCACGTGCATGAGCCTCCTCTCTGGCCATAGCCCCAGATTCTGTGCCAGGGTGTCGTGGGCTGACCCCACCAACAGCTAAGCCCCCACCCAGCCGCTTGCTCATGACTCCTGCAGTGGGATGGAGGAGGGAATCAGAACGGGAAAAGTGAAACAAGCTTGTGCATTGTGGTGATGACAGTTTAATAAGAGAAGCAAAGCCGTGTGCACAAGTAAAGCAAAATAAGGGGTTCATGCCCTGCTCCCTATCGGCGGGCAGACGTCCATCCACTCCTGGAAATCAGAGCCTCAGCATGCACGGCCGTGTTGGGAAGACCAACACCATAACCCTGAACATCCCCTCTTCTTCCTTCTTTCCCCAAGCTTTTACTGCTGACCACAACGTCATACCGTGTGGGATATCCCCTTGGTCAGCTTGCGTCAGCTGTCCCCTGCCAGGTCCTTGCTCACCTCCAGCCCACTCACTGGCGGGGCAGAGTGGGAGAAAAATGAGCCATTGATGCTGTGCAGGCACTGCTTAGCCATAGATGAACATCAGCAACCCAAAACACAGCCCCACACGGGGCTGCTATGAAGAAAATTAACCCCTTCCCAGCCAGATCTGGTGCAGCAGGTAACAGGTCTGGGTCGGGCTGAGGGGGGTGCTCCAGCCATCCCTGCCATCTGATGTCCCTATTAAGCCTCTGCCTCTTCACAGCACTTGGAAAGTCACACCTGGTAGGAGACTGCTAAATTCTGGCTCCCGAGTCTATTAAACCCATTGTAAACAGTCCCTGATAACACTTTAAAATAATGGTCCATTACAGCAGCAATGCTTAATTAGAGTGGAACTGACAAATGGAGTCATCATGATTAATGTTATTGTAATGAATACATCTGCAATTTGGTATAACACACAGAAATGTCTGGCTTCCCAGGATACCCTCAGATACAGAGGGTGTCTTTTATATTCATAGGGATATAATAATTCCTCTGAAGGAATCTCATCGTAATTTAGCATGAATTAATGTCCATTTATCACACTGTGTTACCCAGTGCAGCAATTTATCTAAATCCTATATATGCAATGTAGACTCTTGTCTAAGAACACCCGATAATGGAGAAATCCTTTGAAGAAATACATTTACTGTAGATCATTAATGCTCAGTGTGCTAAGTGGCCTTTAAATTAAACCAAGTTAAATAAACTCTTCTTTAATATACCAGTGTAACTTTTTCATTAACAAACACATTAAGGCCTTTTTCATTTACATACAGCTGATGCAAGCATACGATACTAAAACGTTCAATTAGCAGAGCAAAATGTAATTCAGAGTGTCTCTATGGTAAGAAAAGGCAGGAGAAGGCAGGGGTTTGGCACACCAACCTCATGTCTTTGGATAACTGCATGCCAGTCCTGCAGGAACTTGCGGTAGGTTTGTCTGTATAGCCTGACTCCAGGGTTTGCCAGAAAGGTTGTTCCCTGTAGAAGGGCAATAGCTGCCAGAAAGGCGGAAAACCACCCAGAAGAGGTTGCAGGCTGTTCTGGGGGCACACCATTTTCTATATGGGCAGAAGTTGTCCGAACTGCTGTGCTCACCTCCCTCCACACACACCCCCCAGGACCAACTTGACCTGCTGTGAGTACTTCTCATCAAGGCACCATCTGTCCCCGCATTGGGGCTCCAGTTCAGTTTGCAAACTGGTTTTAAGGTGGCTCCCCTCCTTTCCTGGGGAAGGGAACTGGAGCTGCACCCCCAGCACACTCCAGCCCCGATGGAGACGTGGACATCACGGTGGAGAAGGACTACACATGGAGAAGCCCCACCACCAGCCGCCTCTGCTCCCAGTGAGGAGCACTTACTTTGGCATGGGGGATCCTGCTCATGTGCCAGTCCCATCCCTTGTGCAAAGACGGTGGGGAACCCTAAAAGCAGAGCCCTGTGGGTCAGAACTAGAGTAACACCTGAGTAACAAATCCCTAGAGCAGCATGTTGCTGGTGTCTGTCTAGCAAACCTCTGAGCCTTGGCTTGCAAGATGCTCTTGAAATAGACTTTGACAAAACCTCTATGATGGTGTTTATCTTGATCCCCATGTTCAAATTTTATTTACACAAGAGTCTGTCTACAAGATTTATGATGTGACTGCAATCCTCTTTACTAGGTATTTTTAAGCAACAGTAAGAAAACTTCTCATACAGGTGAAGGAATAATCTGCCTTCATTCCTGCCACCTGCTTTCCATTTCCCTGCGTGCAATCAAGAGAAAGAGAAGCGATGACTGTTCTTGGCTAGAGCAGAAATCCCAGTTAGCTAGTGATCTTCTGCTGGGACACACTGGCAACTTACTGACTGGCTGGTGCACCAACGGGAAACAAAGTAAGGCATGTGAAGGACTTACAGCACAACGAGCTAAAAAAAGGCTGTATCCCAACAATTAGAGCTGTATGGCTATTACACGTTGGGCTGGAAAAATATCTAATCTAAAAGGAGCACAGCAGCCTGTTCTGTGCGAATTCTGGTGGACAAGCCTGACAGTGAAAGAAGAGCTCCGTGCATGTTTAATTGGCTCTTGTGAAAATGGCACTGCACATATATGCCTGTTTGCCATATAAAAGCCCATTTTAATACTTTACTTTCTTTATGGAAAATTCTCCTAAAAATCTTTCATCTTCCTTGTCTCAACATGCTCTGCATGAGCTAATTTGAGAGGCTGTTAAATAAACCCGAAGGCGCAGCATTGTTTGGCTCTACAACTGACTTCAGAACTGTGGGTTTAAATTCACTGACTGAAAAAATCATGCTGATTACCAGACTATAAAAGGTGCAAAATGAAGTACGTTTAGTCTGCCTGCTCAGGGGGAAGGGGAGGTGCAAAAGCTCTTGAATACCAATCAGAGAAACCAACACATAAAACAAGGGGAGGATAAAACTTCTGGAAAATGGAGTGTTCAGAGCAGGAAAAAAAAAAAAGGAATAAAATTTTTATATCTGAGTTTCTCTGCAGCAAACAAATGGTGATGTTGGTGGGAGCTCTTCCCTGAGAAGACCAAGCTGAAATGCCTGTGTGAAGAGCGTATGCCCCTGCTTCTCCATTGGCTTTTATATTGCAGATACTAAAAAGGAAATCTTTGCTAGCTGCATGCTGCCACCTCTCCCACTGGTGCCAATGGAAAATGTGTTTGCACACACAGCAGCCTCCCACTTCTCAGGGCAGCTTCCCTCCATCCCTCTGGTTTTCCACCAGCCAGCATGCAGGGGAAGAGGAGCAGGAGGAGCAGGGAGAAGAGTTTCTTGTGGCAGAGCCATTTCGGTTGGTGACTCTGCAGGGTTTTGCCTGGTGGATCCTGCTCTGCACTGAGCTCTGAGACAAGACTTACAAAATGAGCTTGGTCCCTTGGTGGTTTTTTGGGAATGGCAGGTTGACTGGTTGGTTTGCTGTTTGATATTTTTTGCAACATACTGGCTCTCACAGCTGAATTTTAGCAGTTAGGGAAGTGAGGTGGTGTATCTTATTACGTGTGTGAAACACAACCATAAAAGCTTTTGTAAGCAATAGAGTAACTACCTAAACCTCCAGCTCTCAGAAACTCGGAAGATGCATGGCTGAAAGTTTGCTCTAAACTACTCCTTCCTCGTTTGGTCCTTCCTTTAGTATCCAATGCCAGCTGCTGCACAGAGAGGGTAAAACCCAATGCAGACAGTATGGCACTGTTAACCCTGTGCAATCATCCACCTCATACCCTTCATAGGGCACTAAGCTGTCAAAATTCAGGGGTTGCTCTCACCCTCCTCTGGAAACAAGTGCCTCTACCTAATGCAGAAGAGATCATCCTGGAATTAAATTTCAGGCAGAGAGCATGACATTTCCAAGGGCATGGAGGGAAACAGCAAGGAGGTTTAAACTTTCACACGTGCTCCATCACTCTTGGGACTACACAATAGAAAAAGACCAGCACAGTGGAAACAAAATGAGTTGTGCAAACTTTGCAGTCTGGAAATGGAGCAAGAAAGGCAGGGAGACACTGTGGTGGACTGCCCCCAGGTTATCATCATGTAACAGATTTAGTGTGAAACAGATGCATCTCTGATGGATGGAGGTAATATTGACCCACAGCCCTAGAGACACTAAAAGCCCAGTGAAAATTTACCTTTTCATTCTAAGCAAAGTTTGAGTAAGCATAGCAGGGTTGGGGAAATACCTTCTCAGCCACCCAAGTCATGCCACATATTTCAGCTACTAGCACACGTTTGGTTCAGGTCATTCCTCCTCTTGTTGGTATCAAGTAAGGGCTCCTACGGGCCAGTAGCTGTAGCATGGAGCAGGGCAGTGGAGTCAGGAGTGTGGCCGTCGGGCATCAGCAAACCAAGGCAACTTGTCTGCAGGCTGATGCCTTCATCTCTAACTGCAGTGATGCTATTGCTGTTGATATACGACAGACAAGAATTTGTTTTTGTTAACCAGTCCTGCTTGCTGCCTGGAGGATAAAGTTTTGCAAGTAGAAAGAACAAGTGGAGATTAACATAAAAACTAATGGGATGCTGAGAGCAAATACTAAAGTATCTGTTTTGGGGGTTTTTTTGGTCTCCTTTTTCTCAGCATTAGACAGGGACTCTAGGGCTCAGACAGGCAGACCACTACTGAGGTTCATGAGTCATATACTGTTGGAAACAGGAGAGCACAGGTGGAAAGAAAGGGAAATGCCTTAGGGTTTGCAGAATAGGTACAGCTAGAAGATATAGAATGACCTGAATTTGGGGTTTAAATTGTTCTTTTCCTCATCTCCCTCCAGAAAAGAGGGGCAACCAAATCAGGTGTCAAGGATGAATGAGAAGCAGGGGAATGTATGAATTTGGCATGAAACTGCTGTATATGGAGAACAACTTGAGAGTTTTGGTGTCCTAGATGAAAGCCTCCAATACAGTTGAACTTTCAGTCCCTTCAAGCAGAGGAGATGATGCAGTATACCAGGAACTATGGTCTGAAGTGGGGCAGGGTCAGCAACATTTGGTACTAGGAACTCTATTAGGTAAACAATTCTCTGATTTCATTTGGATGCTGGAGAGCCCAGGACTTGTGGGACATCTTAGAGAGGGGTGGGAAGGAGCAGGAGTCACAGCATCCACACATCTCCACACCTCCATTTCTTCTTATACTCCTTCTCCAATATGAAGACTGATAGCAGGGCACATGTGTTTTGGGTTTGTGTGGTGGGGTTTTGGTAGTGGGGGAGGAGCTACAGGGCCGGCTCCTGTGAGAAGCTGCTAGAAGCTTCCCTGGCTCCAAGTTGGACCTGCCTCTGGCCAAGGCTGAGCCCATCAGCAACAGTGGTAGCACGTCTGGGAGAAGGTATTTAAGAAGGGAAGATGTGCAGTGGGGTAGGAGACTGCAACGTGAGAGGAACCCCTGTGCAGATACTAAGGTCACTGAAGAAGGGGGGGAGGAGGTGCACTGGAGGAGGGGATGCCCCCGCAGCCCGTGGTGAGGCGGCAGGCTGTCCCCCCCCAGCCCATGGAGGGGAGCGGGAGAGCAGATGCCCACCTGCAGCCTGGGGAGAGAGGACCCCACGCCGGAGCAGGGGGATGGATGCCCCCCAAGATGGCCAGGACTCCATGGGAAAGCCCACGCTGGAGCAGGCTGTGCCTGAAGGACTGCAGCCTGTGGAAGGGACCCACGATGGAGCGGGTCGTGAAGGACTGCAGCCCATGGAAAGGACTCACATTGGAGAAGTTCATGGAGGACTGTCTCCTGTGGGAGGGACACCATGCTGGAGCAGGGGAAGAGTGTGAGGAGTCCCCCCTGAGGAGGAAGGAGCAGCAGCAACAAAGTGTGATGAACTGACCGCAACCCCCATTCCCCATCCCCCTGTGCCACTCAGGGGTAGGAGGTGGAGAAATCGGGAGTGGAGTTGAGGCGGGAAGGTGGGAGAGGTGGGAGGAAGCTGTTTTAAGATTTGGTGTTACTTCTCAGTATCCTTGTTTTGATTTGATTGGTAGTAAATTAAATTGATTTTGGTTTTTTTCCCAAGTTGAGTTTGTCTTTTGCCCGTGACCATAAGTGGTGAGTGATGCCTCCCTGTCCTTGTCTTGATCCATGAGCGTTTCTTTATATTTTCTCATCATCATCCCACTGGCATTGGGGTAGGGGAGTGAGTAAGTGGCTTCATGGTGCTTTGTTACCAGCTGGGCTTAAACCACAATATGTCTGTTTCTGTACAGACATATATATAGCAGGGTCTTCATGCTGGCTGAGCTTCCAGAGCTCCTGAAACACAGCAGATTGCAGGAAATTCTGGTTTTGGAGCTGGTTTGGCATGGCTTTGTGTCAACAACATCATGTTACCATCTTGTTTCATTTTCTGTCCTTTCATTTTATTTATTTCAATTTTATGTCAGCTAGCAAAAGCATGAAAACCAGGAGGTGTCTATTCTGTTGCTGTGTTGGTGAAGAGAAGTGATTCAATGGTAGTTAAAGACACATACATTGAATACCACAAGCTCTCAGTACAGAGAGGTTAATGCATTGCTCCAGCAGTGACCATCACAACTTGCATCTCACAGGTTCTGCGTGGCGGAACTGGGCTAGCTGGCACATGCCAAAACCAAAGACACCAAGCCAAAGCCATGTGGACGAACATCTGCTCGCTTGACTAGATCCAGACAGGTCCGGAGCACCTGAGCAGCTCAGCTTTGTGACAGGTCTTCATTTTATACTCATCCTTTTCTTACTATTAGGAGAACTGAAGCCTAGAAGGACCTACTGAATTCAATGACCACTATATTCAGTATGGCAGGAAACAGTTCAGATGCCCTGCTGTCCAGGATGGCTGACCTGTGTTACTTACATAGCCAAAGACAAAGCGATACTGTCAAAGAAGTGGCTGAGAGGTGCCCCTGTGGGTGGTGGTACCAGGGCTCTGGAGGCACACTCTGACCTACAGACCAGAACCTCTCATACATGAGCTGAACACAGCTCTCATGTCTGTCCTGTGGCGTGCAGAGCCATGGCAGCCACGGACTCAACTAACTCTCCTGAATATCTGTACGAGGGTAGGTGCCAGGAGAAGGTCTGAAAACAGCTGAGAGATTCACAGGATCGCAGAGTGGTTGAGATTGGAAGGGACTTGTGGACGTCATCTCTGGTCCAACTGCCCTGCTCAAGGAGAGCCACCTGTAGCAGGTTGCCCAGGGCCACATCCAGACTGCTCTTGAATATCTCCAACCAGGGAGACTCCACATCCTCCCTGGGCAACCTGTGCCAGTGCGTGGTCACCCTCACAGTGAAAAAGTGTTTCCTGACATTCAGAGGGAGCCTCCTGTGTTTCAGTGTGTGCCTGTGGCCTCTGGTCCTGGCACTGGGCACCACTGGAAAGACCTTGTCTCCCTCACCTTCATTCCCATGAGGTATTTGCACGCATGGATGAGATCCCCCTGAACCTTCTCTCCAGGCTGAACAGTCCCAACTCCCTCAATCTTTCCTCATAAGAGACATGCTCCAGTCCCTTTAGCATCTTAGTTGCCCTTTGCTGGACTCTCTCCAGTATGTCCATGTCTTTCTGGTACTGGGTAGCCCAGAACAGGACACAGAGGAAGCCGCTACAGAGCTCAGATCTCCAGACCCAACCTGGACACTCGCTCCCTCACATGCTGACTTGTTTTGCTGGATTTTTCCCTCAGCAGTTATTAAGCTGTGAGCAGATGCCAATGTGCGGATGATTTTTCAATATATTATCACCTCTTTGTGTAATCAATAAAAATTTTAATGAGAAGACCTTGGCTGATTCTTTAAATTCTATTATAGCAAGACACCAATATTTACAACCTTGTAAAATTAAGCATTTCAGGACACAACTACCGCATAATAGCATTTGCAAGATGCTTTCTAATTTTTTTGTTGATGTGATTTGTGTGTTTTTAAATACTCTGCTTGCAGTTTGCTGTATCATGCCGTGCATTTCACAAATAGCCTGCATGCTGCCCTAGTTGTACATCCTTCCTTGCTGCATTACAGTCAGTTCTGCCTGGTTCATATCACTGCTTTGGACTGTAAGCACTGTAATCCCAGCTTAACAAAATAATTCTCTACTGTATTCATCTATTTCACAATTATAAAAGGAAGTCTCAAAACTGCCACATGCGTGTTGCTTACTGTTGTGGTTTAACCCCAGCCAGCAACTAAGCCCCACACAGCCACTCACTCACTCTCCTCCGGTGGGATTGGGGAGAGAATCGGAAAGGTAGAAGTAACAAAAGTAGGTTGAGATAAGGAGAGTATAATAATTAAAGTAAAATAAAATATTATAGTAATAGTAATCTTAAAAATTGTAATGAAAAGGAAAATAATAAGAAGAGGGAGAAATAAAACTCAAGAAAAACAAATGATGCAAATGAAAACCAATTGCTCATCACCAACCAACTGACTCCCAGCCTGTTCCCGAGCAGCAGCCCCCTGGCCAGGTTTCCCCCTGGTTTACACGCCGAGCATGGCGTCCTATGGTCTGGAATATCCCTTGGGTCAGTTGGGCTCAGCTGTCCCGGCTGTGTCCCCTCCCAACTCCTTGTGCACCCTGCTGGTGGGGACGTGTGAGAAGCAGAAAAGACCTTGATGCTCGGTAAACACTGCTCAGCAACAACTGAAACATTAGTGTGTTATCAACATTATTCTCATCCTAAATCCAAAGCACAGCACTATATCAGCTACTAGGAAGAAAATTAACTCTGTCCCAGCCAAAACCAGGACACTTATTAATCCAGAACTAATGTGACCAATATGAAACTCTGACTTCATATATCCACATACTGTCATTGGAAGAGTAGCACTGTGCATGCAGTGGAGGTTTTTATACTGTATGGGAAAAAAATACGTAAATATAACAATCAACTCCAATGTAACAACTAAAATAACTTTTAATTGTTTTCCCTTCACTTATATTTTCTGCTTGGCTGACTCTGCTTATGGGTCCTGGAAAGGCCAGCTCATCAGTTTTTGTTGTTAATCAAGAACAGTAATTGTGTAAGTTATAAAGACACAAGATGATTCTTTGCTGAATAGGATAACAACTTCCAGAAAATGCAAAGTAGTGTTTTTAATGTTTTTTTTTATTAGTGATTTGTAAGGCTGCTATCTGAGTAAACAAGATCCCCAAGAGGCACTGGGAATCCAGATTCAAGGAAGGGTTTGCCCGCATATTTCTGGTGCAGCGGATGCTGTTTCAGAAGGGCTGTCACAGGGCACCACTGGCTCAGGGCTACTCTAGCTCTGCCTCTATTCAGGATCAGCAAACACCCTGCAACCAGGGAAAATGGTGGGAAAATGTCCTACCTACCCTTGACACCATGATAAGTATCATGACAAGCACCATGAGAGTAGCCTAAACACCCCTTGGAAAGTGCCGTTGGTCCTCAGATGCTGGGGTAGGAAGCGGGGGCATATCACAAGTCCAGCTGACTTAAAACATTAATTCTTGGCTCGTCCTCCAGCGTGTGGCCCACAGCCCACCCAGTCGCCCTCCTCAGGCACAGCACCAGGGCCAGCCCTGCCAGCCTGCCCGGCATACTTTGCCCTCCCTAAAAAACAGAGTTTGGGTGGCACAACGTGCCACTTCACTGGGGATTGACTACTAGGGCGTAGGAAGGGGAGGTCTTTCTGGGGACATTTGCACCAAAGTGTTCAACTTTCCGTAGAAATGGGTGAGGATCTACCTTGCAGCCCACCACAGGTACCGGAGCTGCTTCCCAGCCCGTCGCTGCACCGGCTGCTTCCTGCAGCCTTGCAACGGCTCATGGCATCATTTGAAGGGCAGACAGGCTGTCCTCTGGTTTGGTGGGGCAAGAGACTTATTCAGCCCCTTGGCAGAATGAGACAAGGATGAGGATGAACAAACCCTGATGTCAGTGACAATGTGCAGGATCTCCTCCAGGATCCACCCCTGTGAGCTGCTCCAGCCCTGTCTCCCCACAGTCTTTCCACCTAGTGGAGAAGCATTTGCATGTTTGTGGATTTTTCTTGTCCAGGTGGGGCAGAAAAGGGCCCCAAAGAGGAGAATGGTGGGAGCGGCACGAAGAGGGGAGAGAAGCCAGTGATGGTCAGGAGAGGAGGAAGAACCCTACCGTGGTGCCAGGAGCTGGGCTGCAGTGCAGCCGAGGAGAGACAAGACCAAGGTGGGATGTGAAACGACTCCTTATCATGCTGATTTGTGCTTAAAGCCTTCCTATTGTGAGTTCAGTGTGCAGCACTAATCACACCATACATTTGCAATACACTTTGTCAAGGAAATGAAATGCAAAAATCAGTGGCTGATAGCAAGACAACCAGAATTTGACAAGGAACAGCTAAGAGAAAACTCTGGAGGAGCTTTGAGATGGGTAACCCCCACTACACAGCAAAACAAAGCCATTTTCTAATAAGAATTGGGAATATTCAACAAAAGAGCCTCCACATTGCTGAAGGAAGTGGAATGGGACAGTTCACCTCACTCTAAACATCAGGTCTGATTTCAATTTCATTATTAGCAGTGATTTTAAACTCTAACCAGAAAACTTTGAGGGAGGAGATGGCTGGATTATTTTTTTTTTAATAGAGCTAGTTAAGTACTGCTGTATCCCGAAATCCTTTTATTGTATATCTACTGGGTTACAAAATGGATTTAAGTGGATGAACTCTGGTGCAGCCTGCTCAGCAATGCATGAAGAAAAGAGTTGGAGGTGTAAAAAATGTCAAATAGCTTTCTCATAGGCATTAAACTATTAATAAAGATAAAATGATCTTTATGTTTTCAGTTTATAATGTCTCTTTTATGAAAGTCAGAGAGGCATTGATTCACGATTCATTGGTTTCACTGCTTTGTGTCATTACTGGGAACACGTCAAGAATGGCACCCAGAGCAGGCACTAAGTTGAGAGGAAAAGGTGGCAAATGGAAGACAAGTTTCTGCTTTTTGAAGCCAGAGCATTCCTTCAGTGGGGGTCTCCTTCACGCTCCGCAGACGACCCAGTGCATAGGACATGGGATCCAGGGTGAGGGGAGGGAAACGCCACTTGATGGAAATTCCCAGAGCCAAAGTGAAGAGAAGCTGGGTTGCACCCTGGCCCTGATGGCATGTGTGCACTTTGGAAACAGTGTTGAACAAACTCATTAAAAGTGGAAGAGATTATTACAGTTTCTTCATATCCATTTCTGACTTGTAATTAAGGTATCCTGAAGTGTCAGATGAATGGGAACCAGGATGCCAAAACGTTGCACCCCAGGTGTCATGCCATCCACAAGCCCCCAGTGAGTGCCTAATTTCTGTAAATCTGAGCACTTGGAATAGCTTATGGAGTAAAGTTTCATTAAGGCAAACAGGAACATCAACCACAAACCCTGTGCACCCTCTGAATCCAAAATAGAAGCCTAAATTTGGGAAAGTCTGAAGACCAGGCCCAGAATATCAGGAATAGACCATACCCACCCCTGAAGAAACTGTGCAAACCCCCTCACCTGCCTTCCCTCTTGATGCAGCTGCAAGTACCGAGGAAGAGTAGGAGCTGTGGGCTGGTCAATGGTGCCCATCAGAGGCCCACCTTGACAAACCCAGAGTAGCACAATGGCACAAAAGCAGTCTGGAGCACAAATTAGGGACTCGGGGGAAGAGACATCCCATTCAGGATCCTCCCAGGCTGTCCCAGAAAAGGCTCAGAGACTCGGGGGCAGCTACTGGGCAGACAAAATCTGTGCCCAGCTGCTGGAGGGATGTATGTATATACTTGAAGGGATGTATGTATATACCTGGAGGGATGTATATACATTCCCACTGGTGGACCTCTGTCCTACTCAGCAAGAGAAGGAGCAGGATGAGGCCACTGGTGCTCTCTGTGTCCCTGTGTGTGTGCCCCGTCCCCCTTTCCTGCACCTCTGCAGAGCAAGGCGTGAGGTCGCAGAGCATCCTCCTGATGTAGCGTCAAGGGCTGCTGCACGGGCACGCCACTCCATTCTCCCTCACTGCAGGATTTAAAACATTTAATCTTAAAATATTCATCGGTCTCTCTGATTGGCAGACACTGGGTTTCTGTCCCTCATGCAGCGAACCTCAGAGTTCTGTTTGAAAGGCAGTGCTCCTCAGAAATACCTGACCTACATTTGTATCAGATGTATTAAATACACTTACGGACATGTATAGGAATGCGTCCCTGCTACGAGGCAAGGCAGTCATTGTCCTCGCTTCACAATGAGGAAAGGAGGATCCCAGCACTTGGCCAAGTCTGCAAGGAACACCCTCTGCAGAGATAAGACTTCAGATCACGTTTTCCAGGCCCTACATTAATGCTGTAACTAGGGCGTCTTCACGTGCTGCGTGGTGCTGGCAGCTCTCTGCCTGCTGTACAGAACCGCAAATAATTACAAACTTAAACCTATTCACTTATTTTAACTTTAACTTATCAACTAAGTTAAATTAATCATAGAGTTAAAACAACAGATGCTGTGAGTGACTGTTGCTAGATAGAGGTAGAGATGTCCAAGCTAATTTTCTAACCTGCCTTGTCTGTGCAGAAAAGTTGCAATAATTCAGTGTTTGTATTTGAAACACTTCCACTGTTCCAATAATTTTTACTCTCCTGTACATGCATGTCTTGCAGGTGAAAGGGGGCTGGGGCACAACAAACGTCTTGCACATTCAAAATCAAACTCCTCATTGGACTTGGAAAAAGGGTCATCAATTCACCCTGTTAATCTCTGGTCTAACCAGGGAAGCCTGACATCCCACTGGACAGAGGGCAGTAGCTGCTCTCTGAAACCTCTCCCACTGCATAACATGAATGGCTTATTTTCAGATTATCAAATCCATTTAACAGGGAGGTGAAATATGCAATTAGTATCATAGAAACGAGCTTCAGTTCATGATACATCTTAATTAGCTATGTAATTTTATTTATGTTCCATTTGTAAAGTCCAGCCTTGTAATTACTGCTTGAATGTTGAGTGAAGGTTTTTTTTTTAGCCTTGAAGCATAAAGGAAGGAGAAATGTTTGGCAAATGGTGAGGGAAGTTGCCTGAGGTTAAATGAGGTTTCAGCAGGTACACGCTCCACTTCTCAAATGGCTGTGGATTCCATGTTGGCTTTTGGGCCTCAAACGTAACAGTCAAACAAACTGAAGACCACGACTAGTTTAGCCGTTCTGGTGGGATCTGTTCACATGTCATCATTTGTGGTGGGAGCTTCTCGTGGTTTAACCCCAGCCAGCAACTAAGCACCACGCAGCCACTCACTCACTACCCCTTCATCCAGTGGGATGGGGGAGAGAATCGGGAAAAGAAGTAAAACTCGTGGGTTGAGATAAGAACAGTTTAATAGAACAGAAAAGAAGAAACTAATAATGATAATGATAACACTAATAAAATGACAACAGCAATAATAAAAGGATTGGAATGTACAAATGATGCGCAGGGCAATTGCTCACCACCCGCCGACCGACACCCAGCTAGTCCCCGAGCAGCGATTCCCTGCCCCTGCTTCCCAGTTCCTATACTAAATGAGAAGTCACACAGTATGGAATACACCGTTGGCCAGTTTGGGTCAGGTGCCCTGGCTGTGTCCTGTGCCAACTCCTTGTGCCCCTCCAGCTTTCTCGCTGGCTGGGCATGAGAAGCTGAAAAATCCTTGACTTTAGTCTAAACACTACTGAGCAACAACTGAAAACATCAGTGTTATCAACATTCTTCACATACTGAACTCAAAACATAGCACCGTACCAGCTACTAGGAAAACAATTAACTCTATCCCAGCTGAAACCAGGACAGAGCTATTCACATTTCATCTCAGGGAAAGGAGAGGCAACAGGCACTAGCTTTTATTTATCCTGTACCAGTCTGGCTTACTGGGGTCAGGATTAGTGTTTGTAGGAAAACCTGTTTCCCAAGATAGGAAATCACTCTTGATTATCCTCAATCCTTTGGGAAGCACGATGCTTGAAACACTGCTGTTTGGCAAGGAAAAGTCTCCTTTCCAGATATATTTATTTTTCTAACATTTTCCTACTTACTCTGAATAATTATCCATTGCTGAACACCTGGTAAATGAACCACTCTTGCTGTAGCACCCCCAAGGATCATGATGGCTTTTTTGGATTGGATTTGACAGCAGCAACATCCTATCTTCAGCAGATCTCAGACACCCTTAAAATAAGATCCCCAAATGCCCCGGTGGGACCTATGTGACAGTGCAGGGTGCTGTAGAGTGTTTTGCAAAGGGTGAGCAGAGGCAAACCCTGGGGCAAATACCAAACTCTGGAGAAAATACTGTATTTCAAAATGGAGGAGGAAGGGTCCTAACTTCAGGGGAGGTGGGTGCTAGTACATCATGCAAAATCATGGTTTCACAAGTATCTAAGAGCAGTGCTCGGCTCACTCCCTACAAACTAGCTACACGCTAGCTTGCAGAGAAGCGAAGAAGATGCATAGGGACCAGGAGATGCATGTTTGAGGAATCATTGGCATTTGACAGGCTAAAAAACTTCCCCAGAGTTGTTGACAGTTCATAGAGAATTGGTACATTATAATTCAGTAGACTTTTTTTAAAGAATAGAAGTCATTGAAGGGAGTCAGCATGTTACCTTGGGGCTTATTCCCTGACTTTGCAAGGCATGTGTCACACTGCTGCTTTTATTCAGAGTCATTTTGTTAGACTGTAGAAAATGCTTTTATTTAAAAGAGCTGTTGTGCAAAATTAGTGAGCATGTAAGGCCTTCTAAAACTATTCATGGTTACTTAATGGCTAATTAATAGTTAACTAATAGCTTGGAATTAATTACAGTAAGGACAACAATTCCTAGTTCTCCTGTGATGCAGAAGGGCCAGACTGGACCAAGCAAGTGACTGCAAAATGAGCACCAAATCATGATGCTTTGGATTCAATCCCTCAGTTCTCCACTTGACCTGCAAATGCCCCTCTCCCAGACTGCAAGCACATCCTGGAAATGCAGCAGAAAATTGCTGGGGATGGGAGCTTCAAGAGCTTCAGACTTGTCAGGTGGGTGGTGGGGAGCAGGATGACTGCCAGAAAAATAACTCCCATCCTGAGGTATTGGCTGAATATGAACTAGCAAAGCTGACCTTTTCTCAGGATGCAGTCACTGTAACCAAGGCTCCCAAGGCACGCCTGGGATTCATCGGACCCCGGGAACTGGTTCCTCATAGGCAGGACTGGGGAACAGTCCTCTGCTGAACCTTCCTGAAAAGACAAGACCACCACATGGACAATGGCACCGGCACCTGGGAGGGTCCATTTCACCCTATTCCAGTGTCACAGGCATCCCAGCAAAGGTGGGATCCGGAAGAATCTGACAATGAAACCACCTCATCAAAGCTGTCTTACGGCCAAAATAGTGCTGCAGAAGTAGGAGATGGGCAATTCCTCCCCTGCTCCCCGCCACCTGCCCCCCCCCCAACATTTTCAGGAGGATGGTTTTCTAGTGGTGACATGGGTCAGAAACCACAGGAGCTCAGGTGTGTTCGCCAATGGCTGGCTGCAGCATCCCTGTCCCTGGTGATGCGGCTTCAGATCAGTTATTCTTTTCCACACGTTTCATAATGAAGGGATGAAGATGCCTGTGATGGCCCAGCCTGAGAGCACAGAGACACCCGCTCAGCGGCTGCACTGCGGAGGAAACAGCTGAAGGGAGCAGCTCTCTGTGTGGAGGGACAAGCAGGCCAGAGGACATTAAATCAACATATTTGCTCCTGCTTTCTGAAGACCAGAGCCCTGAGCTCTGAGGACAGCCTGGGTTTGACCCATCCCAGCAGGGCAGGGACTCTCTTCAAGCTCCAGCTCAGCCAGAAAGCCCAGGGATGTCCCCGCTATTGCAGAGCTGTGATTTTCCAAGCTCAGACAGAGAGAGGAGTACCCATTAATCACTCCCATTGCCTGTTCCCTACATCCCCCCACCATTTCTCTCCCTCTGCCTTTTTCCCTGGAATAATTCCCCATCCCACTGACCCTGGATCTCCTGCAGAATCCCCTGCATTACAGGAAGGTCTTGTCTCTTGCTGCAGCCCCCGAGGTCTACGGGGTTGGAATAGGACAGAGGAGAGGAGAAATCCTTAAGGGGCTTTGCAGACCCAACCCAGGGGCTGAGATTTTTACCAGAGACGAATCAGGACTTTTTTCTTTGTCCCAGCTGTGCTGGTGGGGGAACAGGAAGGTGGCTGGGTGCTACGCCCCGGCTTGTTGCTGACAGAAGAAAATCAGCTGCCTTTGATCTGATCTGCCACTAGGCTTGACACGGACCTGTGAGCTGTTTTCATTAGGGGAAGACACCAGCTGCTGAGGCCCTCAGGAGAGTCCCAGAGCTGCAAAGGAGGGAGGAATACATGAATTGTGTCACTTTGCAGTGGCTTGGAAAGGGATAACAACATATCACAAGCTGCACCTTGGAGATCTTACTGTGCAAATAGGGGAAGAGATGGGAGATGAATAGAGCTAACCATAGTGATGCCAGTGATCACATCCAAAACCAGAGCTGCCAGCACATTTCTTGCAAGAGGGACACCACCATAATTGCAAATCCAGAGACAAACAGCACACACATCTCTCACTCCAGGGAATTTAGGCAACTTCCATTTAGGAAGGTTTGACTATTTTCTCATTACATGTTTCAGTGTCTTCAAATGGATTAAAACATGGAAAATAATCTGAAGCATTTCCAGAATTTTAATGCTTCCTCCCACTCTGGTGTGGACAGGAGCGCTGAATGACCAGGATTCCCCCCAAGCACAATTTCTAAATTCCACTTAGCTCTATCAAGGAACAGGAAGAAAATCCCAAGCCCGTACTGGTAAAGTCTGCAGGTACCACAGGTCAGTGGAGTGTCTGGCTTGGTAGACTACTGAAATCTGCATAGTGTGCTGGTTTTACTTGAACAACGTATCTTTTACACGATGAAATGCAAGGTCTGACAGGTATGAGCATGGAATGTTATCAGATTTGTAAAAAGGAGGCATGCACTTCTGGGAAGGAGTGACAGAGAAAAGGATGTTGTGAGGGTTGAGGTGCAAAATCAACTGACCAAGAGCTCTGAGGGCCTGGCTGGAGCTGACAGATCAGGGAAGGACCAGGAAACAGAGAGAGCAGGATAGACAGGAATGCTGCTCCCAAGTACAGCACTAGTGGTACCATAGCAAAGTAAAGCATCACTGAGTCAGAAAAGATGTAGGCAAACTGGACATGGCTCAAGGCAAGTTTCCCAGAATAACTCGGGGCTTGGAAACCTTACTCATATTGAGAGACTGAAGAAGGACCAACCCCTTTAGTTGGTCCAAGGGTCAGTTAAAGAGCAACTTGACCTACCTGGTCTACAGGCGGGAGCTTTGAGCAGACGGCTGAACAGAGGAGAGCTCCTGCACTGAGCAAAGAAAGTCAGAACAGGAGCTAAGAATTAGGTCAGGTGAACACAGAATATAGATGCATGTTTAAGTTGGGGAGATAACTGAGCACTGGACCATTTTCCTTTGCGATAAAATGGGTTTGTGACTGTTGATACCTCTAGATGTTGTTTGAAAAGATAAACTCAGTGCTGCTCTTGAACTTACTGGGAAAGTCTGATGGTATCAAAACATCTCATACTGGGAGCCAGGGCAGGTGAGGTTGTTTTCCTTTCTACCCTCCCCACATCTGGCTCTACGCATCAGCCTTCAACAAGAGCGTAACGACCTGTGAAGCTTTGGGGGTGGAGGACATGCAGCATCACCTTTACTCCTGGGTCACAAGTGGTGGAACATACCTTTCTCTGAACATTGGAGACATTGGTCTTCTTTGACTCCTACAGTGCAAAAACAACGTGGTGGGCAGAAGCCTTTAAAATGGAGGCTGGGAGGGCTGATTGAACTTGCCATGTCACCCTACCACAACCCCTCAGATGGCTTCCACTGCGGGTAACAGACCCATGCTGGGAAGGTCCAGATTCGGAATCCATAGGCATATCTGGCTGGAAGAGAGTGACGTCCAGCAGCTCCTAGGGAGAGGTCTGGGTGTCCACAGACCTTGGACCCTTGGACATCTGTATAAGTGCTTTAAATCTCTTCTTTGGGTCAATAAATCCCTACCAACTATTTTTTAAAAAGGGGTGTACACAGGTGACAAACTGCTTACAGTAGAAATAATGTGAATATTAAGTTAATCAAAGCACTCACATTGGAAGGGATTAAAAGAGGGGAGGGGAAAAAAAAAACCCAGCTCGTAACAAGCAATCCATGTCACTTTTTTTCCCTCCTGTGTACTCTTGCTCTGTCCCATTTGTCTAGCAGTAATCTACATTTCAAATGATTACATGGGAAGCTGAAGTGGTAGTGACAGGGATAAACGAAGCTTGTTAAACTAATAGCTGCACTAATGCCCAAATATGTGAACTTCCAGAGTCAGGCAGCATCCAAGGCTGCCGGAGCTGTCAGCCCCGCTCCCCCTGGGCTCGTCCGCCAGCCGCTGCCACATGATGAATGGCCCTGTCGAGTAAATTCATCCGGGGCCCAATTAAATAGGCAGAAATGAACTAGAGCCGTCAACCAGGGAGAGAGAGAGGGAGAGAGAGCGAGAGAGGGAGGAAGAAAGAGAGGAGATTTAAAAAAAAAAAAAAGGGTGGGAGGAGGGGAGAAATATTCCTCACAAAGTCAAGGAAGCTCCAGCGCAGTGAAGTCATTCTGTCAGAAAATGGCCATTTAATGCTTTGCCGAGCCCACGACAGATAAGTCATCTGAGGAAGCTTTAGTGGAGTCCCAGGGCATTTCATTTATTAATTATCAGCCTCGAGCGGGGATTGCAGCCAGCCTCTCCCTCTTTCCCATCCCTTTTTCTCCGCCGAGCGCTGTCAGTGCCTCGCCTCCTCCCTGTCAGGCAGGAGGGAGCCCGCGTGGCAGCGGGCAAGTTGGGCACACGGTGGCAGGGGCGGTGGGGAGAAGGAGTTGCGAGCTGTTCCTGCGTCCTCCTTCTCCACCTTCCTCAAAAAATCCCAGCCATGGCCCTTCACCACCAGCCTCGGTCCCCTCCTCTCCCTCTCCCCCCTGCACCCCAAAGCCCCCCCATCTTCCTGGCAGGGACCGGTCGGGCCCCGCGCAACGGTCCGTCCTTTTCCACCGTGTTCCCTCCCGACCCCGCATTCCCTCCCGTCACGGTGAGCCAAGACCTGGAGGACAGGTTCTCCCTGCCGCAGGTGGGGTGGGGGCCAGCTCTAGGGATGAAGCAGCCCTTGGAAGCCACGTTTTTTTCCCTTGGGAAGCCCAAAGTTGTGCCATGTGACTTCAGATGAGCACTTTGCCTGCTACACATGGGACCTTGCGTTGCCCAGGTCGCCACTTTATCCCACCCGGTGCTGCTCCCACCCACGTTTGCCGGTTCGTTACTGCTCCCTGCTTGACGAGGTGCATTCCTCCATGGTGTGTGCCCACTGCAGGCAGGGCTGGGGTGGGTGAAGGCAGGCAAGGCAGAGCTGCTGAGCTGGATGACCCCTCAGCCTGTTGTCTCCGGTGGTCTCCAGCACAGTCGGTGATGGCCAGCAGTGCCCACAGCCCATGTCTATGCTGGACTGGGAGATGCTGCTGGAGGATGACAGATCCCCTCCTTTCCTTGTTCACACTGTGCAGAGTACAACTGCTTTCCTTGGCCCAGAAACATCAGCAAGCAGAAGGCAAATGCCAGCTGATGGGATGGATAAGAGGAGGAGAACGGGTGGAAGTCCCAGCTGACCCAAGGCAGAAGAACCCAGGGGCTGCTGGCCTCCAACGGAGTAAAGAGCAGGCTGCAAGTGGATCCAGTTTTGAAGAAAAGGACTGGACTGTGGTTGACCTCCATGGGACTTCAGAAGAACCAGAAATCATGCAGTGGATGCCCATTAAACCCTGCTGATGAGGACCGATTACTTCTCCTCTCTCCTTACTGCCCGAGGAGAAAGACTGCCTAAGGCAGCACTAACCACCCAGCCAGGCTCAGGCACATGCTGGCAGGGAATGGGCATCCCTGTTGATCTTCCTGGTGCCTTCTCTGAAGGCAGGGTTCCTCTCCTGCCCTCCACACAGATGTCACCAGGCACATCTCAAGGAAAACCCAGCATTGCTTTTGGTGAAGCAGCCCCTTCTCCCAGCCCTAGCCCCACACCCTCTGAGGTATAAGTTCTTGCTAAAGCACCAGACTGGTGAAGACAAAAGGCTATTTTTCAGCACTGCTGCGTTCACATCACAGAGCACTCGTCTCATCTCTCCTTTGGCCCCACTCTGACAATAATTTCTGAAAATAACAGAGTAGTTATTTTTTTTGGCAGGGGACATGACATGATGTTCAGCTAAAGCACCTGAAGTAATGCAAGAGCTCTCCCCCAGCCCAGCAGAGTGATGTTTACCTAGCAAGAAGCTGGGAAAATACGTTGCAGTTCACAGTGTTCGTACACGATGACATACGTGAAGGATGCACAGTCTGTCGGGGTGGTTCTGGAGAGGGGCTGGCAGCCTGATCAGGCTGTGGTCTCACCCATGCTAACTCCTGGTCCGGGTCCCTGAGCTGTCGGGGCTGCAGGGGTTGTGGCAGGGGCACAGGGACCATTCAGTCACGGCCGATGACGGCTCAGTGCTAAGCTGGGTCCTGGCTCAGCTTCGTTCGGCCGTTCCCCTTGTCCAGGGACAGCCTCCGTAGCACTGAGATTTTTGCTCACGTCTGCCAGGTTTCCCTGGTCCTGCAGATGCAAGCTGGGGGCATCAGTGAGACACGGGTGCCTGAAGCCTTGCCTTGCCTTGCCTTCCCTTCCAAAACCTCCTCCATGCAACTGCTGCTCCTTGGGCAGCACGGCATTTCTGTTTGCCTTCCTGGCTACTGCAGCACATTTCTTCCTTCCAGTTACAGCCAATCAACATGTAAGCTCCTTCCAAAGCAGAGGGTGGTATCACTGGTAAATTATGAGTTGCTCCGGTTATCACAGTATTCATTTATCTTTTTTTTATCTTTACATGTTCAGAGCTGAGCCCCTGAAATATATAATGCCAGTTGCCTATTTTACTGCCTGCCCTGATAGTGTACATGCTCCAGGGCCTCATGGAAGAAACAAACTGGTATGAGAGTTTATTCCTGCTTCTGGCTTTCTTCCTGTAACTTGTAATAACACGTCTTTGAACTTCATGGCCAGTTTTCTGAACATTTTGTGAGAGATGTTGTCAAAGACCTCTTGAAAGCCTATAGAAATAGTAACAACTCATTATTCTTCCTATAGCCTACATATTTGGCTCTCCAGCTGAGAACCATAGAATCATAATATCATTTAGGTTGGAAAAGACCTTTAAGATCATCAAGTCCAACTGTAAACCTAGCACTGCCAATTCCACCACTAAACCACGTCCCTAAGCACCATGTCTATGTGTCTTTTAAATACCTCCAGAGATGGTGACTCAACCACTTCCCTGGGCAGCCTGTTCCAGTGCTTGATAACCCTTTTGGTGAAGAAATTTTTCCTAATATCCAATCTAAACCTCCCTTGCCACAACTTGAGGCAATTTCTTCTTGTCCTATCTCCAGCCACCTGACAGAAGAGACCGACCCCCACCTCACTACAACCTCCTTTCAGGTAGTTGTAGAGAGCCATCAGGTCTCCCCTCAGCCTCCTTTTCTCCAACAACACCCGTTCCCTCAGCCGCTCCTCATCAGACTTGTGCTCTAGACCGTTCACCAACTTGGTTGCCCTTCTCTGGACACGCTCCAGCACCTCCATGTCTTCCCTGTAGTGAGGGGCCCAAAACTGAACACAGTACTCGAGGTGCGGCCTCCCCAGTGCTGAGTACAGGGGGACCATCACCTCCCTGCTCCTGCTGGCCACCCTATTTCTGATACAGGCCAGGATGCTGTTGGCCTTCTTGGCCACCTTGGAACACTGCTGGCTCATATTCAGCCGGCTGTTGACCAGCACCCCCAGGTCCTTTTCTGCCGGGCAGATTTTCAGCCGCTCTTCCCCAAGCCTGTAGCATTGTGTGGGGTTGTCGTGACCCGAGTGCAGAACCTGGCACTTGGCCTCGTTGAACCTCAAAAAATTGGCCTTGGCCCATCGATCCAGCCTGTCCAGATCCCTCTGTAGACCCTTCCTACCCTCAAGCTTGAAATGGCCAAAGCTACTGTGCAGAAGTTGCCCTCGTGTGTCCTTCCCAGTAGTGTCCCTAATTAGGGGTCCCATCTGCTCTGCTCTGGTCTACTGATGCAGCAGCCAGCACTAACAGGTGGCAGTGCAATGGCATTGGCACAGCTCAGCTGCCGTGAGGTCCATCAGAAATGCTGGAGTGCCCTCCACACCAAGAACGCACCCTCTGCCTCCGTTGTGCATGGCAGAAGACATTTCCCATGGTGTAGTAATATGTAAGTGACAGTGTAAAGTTTCGGCATAGTGGCAGCATTTGTTGCCTGAACACTACTCCCTTGCTGGGGCACAACAGCATCATTCACTGCAGCACCCAGTGCTTGGAGGATAGCTAAAGGAATAATTAGAGAGAAGCTCTGTTTGCACTAAAAATGTCATTTTTTTTTTCACAGGGCAAAGATTTTTCTTATCAAAAATCTATTCACTAAAATGCTAATGATAGTCAGTGATTAGAAACTGCTGCTCAAGTTTTGAAAGTTCCCAGTGGGTTTCGTAGACACGGAGTGTAGCTTGTCAGTTCAGGAAATGCTTTCAACAAATCAAACTTCAGGGTATGCATTTTTAAAAAATATTTCATTTCCTTAATGCTTCACTGTGCTAAAGCCAATAGGGACTTTTGAGTTAAGTGACAAAGACCACATTATTAGTTGCAAAGTCAGTTCTGATAGATGTCTCTCATGGCAAGATGTTCTCAGATAGGCATAGAGGAACTGCTAGCAAATGTGTGTAATGCTTATCTTAATTAAAAAGAATAATTGTTTTATTAAAATGAATTATGAACTTCTTTTTATTTATTAGTGTGGGAGAAGTTCTCTGCCAACTAGATGAAAGTGTTCCAACAAGAAACACAGACCTTCGAGAAATGCAGGGCTTAGCTTCCTCTAACTCCAGTAGGAGTAAGCAAACAAATTTGGTTGCAAGCAACACGGTGTTAATCCTTATTAATGCCAGAACATGACATTCAGGGTAGAAGCATTCAGGTCTGGCTGTGGAGCCTTTGGAGATTTCCCAAGTACCATTCCTGCTGCTGCTGCAGATTTAGAGAAGAATATATGATGTGGCTGGTAAGTCTGTGGTTGGGATCCTGGACACCAGCACACACACTCATGGGGTGCCCTGTTGCCCCAAGAGGAGCACTCCTCCAGCTTGTGACAGGTGCTGGTTTACAGTCCCTCTTCTGGAAGAAACTGATTTAAGCTTGTAGCCCAGTTTTCATGGAAAAGTTGCGGTTAGGTGAGGTCATTCCCCATGTACCTGGGGAACTTTGAAGCCCCAAGTTATTGTTTTCCAGTGAAGCTGGGGCCCAGCTGAAACCACCACCTGACGGCTTCTGTCCAGTAAGCCATGCGCAAAGTGGATGAACACATTTGTGTCCTGTGGCAGGACTACTTGATGTCCCATTGAATGAAGTCTGTTGAGCAATGTCAACAGCTAAAACAAAGAAGCTCTGCATGTGCACGCTTGCTTTTCATTGTGGTTACCCCATGGCACAGAGCTCTGCAAAGGACTGGTCCCCACACTAGCCACTCCGGCTTTATAAATCTAGCCTTCAGGAGAAGACTAGTATGACCAAGATGGTCCCCTTCATTGCTTGCCAAAGAAAGGCAGGAAGCACCACGCATATATTTAAATCCTATTAGAGGACAGGAGCATGTAGACCGACGAACTGCTGGGAGAGGTGATTGGTGGTCTGCTGATGAAGAGCAGGAGAACGTTTCCTGGGCACACCACAAGTCCCCCTTTCTGCACAGGCCTTGCAGATTAGGCGATGCTGGCCAGTTCTTGGCAGAGCTCAAATTATGGAAATGACGTAAATGAGCTGTTTTTATGCCTTTTAAGTTTCTCAAGTCTGCTCCAGCTCATTCACTGAATTAAGCAAGGGGGAGGGTTTAAAATCATGGGAGGGGAAAGGGCAAGCAGTTACCTTGCTGATTAAGGAGGAACAAACCCAACATATTTTGTAACAAATGGATTATATTGCTTATTAAATGTCCCAGTTTTGTGCAAGTACAGACTATTGTAGGAATGAGACAATTAGTGGGAAGGTGTGAGTAGAAGGCTTTCTTTGCCATTGTAAAGCAGTAACGAGAAACACCAGAGAAGTTAGGTGATGAGATAGTGTATCTGGAGGTATATGTATACACATGTATGTATGTACACAACTCCACAAGTGAA
>NW_010972646.1:818077-848409 GCF_000737465.1 Haliaeetus leucocephalus
CTCCACAAGTGACCCCCCCCCCCCCCCCAGGCTGCAGAGGTCCAACACTCTCTGGGATTGCCCCAGAAGATGTGTCCTCACCCCAAAGTCCCAACTTCCACCCTCCTGCTGGCCCCAGGATGGCCGGGTCCTCACCCACCCAGGAGAACCCTGCCCCTCCCTGGATCCCACCCCCCTGCATGCCCCGACAGCATCCATCTCTCCTTCCAGGGCGGACAAGCGTTCCCCCAGTGCAAGGCTTTACACCGCACTGTAAACAGCTTGTCTGATGTCTGAGTGGGAGGACAATCCATCATTTTTAGTGTCTTGCCTGTCCCTGGGGGCAGGGGAGGAGAGGAGGAGCGTCAGCACGAGACCTTCCTGCACAGGCACTGAGATTGAGTGGTTGATGGCCCTTAAAGGAAAGGAAAACAAATAAATAACTAAACAGACTGAAAAGCCTTTCCCTGCCGTCCTTACCCTGCAAGTGTCTTTACGAGCCCTCTGAAATTCATAATCCTGGTTGAGATCAAAAGAAATGTCCAAAATCGGGAGGAAGGAGCAATGTGTAACCACAGGCAGGGTGAAGGGGAGCTGTTGCCTCCTCCGCATCCCTGCAGAGCTGGCTAGATTGCTGTTTGCGTCCGCCCATCACCGCTCTGCAACAGCACAGTCCTACCAACCCCGCCGGAGCCTCCGCACACCATCCCTGGAGAAACAGAGGAAAACCGTAGGATGACAACACTTAAAGTCAAAGGAGGAAGAGAGGGACAGACTGGTTACAGCCAGTGGTCTGTCCAATCCAATATCCTCCGGTAACAGTCAGCAAAGGGGCTTTCCAACACTGCAACAGATTTTCTGGGTTAATCAAAAGCCTTAGCTCTAAAACTGACTAGCTTTAGCTCAAAAAAATTAAAGATGCAACATTACAGATCACATAAAAAAATGATAGTGATGATGTAAATTTTTTTTGTAAATATTAAAATGCTTAATGAAAAAAATCTGCTTTTGCAGGATGAACTGTAGAATACTTTACCAATAAGGCTTAAATGAATCTATCTGCCATTTTGTAGTAACTTTTTTTTTATTATTTGATACAGAGCCAATAAAAGCTTATGAAAAATTTTAAACTGAAACTAAAATGGAAAGGCTAAAGTCGGCCAGCAGTATTTATCTTCACTTAGTTAATCACAGATGGAGAACTGGTTTTGCAGACCATCCCATAGCTTCAGGGCAATCTACTTTAAAATAAAGCCAAAACCTGACATTTCATAAGGATTTCAGATACAGAGTTTTCCCACTTTGCTGGGGAAGCCAATCCATATCTAGGACCACTAAAAATGCTGAAACAGGGAAGTAAACAGCTGTGCATGAGTCTCACCTGGGCTGAATTTCAACATAGCACCTTGCTTATTCTGCTTGTAATTTTTAGCAAAAGGAGTAACAGAGATCACCCCACCCAGCAACAAGGCATTCACACAGCAGAAGCACAAGGACACCCTCGTTGATCTGAGGAAGGACAGTGAAAATTTGGGCCAACAGACAGGATCACATCTTGTGTCAGGAGACGGGCAGTGTGCCTCAGCTATGTTGCACTGGGGCCACTGCAGGTTTGCTGATGAAAAGGGACTTGGAAGCCCCCAGACACCCGGGGGTCGAGACATCTTAGGAGGTGGCTACTCCCTCCCATGCACATGAACTAGAGGATGGATGGAGGTTTCACCCCTGGCCCTGGCCAGGAGCCACCCGTGACCAGGCGAGCTCAACACAGCCAATGCAGGCAGAAAATTCATCCATGCCTGCCATTTCAACACTTGCCAGCCTGCTGCGTGCATCCCCTAAATTGTATTTTCCTTTGCAAGCTCCCCGGCACGGATCTTCTTCCTGTGCTGTTGAAACTGGCAAATTTAAGCAAATGCCAATAATTCCATTTCATCCCTAAATTTCTTTTGTCATCATCATTGAACTTGGCTTACTAATGATTTCTTAGAGTTTCAGCTTGAATGGGCATCCATAGATTTTCCTTCTTTTTGGGTTAAACCTGGAGTTATCATTGGGCGTGTTTCTGTCAGCTCTTAACTGTTCCTTTTGCTTGCCCATGGCGAAGCTGCTGCATAAATCTGAGGATGCAGAAGGGATTCAGTGAGGAAGGGAAAGGGCTTTATATCAAGGCCACATCGTTGCATGCATTATGCTGCAGCACCGCAGCACTTCATCAAGTTCTAATTATGCCTGGTTGACAAATTCCTAGCCCTTTCAACTGGAGATAGAGTGTCTTTGACTGAGTCCATTAGGGCTCGTAATTTTTGATAGTCGAGTTTGCCAGTTGTCTGCTTATACTGATTTTTTTTCCCCCTTCTAAAACCAACTTTTATATAACTGCAAGTCTGGGTTCATTTACTTTATGTACAGGTCCCCTAAGAGGCAGAGAAGTGAATTATACTCTCCCTCTTGGTCTCGTGCAGTTACTAAATTACATTTTTAGCACCTGAAATTAACGGCTAACTGGAGGTAGGCAAGGGAGAGAGTAAAGTTAATGAATTGACTAAATATGATAGCAGAGGAAAGCAAAGAGCTGTGTTTCTTCTACCTGTTTTTCCAAATTTTACTGAAGCAAGAAAACAGCAATTACACATCAGTCCCAGGGTGTCCATGAACCAAACGAGCCAAAGTGCCCGCCACGGGTGTCGATGCTCCCATCACCAAGCAGGCGGCATTATTTCGGGAAGCAAAAGCCCTGGAGCTGGCCAGCCCTCATACCAGCAGTGGGGTGGACTGGTCAGGTGCTGTGCTGCCCAGCAGGACTGGTGGGGAGCTGGGCAGTGGGTGGACGTCCAGTCTGGCAGCAGCTTTCCTTCCCTGACACTGGTCGGGACTAGGACAACAGCGGTGGTCTGGGGAGAAGGAAGGTTACACAGCGTGAACGCATGGCGGCAGGTCAAGCCCAGACTGATTTTGCTTTTCCACCCCACGTGCCCAGCAGGTTGGAGTTACTGGCTACGCTGAAGCTGCTCTCTTGGGCTTTGAGCGGAAAGCACGAGAAAATTGTACCAACAGGTTTCATTTCAGCCTCCTAGAAAGATGCATAAGTCAGTTCAGCTGATTGAAAGCTGCCTCTTTTCCTCTCTCTTTGTTTTTTTTCCCCTCCCTTCTGCACAAGCCTCTGCCTCAGCCTGAGCCCCACACCTGCACCCTGCAGCTCGCTCTCAGCCGGGTCCCAGAGATGCTCCTGCCCCACTTGGCCCCACCGGAGAGGGTTGCCCACTAGACGTGGGTACCCACCGGAGAGGGTTGCTTTGCGCAGGGACTGCAAGAGTGATGGATCCAGGGACAGGCAGATGCGCTGGTCCCTGCCTGCAGCCCAGCTCAGGAGGGCAGAGCTGGGCTTTGGCTGCAAACATCGTCACCTCGGTGCACCTCACAGCTGTTAACGGGGCTGAAACCACAAAAGGAAACCACCCTGCAACCAGAGATACAAACTACTGGGTTTGTACCCCCGAGGCGCTCAAATTCCTCTCCCGCTCTCCTCGATGTGGGTTTTTCAGTGCCACGGCTTCTCTCGGTTTGGGGACAGGGCTGCAGCGGTGAGCTCACGGTCCTGCACGCTGTGCAGCGCTGCCGGCTCTTGTGTCACTCGTCGGGGGGGCTTCCCCAGTGCAGAGAAAGTCCGTGCAGCCAGCCGGTTGTGCACAATTAATTTGGCTTTTTTCCTGGAGATGTGCAAGACAGAAGCCAAACCAATACTTGTTTCACTTCCCGGCACCTACTGCTTTAGCGTTGGTTACGTGAAGTGCTTGACTGACGGTCAGTAAGCTAAATTAAAAAATCCCTGTCTCAGAGTTACAAAGTTTCATGCACTTACTGCTTTTTTTCAGATGTGCAAAGCTCTCCCCTTCTTCTCACCTGTTTTTGCATCATAAATTGTAACAGCATTTTGAAAAAGCTAATACCTAGCTGTATCCTTACTTGAAACAATAAATTTAATATTTACAGTTATAGGATTTCCTCCTGGACTGGTATAGTATGGCAAAGGTTTCTGCGTAGCACGCTGCAGTTGTGATAACAAAGACTCAGTGAAAGGCCCCGTGAAAGGGACAGAAACATTATTTGAAGCAAACAGCCTCAAAACACCACAGAGCATCCTGCTGCAGGTCCAGGCTTGCTTAGCAGAGGACTGGGAATCAGCTGGGTACCTTGAACTGGGACTCACAGCAGCAGCAAGTGGCTGCAGGAGACCAGCTCTTTAAAAGGGGAAATCTTGAGACAGCATAAGAAACCACACAAATTTAATTGCTAGAGTGACATTTTTCTTTGAAGTGTGAGAAATATTTTCTCGATTATTTTAGCGTCAGCTTGAAAATTCTGGAATTTCATCCATTCCAGACAAACTGTAATACTGCAATTCTGGAAGCAACCTTTTGCAATTGGCTATTTCCCCTTTCTGCAGACCAAAGGATCCTTCAGAGAAAAAGCTGAAAGAGGAATAAAGCTGTACCTCAGCACCCCTCCCCACCCCAAATGCACCCCAGTATCACGCCAGCAAAGCTCTGCACCAGGAGGACCAGTGTGGTGGGCTCCGAGCAGAGCTGCAGTGCATGGTCAGCTCGTGCAGGCACCCGTTGTGCCATTATTGATTCTTCAGCTAATGGTTGCCCCTGCTGCCCTGTCCCACGTTTCTCTGGTGAAGGGTCCGCAATTAAGCTGGCGAGTTGGGAAGCAGCCCCTCACCAGGTCCGCTCTGGCGGCGAAGGCACCGATCAGCATCGTTAATGCAAACGGGGTCCCCGGTGGGTGGAGCATGGCAAGCCGCATGGCTGGGCAACATCTGGAATTTCTGATTTAAGGGAAACATTGGGGTTTTGAAACATGTCATCCTCCTGACTCAGAGTGAAACTGAGTATTTCTAGAGGTGCCGTGCAGAGCCGTTGGCTCAGGAAAATTGGCGTTGCACAACCATTGCATTTCATGGGGGAACTGAAGCCCTTTCAAATATGATTATTTTGTATTTCTCAATATCACTTCACAACATCTTGTGAGCTTACATGGCAAGCACAAAAATAATGGAACTAGGGGGACACCCTCCCCTGCCCCCCCAAAAAAGAATCTCAAACTGTTGCTCTGGAATGTTTTAAAATGAAGATTCCAAAACTGAAAATATGTTTTGGAAGTTTCTCATGTGGAAGTTTCTTAATTTCTCAAAGTAAACACATAAGCTAAGAGCCCTCTGTTTGGGTGAAGTTGGTGTTTTCCAACAAAATGTGCTGAAAAAATTGTGACCCACTTCAACTGACTAACAGCCAGAGCAAGCAAACAAAAACATGGTAGCGTGACAGGATCTCATTAAAGCAAAGAATTAATCAAGGTCCTGAATGGACAACCATCAGTTAGCAGCATTGAGGAATACCCTTAAAGCTGGGGGGGTCTGTGACCACTCACATCCATGAGAAAACTACAGACAATGGATTTTGTTAAAAGTATTTACTTAGGTAAAACTGGGAAACTTCTGTTGTGGGAGACATTCTAAGTCTTGAGAGGAAAGACGACTCAGACACTGGCAAAATAAAGCCTTGGACACCATCCTCCCACCCTGGCCAGGCTCTTCTGAAGGAGATGCCTGAAGGAGCAGAAAACTGTCTGCTTGCCCCTGTTTCTCTGGCTGGAAACACATGCACCGCATTTCTTTGGGGTTTTGTTTTTTGGTTTGTTTTGTTTTGTTTTTTCCTGTGTGTATTTTTTCCTCTGGAGGAAGAGTGGTGTTGCCGTGGAGCCTGGTCCTGTGCCAAGCCCCATGGTGCTGACCAGCAGGAGCTGTGCTGGTGCTGCCAGAGCAGCCAGCTTCCCCACAGAGCTCGTCCCCGTCCCAGGGAGAGACGTGGCTTTGTCACACGGGATGATTCCCACTACACCTTGCTATGGCCACTGCTCCCACTCTGACTACGATGTGCGCATACTGGTCCCTCACATGCAGCATCAAATTGCTTGATGCACTTTCATCCTGAAATTTCCATCCGCCCACCTCCGTTTCATAAAAAACACCCCTGAGCAGACACAGGCTCCAATCTTCAAAACAGTTTTGGCCAAGCACTCCTGGTCACCCTATGTGTGCCGGGCAGCTTTGACATACACATTTGAATGAAATGGGAACTGACAGTGTCGAGGCACTGTAAGCGCTCGGCTACGAAGGATTCATGCAATTATCTTTTGTCGGAATTCATCTTGTCAGCCCTGCATGGTGCTAATGTCTTTAGAAACCCTGAAGATGAAAAACTGAGAAAAAAGCCAGTTAGAGCAGTCTCTGGTCATGATAGCTTTTTGGGGGGTAGGAGAAATGACAGCCAGGGAAACTGGCGGTCCCAAAAACAAGGGCAGGCCTGGGAAATTGGCTGCTCGAGCCATGGGATGCCAGTGCAACCATGGGTCTCCAGGAGTTAGTGGTTGTCAGCTGTCCACAGCTTCCTAGGTATGTCAGTGGGTGAAACCTCTCCGGGGGGATGGCTGGCTCAGGCAGGCTGTGTGAAAGGCTTACCAAAAATAGTTCAACCATCACTAGTTGCAAAGTAGGGAAAGGAGAATTTGGTTAACTGCATGCACACCCGTTTGCTGCCCACCCCTGGGAGAGACTTGCTGGCTCCACGCTGCATGGCGCTCATGGGGATGCTGCTGCTAGAACGACTCTGGGGTCAAACTCCCTGAAAATCTCTTGAAACTTTGCTATGAGTGGATTTCTCCAAAAACTAACCATGCAGATGTGCAGACACATTGTCAGGGAAGTGTCCTGTAATTCTGGAGGGAAATGTGTCTTCACACCTTTGCATAATTTGCTTGACTAAGGTTTCACTGACAGCTTAATTTGGTATTTCTTGTAAACAGTCGTTCTTTGGGGAAAAAATATTATCTTTCATGTCCATTGATTTTTAGAAAATTTATACCATTTTTCATGCACTTTTTCTTTCAAGATTTCAAAACTATTTACTTCAGCAGTTTTCAGGGTTTTTTGCAGTAGGGTACAAAAATTTTGTTCCCTATTATATCTCTAAAAATATTGTTTAGCTGATCCAATCAAAGAAAAAGTATTATTTTTCACTTTGGCAATAAAATTTTCACTCTTTGAAAAAGCAGCATCCCCATATTCAACAGTCCTTTATCACTTTTGTCCCAAGTATTCCCAGCTGTGGCGCAGGCGTAGGGAGAGACAGTGTCTTGCCAGGGGTAAGTGCCATCTCTGCGGCAGAGAGCTGGGCACTCTGTCTGGTCCCCGATGGTCAGCCAGGCTTGGATGGAGCGGCGGGCTCCATGGGAATGAACACACTGACATCTGTTGACTGGACGCTATTTCTTCAGCCCACTAACAGAGCTCTTCGTGTAGCTGAAGCGATTAAGGCATGGGAATTGAAACACAAAGGACGGCAGCTCTTATTTGTCATCAGGAAGGGCCTTATTAGGGAACATGCATATCTTTCTGGTGCTCAGGTTGTACTCACAAAGCCTATTAAAAGGACATTAATGAGCTGCTTGTAACTTGGAAAGATCTCTTGCTTTTGAATATTTAGGGTTACGTTTTACTGGCAACAAAATTTATTTCAGAGTTGCTCAATTAGATTAAAACCTTACTGTGCAAGGCTTTAAAAAACACTTTAAAATACCTTCTGTTTCAAAACATTTGCAGAATCTGAGATTTTGTTGACTCTCCCAACCCTCAGAAAATCCCATAGTCCATGATGGAAGAAAACACTACATTTACTTCCCATGAAGGCAGAGGCAGTTTCTAAAACCAAGAGCTGTAAAATGTCCCATAATTCAGCTTTATTCAGAAACAGTGAAGCTGAAGCAAAGTGCTGAGCTGTGAGACAGCCCTAAGCCTGCCTGCCTTTAGAACCTGGGAAGGTTCTTCTCCCAGCCTTGCTGAGGGAGAAACCCACCAGGCATGGAGGGATACTCAAACATCAGGGAGAGAGACTGGCTTGCAACAGGGAGCCTTGGGGGAACATCTTCTGGCATTTGAGCATCACAGCCGAGTTACAGAAAAAATCTGAGTGTCCTTCATGGCATTTGGTGTGAGCTTCTGTGGGCTCAGGGTCTCACCGCAAGTCTCTGAAGTCAATGAGGATGGGCCTAGGACACACAAATGGCCACAGCTTTTTGCTGGCAGGAAAAAAAACCCTGATCTCTGGGGAGGGGTGCTGCAAAACCAGCATTGACTTGAGATTTGAGGAGGTGACACTTTAGATCCCAAATGGAAAATTAAGAAGTTAAAAAAGAAAAAGACATTTGGAGAAAAGCTGGAGCGAGAAGAATTGGGAAAAGGGGCCAAGACGTACCACTGTGGGCTTAGGAAGTCTGACCTCACACATCTTCCTCAAGTCACATTCTCTCTGACGTAAAGAACTGTGTATCTGCAGATGCAGAACCAACTGTTTGATCTGAAAAAATGGAAGTTCTTTGATCTGGCCCTTGCTTCCAGGGAACTTTTTACAGGCTGACATCCCACCATTTTGTCTGCAGGCAGTAATGAGTGCAGTATAGAAAGCCAGAACATTTGTTGGAAAACGGAGATTTAAAAAAAGCAGCAATGACACGACCTTACTGTAATTAGAACTGAACAGTTCAGTTTCCATCACAAAGAGCTTCACAAAATGCTTTCACTTGTCTACAGTGTTTAAACCCAGAGCTTTATTCAAAAAGAAGGACTGAGAAATATGTATTTGTCTCTACTGTCTCCTGCAAGATCTGACACATCTGTAGCCCTCGGAGAGTTAGTAAGTTCATCAAGGCACCCAGCTACTGTCAAACTATCACTGTTTAAGTAACTTTTTAGAAGCCAAAGGTTGGTGTTGTAAAGGAAAGGAAAGATAGAAATTCATCTTACTTATTATGACCTCCCTAAGGGTAGGTTTGAATTACACTCCAGGTGGGCTATGGAAATCTTTCATGTCTCTCGCTCCATTAGTTGGTACACTTAGCGAAGGCTGGGTAATAACCAGACATACTCTTCTCGTCATGAACAAGACATGGCTACACATTCGCTCTGGCAATTTCTGCAATATCCCCTTCTCTGGGAGACCAGCATCATCCAGTTCAGCTGGCGCAGCCCCAGGCAGGTGGAGGCAACCTGGCTGTAGCCCCGAGGTCCGGCAGCACTGCACGGGCTTCCAGCTCACCCATCACTTCCAGCAGCACAAAATAGAGAGAGCTTCTTCTGGAGAATGCCCTACCGTCACCTCCAAGGGCAAAGCTAGGACGTCCATAACAGCCAGAAGTAGGAATTGATAGATCTGAGAAGGGCATTCAGGCAGCTGTTGCAGAGACACTGAAAGACATTGCTTCCTTGCTCTTGCAAGGATTAGAAAATGCATTGCTTAAAGGGCATCAGCCATACAGGCATTGCTTTTAGTGTTTTGCTTAAATTTGTATGTTGGTGTTTTGTTTAAATTTTTATGTCCTAGAAGCAAGGAAAAAATGAAAACATCAGTTTTCATCACTTGGAGGTTAAGGGAGAAACTCTTCCCCCTGGCAGCAAAGAATATTTCAAGAAGTAGAAGGCAAATCGAGAGAACCCAGTGAATTTGTTTTCTTTTGCAAAGCTCTGTGTACAGGGTGCAGTGCTGCAGTGATGGAGTGGAGATTAGAAACAGGCACAGGCAGCTGCTGCTGGGTGTTTGGTTTGTAATCACTTCAGAGCTGCACAGAAAGAGGGAGAAAAGCAGAAGCCTCCCTGTTGGGACACTGTCCTAGTTCAGACACTTTGGAACAACACAATGAGGCAGGTACCTACAGCAGCAGGGTCGTGGGAGTCCTGTTCAGAGCCTTGCCTTTCATTAATGACTTTGACGTGTGGTCTTACCCCCTCACTACAGAGGCCTTCTCCTTTGGCACTAATGGACATCAGCATCGGTCTGGCACCTCTGCTGAACAAGGACTCCCCTGGTGTGGAACCAGTCCTGGTGTGAGGGCTGCTACCTGCTCTGCCCTAAGTCGTTATGCACCCACCAAAACTCCTCTGCAACTGTCCCTCTGGGCATGGGGAACCAGCATGCAGCAGATGGCATGATAAATCTTGCATTTCAGTTTGCTGCATTACCAGCTGCCCTGAGCAGAGAAAGATCTGTGGCTCATTTGCTGCTCCAGGCGATAGCTGCCAGAGTCAGGGATGGAGTCAAAAGGACGGTCCCTTTCCATGACCTCCTGCCACCCACCACAGAGCAGGCACCCAGTTTAGGAACAACAGGCTTTGCTTGGGCACCGTGTTTTTAGGCAGCTGACTGGCGAGGCGAAACCCCTTCCAAGTGTGCATTATCTCTTGAATTCAACTTATGCGAGAGGTTTTTTCTTAAACGTCATGAAAATGCCTGGGGTAAAGGCCAGCTCATGCATGTAAAGCATCGTCACAGAGAAGCAAAGATAACTTTTCTTAAACTTTGTCATTTCAGCTTAATTGTTGTAACATCTAAACTAAACGAACTCTGTAGACCGGGGTGGACCTGCTCTTGTAAAAATGACCCACTCACCATGTGTGTGAATGGCAGCATCTGACCCTAAACCAGCAAAAAATTAAAGCAAGGATGAAGAAGATAAGTAAAGCCAAATAATTCAAGGAGAGCAATTTAAACTCATATTGGCAATAATAATGTGCACTGGTCCACATCTGATCTTCAGCTATTTCTAAATTACATAGAGATAATCAAAAAGAAAGAGGATCTGCTACACATTCTTGTGCAGAACAAGACTCTGCAATTAGTAAGCCGAGGTCTATGGTTGATCAATAGTGACCCTCCCTGGTAGCTCTGGGTGTTTTTACAAGGGGAAGGTCATTTCTGCTATTCCAGTTGTACGGGGAAGAGGACTTCCCCTAGATGAGAAAGGCTTTAACCTATCAGTGCTGGCCATTTCTGGTGCAGGATTGTGCCAATAAGGATTTTTTCTAAGTTCCCATCTTATGGCACTGTGGTGAGCAGGATGTAAGCTCCAGGCATCAGGTTTTCTGTCAGCTGTTTCTCAGGAAGATCATAGGATCCCAGCTTGGCTGAGGTTTGCAGGGACCTCTGGAGGTCATCTTGTCCAGCCCCCTTGGCTCAACGTGGGCTCACCCTACAGCAGGTTGCTCAGGACCATGTCCAGTCAGGTTTTGAGTACCTCCAAGGAACGAGGCTCCATGACCTCTCTGAGCAACCTGTTCTAGTGTTTGACCACCCCCAGAGTAAAAAGTTTTTTTCTTATATTTAAATGAAATTTATTTTCTTTCAACTTTTGCCCATCATCTCTCATCTGTTGACTGGACACCACTGAGAATTCCCTGGCTCTGGCTTCTTTACTCCTTCCCATCAGAGATTTATACATGTTGACAAGATTGCCCCTGAACCTTGCTTTCCCCAGGCTGGACAGTCCCAGGTCTCTCAGCCTCTCCTTATATGACTATATGCTCCACTGCCTTCATCATTTTAGTGGGCTTCCTCCAGTAAGTCCATGTCGTTTGTACTGGGGAGCCCAGAGCTGGAACCAGCACTCCAGATGTGTCTCACCAGTGCTGATCAGAGGGCAGGATCACCTTCCTTGACCCACTGGTGACACATCTCCTAATGCAGACCAGGGACCGCCAGCATTCTCTGCTGCAAGGGCATGCTGCTGGCTCATGTTCAACTTCTGCACACCAGGACACCCAGCTCCTGGTCTGCAGAGCTGCTTTCCAGCCTGCTGGTCCTCAGCCTGCGCTGGTGGTTGGGGTTATTCCTCTCCAGATGGTGGGCTTCAAATTTCCTTTTGTTGAACTTCATGAGATACCTCTCTGCCGAATTCTCCAGCCTGTCCAGATCCCTCTAAAGTGCAGCACATCTACCTCCCACCGCTCCCACTTTTGTATCACCCATGAACTTGCTGAGGATGGACTCTGTCCCATCATCCAGGCCATTAACAAAGATGTTCAATGATATTGGCCCTCGTATTGATCCCGGGGGTGCACCACTGGTCACTGGCCACCAGCAGGACTTCTTGTCACTCATTACAACCCCCTGGGCCTGCTTGTTCAGTCAGCTCTCAGTCCATCTCACTGTCCATTTATTCACTCCATCAGTCTGTAAGTATTTTATGGAAGGCAACATTGAAAGCTTCGCTAGGGTCAAGACAAATACTCATTTCTCTCCCCTTCTCCACTGAGATAGCCTGTTCACCACAGAAGCTACTGGGTTGGTCAGGCATGACTTTCCTTTTGTAAATCTATGCTGATTACTTGCAGTCACCTTCTTCTTCTTCATGTGTTTGGAAATGGCTTCCTGGACTATTTGCTCTACCACCTTTCCACAGATCACTGGGAGGCTGGCAAGCCTGTAGTTCCCAGGATCTTTCTTCTTGCCCTTCTTGAAAACGGGAGTGACGCTTGCTTTCTTCTAGTCCTCAGGAACATCTTCCTATCACCACAGCCTTTCAAAGGTAATCAAGAGGGGAACTGCAATGACACCAGCCAGCTCCCATAGCTCTTACAGATACATCCCATCAGGACCCATGGACTTATGTATGTATCCAGATTGTTTAACAATTCCCTAACCTGATCGTCCTCTACCAAGGATAAGTATACCCTCCCTGGCTTTCCCACTGGCCTTGTCACCCATCTCGAGACAGAGCTTTCACATCTCTCCTGCTTTGCCTTCCTAGCTTGTCCTTCCTAAACAGCCCATACCCACCCAGTGCAGCATGCCTGTAGTGTGAGCTATCCCACCACCTTTCTGTGGTCCCAATGACACTGTAACTCTGCAACAGCAGACAGACCCCTCATTCCTCCTGCTTGTGACCCATACAATGTGCATTTGTGTACAGGCATTTCAGAGAGGGACCCCTGTGTGCTCGTTTCCCAGAAAGGGTACGAGAGCTTTTCCCGTAAATCAGTCTGGTAGGACCTTCCTTCTTTATGTGGATACCCTTGGGGTGGACCCCCTTTAGCCCTGTTTTGTTGATTACAAGCTCCCTCCTGTTCATTTTACCCCAAGCCCTTTGTTTGCTGTCTTGCTCTACCACTGCCTCACCTGGTTTTGGTGATCTTCTCCCCACCCTACAGATCCTAATTTAAAGCTCTCTACACCAGGCTGGCCAGCCTTTTGGCAAAGGTCCTTTTGTCTTTCTTGGTCAGGTGGATGCCATCTCTTCCAAGGAAGCCTCAGTCCTCTAAGGGGGTCTCATGGTCATAAATACCAAAAGCCTGTTGCCAACCCTGCAGGCATAATCAATTGTTGACCTGCAAGATCTACTTACTCCTCGTCCAGCCCTTGCCCCTCACTGACAGGATCAAGGAGAAAACCACCCAGGTCCCCATTGACCATCAGCCCAGAGCCACGTAGCCACCCTTGATAGTTTCCAGGTCACCCTGGCAGTAACTTTGGTGCCAGTTCAATGTCTGGGCAGGAGCAGATGGATGGAGGACAAGAGTCAAGCGGCCCACAAAGGTAAGCTCGGACAGGAGAGTTCCCGAGGGGCTGAGGAGCACTTGCACACAGCAGTGTGTCCAGGGGACTTCACAGCAGCCTGTTGACCTCCTGCACACTGCTGCAGGGACGGACTGCTGTGGTGGGTTGACCCTGGTTGGAGGCCAGGTGCCCACCAAAGCCGCTCTATCACTCACCCTCCTCAACTGAACAGAGGAGACAAAGTATAACAAAAGACTTGTGGGTTGAGATAAAAGCAGTTTAATAAAGCAAAAGCAAAGGTCATGAGTGAAAGCAAAGGAAAACAAAAGATTTTATTCTCCATTTCCCATCAGCAGGTGATGTCTGGCCACTTCCCGGGAAGCAGGGCTTCAGTACTCGTAGCGATTGCTCCGGAAGGCAAATGTAAATAATGAATGCCCCCCTTCCATCTCCTTTTACTTAGCTTTTATAGCTGAGCTGATGTCATATGGTATGGAATATCCCTTTGGTCATCTTGGCTCGGCTGTCCTGGCTCTGTCCCCTCCTGAGACCTTGCCTAGCCCCAGCCTCCTGAATGAGGGCAGAATGTTGGAGAGACAGCCTTGATGCTGTGCAAGCACTGCTGGGCAGTAGCCAAAACGCTGGTGTGTTATCAACGCCTTTCTAGCTACTGATACAGAGCACAGCACTATGAGGGCTGCTGTGGGGAGAATTAACTCCATCTCCGCCAGACCCAATACAACTGCTCTTCCAGAGGACTACAGTTGCAATCAAAACAATTTCTAAAGGTTCTTAAAACTTCTTCTTCTATTTAGAAGCACAGGCAAGGGGTCTTTTCAAAAGTTTCCAGTCTGGATAGGCTCTGTCAACTAGAAAATGCAGTTGTTCCAGCATCAAAATATATTACAGAGCCGATCCATTATTAAAAAAAAACTTATAAAAAGCAAGAGACAGTTGAACTGAATCAACTGGATTTATGTAATTCAAAGGAGGTAAAAATGATTTGTTTTCACTTCCTCAGTTTCCTTGATATTGTTTAGGTTTTCTTCTGTTAAGCCACTTATAATGCTGTATTGCAACTTTTTGACAGAATCATGGAATCATAGAATGGTTTGGGTTGGAAGGGACCTTTAAAGGTCATCTAGTCCAACCCCCCTGCAGTGAGCAGGGACATCTTCAGCTAGATGCTATTTGACTTTCACGGGGTTTAAAATGGATTTTTTTTCCCTGTCAAAGTTGTAGCTTGTGTTTCATTCTTTGGAAAGAAAAAAAATGCAGCAGACCAGAAATCCTCATCCCAGTTTGCTCCACCACGTGTTTGTCCAAGCTGTCAGAATCTCCGCTGGCATAGGAATACATTGGCACCGACGGGGAGTTTGTGAGCACGAGTCCCTGGGTCTGTCCCAGGTTAGCAGCAGTAACGCTAAACCTCGTTTATATCCCTGGACTGAGGCTGCTTTTTTGGCTTTATGGCAACAAACATCGAGCAGTAATGACTTGACTAGATTTGACGTGGCTCAGCTGTCAGCATCCATGGTGGGAGCGTGGTGGTATAGACACATAAATGTTTGCAGCAGAGAGGGAGCTTTGCAGTGTAAATCAGCATAGACCTGCCCAGCTGTAAAATCCCGAGTGCAATTGCAGGAAACAAAAGAGAGAAGAAATTTAAAGAGAGAAGAGCAGTTTTCCACATTAAAATTGAAAAAAGGAAATTATCTACAAAATACCGGAGAAAGCAGACTGCAAAGCAGGACACTTGTGAAGGATCAGTAAGGTGCTGGTAAAGCTGTCTGAAAGCAACCTGCAGCCTCACCAGCCAGTTTTGACACTGGGTTTGATACCATTGCTATTGCTGTGAGCTCTGGGCAGCCCACACAGCAAACTTCACTTCTCCTCCTCAAAACCCTTAATTTCAGCGTCCACAGCAGAGGACGGGCGCGGGGTGCGAGCACAGCCCCTCTGGCCAACGTGGGGGCTGGCAGGAGAACGAAGGGACGATGTGGCGGTGGCACAGCCCCAGCCGCCGAGGTCAGATAGAGTTTGAAGCCAAAGCTTTCAAAGCCACAGCGGGAAGCCTTGCCACTACATGAGGGTAATAAACCGGAGTGAACGCGCGCCGCCGCCGACATGGCCATGTGCACCGGCTGCATCCGCAGCGAGCCCTCTGCTCCGCGTGCCGGTTCCGTCACATTAACTCATCCCGTGTAGCCATGGCAACACGTGCAAAAAAAAAACCAACCCCACGCTGCCAGCGGGTCGGGATCTGGTGTTTGTAGATTCTGGCACCACGGAGCTCGGCCTCTGCGTCCGTGCCGCCTGGGGAGAAACCATTAACGAGGCCCCTTAATTTTGTTCGTCAGGAACACCTCTGCTCACAGACTGTGAATTTGAGACGTCTTGAAAAAAATCCACAGAACCAAGGGGAAAAATAAGCTAATGTCTTCAGCCCAATAGCGAGACTTCAGGCCAGCACCTAACTGCTTTGTCATCTGCAAGGAGAGGGCACCCACGCTGCATGGCTACCAGGTTTGAGCATCCAACACTCGCGTCTGTGACCAGCAAAATCCCCCTCCCTGGGCAGGGACCCACGGCCCTGGCTCTCGAGCAGCACCTGGCCCCTCCGGAGCCTGAGTGGACCAGAGATTTCGTGGGGCTACCGACAAGAGTCCCTGGGGAGCCGACAGCAGAGGAGGGAGAATGATGTGACAGGAGGCATGACTTAAAATTAAAAAGGCAACACTGGTGGCAGCAAGAGCGTGGGAAGGGGGAGGGAGTGGCAGGAAAGCACGAAATCCATCAAACCCATATTTGTCTCATTAAAAGTATTTTTAATTTATAATGTCCTGGAATGTAGTTGTCACCCAGCTGTGCAGCCATCACCATGTTGCCTCTCACTTTTTTTTTCCAGCTTCTCTCTCCCACCTCACTGGGACTGCCATCAATTTCTTCCCATCAGCAGCAGTTACAGTAAATGGATTCATTTGTGGGCAATGGGAGCTGAGAGACAAAGGTGACAATATAATTAAGGTTTTTAATTCTATGCCTGAACAGCTAAGTCCAGAACTCATGATAATTAGCTGGCTGCAATGAAAGATCTTTAGTCGTTATTTTCCCTTTGTTTCATATAATTGTTCACTTTGGCCAGCTACATTTGTCCTTTAATCTGAATCCTCGCTCAACAACGCTCTGCCTTTCTATCTACTCCCTGGGACTGCAGGAACCATATTAGTAGTGCAGGAACGTACGAATGGTGAACATGGACACTGGGCGGCTTCACCGGTCGCACGCCGTGGACGGTGCCTCTTGCACATGTGCAGGAGAGGGAGCACTGCCAGAGGAAGGCGGCCGCATCGCTGGAGCAGCTGAGGAGTGAGTGGATGGAGAAAGAGGTAAAAAGGAAGAAGGGAAGGCTCCTGATGTCACAGCACCTAAAGCAAACAAAGCAAGTGTTGTTTTAAACACCATGGACCTGCATATGCCTAGCCTGTGGCCCCTGGCTGCTGTTGATACTCATAGAGAAAAGGTTATCACAAAGTATCAGAAATGCATCCTCACATTTTTTTCCTTTAAAAAATGAACAGAAGTGGTAATTGCCTGGTTAGCTTGCTAACTGCTTTTATGCTTTTGCATTCCATAACCTACACAACATCTGTGTCTGAGCCACCACACTGGGTGAACAGAGCAGCCTCACCAATGGTGATGCCACCAGAAGGCTGTCTTTCAAGGCAAGGAGGCAAAAACCTCTCCATGAACATCTCCATTAAAAGGAAGAGGGAGAAAATGCCAAAAAATTTTTTTTAATACTGAGGAATGGACATGTCTTGAGGCCTGCCTCCTCCTCACTGGTTACACCACCAAGACCTAGAGCTGCCAGCAGAAAACCTTCATGCCTGCCTTTGACCTTGCAGAACCAGACCACGAGGGCTGCCAGCACACACTGTCTTGACCTTCATCCAGGATGAATCAGCCCACAGGCCCACAGCACAGTCCTTCCAAATGCACAGGGGTATTCTTTGACACCATCACATTTAGTCTTGGCTTTTCTGTGTATAGGAGCTGCACCTGTGGTACACACCTTACTCTTTCGCCCAGTCTAGTCCTAAGCACGTGCCCTCCATCTAGACCTCCAGAGAAGGGTCCTGCAGGCTTTAGAGTTTTAGGTCTATTGCCTCAGTAAGTATTAGTCAAACTATCTCACCGTTTTTAGGGGTTTCAGAGTGACTTCTCTGTGATCCAAAGATCTAAAGAACCATAAATTCAGTGAGCATTAGCAAGACACCCTTCTATTGAACCTACATTTAGGCATAACTCAGAGGGCTACGATCAGGTGAAAACAGGCATATATTTGGCACAAAGGCAGGAAGAAGAAGTAAGAATCAGTGAGCAATAAGCTAACACATGCATTTGAAAAGTTTCAGCAGGAATAAAACAGCAGCAGCATTGCAGAAAGTGAGTCAACTCTATGTACTGCAAAAACGGTTACAAGAAGTACTGGGAGAATGTTATGCAACACTAACTTTGACTTATCACATAACTTAGCACATAACACCAATAAGACCCTGCAGAGAGACTATTTTGGCAAGTAATTTGCCCTTTCTGACCTGCCTGTAATCCGTGATAGCACTCTCATTGCTTCAACGCTGAGTGGACTGGAAAAGAGAGAGAAAAAAATGTCTTTTGAAAAAAAGAAAAAGGGAAAAGTCAGTCTTACAATGGAAAATCAAACACTGACAAGTCACATAATGACTAAGTAGAAACACTTCTGTCTACCTGCTCCTTTGTTATCTCTGGGTATGGCATTCTCCCCCCTCCCCCTGACCTCCCATGCACCAATTCCTTTGCTTTAGGATAAAATTTCAGCCAAGGGTGTAGAGCTGAGTTTCAGAAGAGCTCTGTTTTGTTTACTTCCTTGTCGTAAGGGTTGTGCAAAGGTTTTCCTGAAGGTCAGAAAGCATGCATGTGGCACCTTGCATGAGCTGGGAAAATCTGGCAAGCAAGGGAGGAGGGGGCCTAATTTCACACATGGCTTAGTCATGTTGTTAAACCAGTTCAGCCCCGGGCTGATGACGGAGAAAGTGAGCTACCTAAGACTAAGAGTATCGTCTTTTCTGAGAAGCATTTAAATCTGGATAACTAGCTACTAATTACCACTGGCATCAGCGCCCATGCCAGTGACTGGTCTGGGCATGTCTGTAGCTGTGTCTAGTACCTGGGGGTTGGCTTTGAAGGAACACGGGGAAACCTGAGGAACCCCAGCTTTCCACACCAAAATAACCCTTAAAATCTGTACACATCAGTCTCAACATGCCAAAAATGCAATTTTAGTCCTCAACTTTCTTCTCCTGCCTCCCCAGTAGCATTTTTAGGGAAGCGAGCATCTCCTGGGAAAGTGTGTGCTCTTGTTAAGAGGAATTTGTTTTGATTCGGAGGCTCAGCTCAGCTCTTGTTACAGATCTCACTTCAAATCAGTACAACTTACTCTCCTAAGCTGGGATGGCAGATCTGCCCAGGGAGGTAGAGCCCTTGGACTTACTGTGTTATGTTGCTTGGGCTGGCAGTTTCTTTCCCGTTAAGCTTTTACCAGGGGAACCTCACAAGCCGTCCCTGCAGAGCCACAGGGCAGCAGTGGCAGCTGTCCCATTAAGGCCACCAACGGCTGTCCCAGGTGATGGCTGGGAAAGGATGTGGGAGGCACATGCCACACCGTTGGCTGCAGATTTCATGTTGTATAACATCATTTTTACAGCTGATTTCAGTACCTACGTCTGTACCCACACGCAGTGAGCAAACCCATTGCTGGCTGCACTTCCCATTGCAACTGAAGTCTCTGACCACCTCATCTCTGTGGCCCTCAGGGTGTTTCAATCAGAGCTCTATGGGGACAACATTTTGTTGAGGTGTGGAACAGTGAGCTGAAGACTTTGATCAGTGAAAGGAAGGGCAGCCTGAGAGGAATTGCAGAAGGCTTTCCCCCCTGCACCGAGACCAGCTGCACCATCTAAGTGTTTATCCCTGGTTGCTGAGATGGGTTTCATTCCCCACATGGCCCTGCACCCTCAAAGGCAAGGTTTCTAATACTGAATGAGCTAGCAGTGCCTTGCCTGTAGTTTGGACATCTACCAAACAGTAGCACAGAAAGGGTGTTGCACGCTCTCTTTCTGGAGGAATTGCCTTAGTTTCATTACTGTCATCCTGCTCCCCGCTTTCCCCACCGGCTGTGTCCAGGCTCTCCCAGGCATCCTTCCACACTAACTGCTGTCTGCCGGTCCTTCCAGGGCTGGGAGACGTTCCCAGGCCAGTATTTGGAAACTCCGATGTTTCACAGATGCAGGCACTCACAAACTCTCTCCCCAAAGTTTTCATCCCGAATGCTTACTCACACCTTCACTTTTTCCCATCTCCTGGGCACGTTCTTGAAACCTGCGGCAGGAGCTCATGTACGTGTTCCTGTGCCCTTGAATCCATTAACTGCAGCAAAGTGATTAATTATTTTAGCCTCTTTATGGCATCACTGTTAACTTACTGCACATTCATACTTCCAGTCATATAAATGATAGTCTTAAAATAAGGAGGACATGTATTATTGAACTATTTATAATCGGAGCTGTCTGGAGCAGAAAAAGATCCAAACGGGCATAAGAAAGCAACAAAAGTTAATGATTCAGAGATAAAATACTATGTTTTAATCTACAGGGTGTGTGACAAATCCAAGAAATTAGAAGCTAAAAGGGTACATGACCAAGGCGAGAGCCTCAGGACACGTCTTCAGCTGCTGTAAAATTAGCACCATCTCAGAGGGAGCATTGCTGTGGCTAAAACACACACAGAAAGTGCAGAGGCTCGCCGTGCCCACGGTGTTTATCCTCACAGCAGCCTCGTGGGGGAACCAGGGGGTAGCTGAGGCCGAAAACTGCACCTGCCCCACCAGCTGAGAAGGGGGATGCCCGCACACGCATCCTCCCTCGCTGACCATGTAGCTGGGGATGCCCCGTGAGGGTGCAACACCATGGGGGGACCTTCGATGGATCTGTGCCCCAGGGGGTCTTCCTTGGCCAGGGGCTTTCCTCCCGGTCCTGCAGGCTGTCAGGTTAACCTGTAGGGGTTTTCTTCTCCCGTTCTACCTCCACCTGTCTACACTGAACTGTCAGTCTTGATGGCAATGAAAATCTTACATCCGAAAGAATTATCCTCTGTGCACATTTCCACAGGCACATCTTCCTCCCACATGCTGTTACTGAACACTCATACTATGGACAAGGACACAGACCTAGTGGGTCTGTTCCTGGAGGTCTCCTGGAAACCCCCACAACCTCTCCTGACCTACAACCACGTCTGCAGCTCTCCACAAGTTACCCAGACCAGGACCCTCTCTGCCACATTGACATATGGGCATTGTGGGAAACTTCTGCATGGAGATGCCAGGACTGGAGGCAGTATGTGAGATCCTCCCCTCCTGCTGCCACCCCATCCCCTCCCTGCATCCCAAGTGCAGGAACCATCACCATCCAGGGCACTGTCTGGTTGCTCAGCTCTTCTCCACCCACAGCTGGGCTGGGCTCGGCGGGCTTTGTGCTGGGGGACCCACAATGGCACAACAAAAAAGTCAGGGCGTGCTTAGAAAAGCTGGCCTGGAGTTTTTCACCCTATGATTCATTCAGTCTTATTCAGCTTATTTCCCTTTAGAAATGAGGGGAAAATGTGAGTGAGGACAGAAAACATTTGGTTTAGGAGCCTAAGCAGCTCTGAAGTGTTACACTAGGAGCAAGATATCTGCTTTTTTCAGTGATGAATTTCTAATGGAATTAAAAACGTTGATTCCACTAAAATGAATAGAATAGAATAGAATAGAATAGAATAGAATAGAATAGAATAGAATAGAATAGAATAGAATAGATGAATGATCATCTAGTCCAACTGCCTGACCAATTCAGAGCAGAAGCGTCTTCCTCCCCACCATTTTCCCTTTCACTCTCCATTATATCTGCACTGAGAAGCCTGGACAGAAATATGGAGTGAAATTTTCAGTTTGATTCAGAAGCCTTTTTATTATGTGTTAAAAAGAAAACACTAGTTGTTGGCACCTTTCTGCAAATCAGAGTACCTTAGTGGAGTTATTTTCTATTTATTTTAATTATATAGGCCATTCCCATGTGCTCAGCTCTGCAGCCTCGGAGCTCATTTGGATGACAATGCTGCAAGAGTTTGGGAGTCTTCCCACGTACAAGTTATGAAATCTGACCAATTTTATGAACTCTGTGTACAACTGCTGGCTCATGCATACTGAATCAGGCAGTGGCTAAGAAGACGGGGTCACAAACCTCAGAAACTCATCTGAAAACAGCTATGGAGCAGGCGGACATGGAGGAGGATGGGAGGCAGCCGCCATTTGTGAGGTGTTTTATACATAGCAAACATCTGCCCCCACTCTCTGCCTTCTCTGTTGAACGTAAGAGCAAAACATTGCCCATGGATGCTCTCTTGCATCCCCCAGACTGATATCCTGAAATTTAAGCATGTTGCATTAAAAAAAAACAAAAGAAAGAGGGAAAATTTGGGAATGTTTTATCTACATTTGACATATACAGTACTAAAGAGGGGATAACTTTGTCTTGTGTGGAATAAATATGGAAGAAAGGGCAACTCTTTGGCTGAAACAGAGAACAAAGGGAGGGTATTTTAAAAACTACATTTCTCCAGGCCAGAGGAAAAATGTGCTGACCACCACACCAGCACAAGAAAGAGAAAGCGCTTTTCAAGGGGGCAGGCAGAAACCCCCAAAGCTGAGTGCAGCATCAGGAGAAGTTTCGGCCGGTCCAGAGGAAAAGGCAGCACCCAGAGACCAAAGCAGCAAACCCAGCCCTGGATGGAGCAGAGGCAAAGTCACAATCTGTGCTGAGGCACAGCGTGGCACATGCAGCAGCAGCCCCTCTGCAAACAAGACTCTAAAAAGAGATGAGGTTTCTAAATCTGAGCAGAGATGCCCACAAAACAGTCACTATCAAAGTGGTGAAGAGTAATTTTGCACATAGATTTTGCTCCATTTCTATTAATCACCTTGCAGGGGCCACGCTTTCCCTGGGCATGCAGCCTCTGCAAACAGATGCAGCAAAGCTCCCAGGTCATGTCCTGTCACTTGGTAAATTTTCAGGAAAGAAAGTCTTAACAGGGGAAACTGGGCTGGGCGCATCCTGCTAAGAAGTGCCATATTTAAAGTAGGGGCTTCTCCCCAGATTTCCACTTGGCAGATGGGAGAAACAGTGCCTGGACTCTGATGGGGACTGGGGCATGGGTTTCAACAAGCACTAACTAGTTTTTCCACCTGAGGAGGTGTGCGAGGAGTGATTTCTTAGACCATAAAGCCATAGGGTTCTGGACCCCCTTGTGCTATAAGCTTGTGCAGGACCTCAGCATATGAATTTTGTTCACTTTGGGGTTACTGCAGCATATGACCACCCACAGTAATAATGACAGTTGCTGCTTGAGAGCTCTCCCATTAGCGAATTATTGATAAGCAGATCATTGGTATTGCACAACAGCAGGAATGCCAGAAGTCCTGGATGCATTTCCGAGAAGATCCTGTGTGCACTGCCTAATAAAAAAAAAAACATGAGCCAAAAAGCTTTGGGAATGGCCCACTGAGGCTTTGTATTGAAAGCGTTTCATTTTTTTGCTCAAAATGTCCTTTGTTTTGAAATTTTGCTTGCTTAAAGAAAAGTCTTTGAAAAATGGTCATATCTGAAATGAAAGATTTTGTTTGACCCAAAGCCAAGGTACTGTTCTTTCCTGGTTGTTTTTTTGGTTTTGTTTTTTTTTTTTTTCACCTGAGCTTTTCATTATAAAAAGCAGCTAAAAATAACTGAGACTTGCCTTTTCTTTCTGTTTACTAAGGGTGTTCTGAAACTCACAGATGTGATGTTAAGGAAGCTTCAAGCTCCTGGCCCCAGTGGGTCAGACTATGGAATCAGCAGGGCAAAAGGCACGTGGGGCAACAGGTAGGACAGCCTAATCTTGGAGTTACTGCTCAAACGTTAGTTTGCCAGTGCAGAGTGTCTGGCACTGAGTCCCAGCCTTCTCACCAGCCAGACTGAGTCTGGAATTATCCACAGGTCTCCTCGCCCAAATAAATCACAAAATTTGCAGTGAAATTCAAACTGATTTTAAAATAGGTCCATTGCTTTTTTTGCACCCCTCTAGCACTCCAGTGCTCCTAGTAGTCATTGGAGAGAATCTGTAAAAAGTTAAAAAACCAAAATGTTTAACACATCCTCAGTTTTCTGTTGGTTTCAATAAGCTATCATTAACTTTTTGTAAGTAATGAACATAAAATTGGCTCTGTCTCTTCCTGAAAAATACTTTAACAAAGTGCAACAAGATGCAATTGGATTCAAGTTAGTGATGGAGACTAGGTTTCCAGATTTCTATGTAAGAGATCTGCTGAAAGGAGGTTTTAAATCCCCCTGCCATGTCATGACTTAAGGCTACACCCTAAGCAACACCCAAACTGTGTGTCTTGGGACTCAAGACCATCTGCCTACCACTGAAGCAAATACAAGGGAAGGGATGCATAATGCTGCAAGCCTGGTGTTTTAGGAGAGACGTTGCCTTTTCTTACAGCAAGGAAACCATTGGTGACTTGATTGCAGAGGAGGGCTGGAAGAGACAGGGAGTAATAAGCTGATTATGCTTTTTTAACTTAGTTTCCTGACGTATCAAAGACCAGTGCAGTTCCATGTTCCCTTCCAAGCTGTGGCAGGAATGAGGGGTTATCACAAGGCACATATTTTCTCACATGCTGTAAAACCACAGAGACATTCAGACAGGTGGATTGAACTGACTATATCTGAGTGAAGAAAAGCTTGAAGGATTTTGCTTTTGTCATGGGCCCCAGTTAAGTATTCCTCCTTTTTCTTTCTAACAGTAACAGTTATGAGGGATCATCTGCAATTTAAAGCTGAAAAATGATCTCATTGTCATTTTAAATTTCCTGTGCTCTCCCATGTCCCAGGGTAACCTCAGCCTCCAGATTCCCTCTATGTGAGGTGTCCTGAAGGGTTCTGAGACGAAGCTGAATGGCTGAATCACCCTTACTTTCCATCTGTGCACTAGGCTACAGCAACTATTGCAATCCCAGAGTTTTTCAAACAAAAGGTCCTGTCCAGGACAGATTTGGAGTTGGTCCTCATGAATTCATTTGTTAAGACAAGGTGAAAAATTAGCAGCTGCCTACTGCTGGACAACTTGAATCAACTCATGCTTTTCCCTTCTTACAGTGATATGCGAACCAACAACGAAACAACAAAATTGGTGTTTTACAGGCTGTTCTTGCTGTTCCACACTGTTGCCTGTCCCCCGCCACACCATTTGCACGGACAGCTGTAGGCAACCGAAAGCCCAGAGAAACCCAAACTTTGCAGATACACTGAATGCTCTGCTCTTGTCAAGTCCCTTCCAGGGAAGTCATCACTTGTTGCACAACTGCTGGCTCCTGTGAGAGCTGTCACTGCTCTTATCCTTCATCATCGAAGAGGTCCACCTGCTTCAGGGTGGATGTCTCAGATGCACTGATGCTTGAGACACAATACATACATCTCGTCACCACCTCAACTGTTTTTATTTTTGGATGCTGCAAGGGTCCAAATGAATGCTATTTATTCTTGAAGATTTTGTGCACCAGTGGTTGCCCTTGGGTGATTGCACTTACTGCAGGGAAGGTTATTGGGCACCGTGTCCCCAGTCTGATTTCTTTCCTTCCTGGTCTTGTCCTTACAGCTGTTTCTGCTGGCAGGGGAAAAATGCGACCTGGCCAAATGCCTCTCATGTCCCCAAGGGAAATGATAGTATTTCCACTCTGCATTTGGACATGTAAGGTGAAGATTTTCTCCATAACAGGTGTCCACATTTAGTCTCTGAAGCCCGAATTTCAGACAACTGAGTTAGCAATTTGATTTATCACTGATTTTATAAGCCCAGAAAGCATATAAACCCAATTGGTTTCTTCCCATAAAATGTCACATTTTCAAGCCACTCTCTGGACTCTCAGGATCTGCCTTGTTTTGGCATGCCAGAATAACTTTGTTCTACCTCCTGTTAAGCAATAACATCTTGGAATACCAGATTTATACAAAGCAGATTTGTAATTAGACATTGCTGTCCTATGCCTCCCTGGGCTTTCACCAACCTTTACTTCTCCATTTGTCTCTTTACATAGCACTGAAGCCACAACCTTAAAAGGTTCCCACCCCACTTTTCCAGAACAGCATACGGGATGAAGTTTTAAAACATCTCAAGAAGTATTTTCAGCAGTTGAGCAGTTTGGATTAGACTTGCAAAGATGCTGAAGTGCTGATAGGTATTAACAGTGTTGTCAAGGCACTTCTGGAGACCCTCTTCATTGCAGAACTTCTTTCCAACCCCAGCTGTTTAGAAGGCCAGTGTTTAGTGGAAGCTGGTGGCCTGGATGCTGTTCAGTCAGTGGGGAGGCAGATCACCTCCTGGGGTTACACTGTGGCTTAAGGAGATGGCTCAGACCAAACAAAACTGCAGGCGGTAAGACGGTGTTCATCTGATCATCATAAATATTGACATGGGTGTCAAAGGCTCAGTCCTCTCTTTCACAGGCAATACCAGTGTTATCTGTGCCAACATTTGCGGTGTGCACATAACATGCTGGTAGAGATGTAAACTGTGTTAGACCAGGTGGTCCTGATGCTTACCCCATGGAAAATAAACCATGTCCTGCTTTGGCACTTGTCTGAGGACATCATGCCCATGCAGCTCCCTTGCTCCTGTGTCAGACTCCATCGCACTCCTAACCAGCACAGTGATTTACGATGACAGTAGGTGACTCCAGAAGCTGAATCAGAACAGTCTCGAAATATTTGAGGCACTGGCCCAACGCAGCAAGCACACAGCCCCCGTTACTCTTGGACAGCATTTTCCATTGCAACGCAATACTCCAGCAGGCAGCAACAAGCCCACCCGCACCACACATTTTCTGCATTGCTTTGCATGCTTTGGGAAAATTCTGCATCCCACTTAGTGCCCCAAATCCTGTCCCCTCTGAGTGGACTTCTATGTCTGCCCCTAGGCAGCTCTGAAATTATCCCAGGGAGCCTGAATCCCACAGACCTGGATACTTGAGTTGCTCTATAAAGAAAAAGGAAAATTGGGAACAAATTGGGAACATTCTCCTTTGTCTATGCCTGCTCTTCCTAACAGTTTATACCTTGCGAATTACATATAAAAAAGCCTATGCATTATGTAAAAAGCCTGTAACTTTAGCACTGTGTAACACCTGAAAAGTGACAGTACATGAGTCTATAGCAACATCACACTGTGACTAAGTGACATTTTTTTAATTACCTTCTTTTCTCCCCAAGATAGCTGAACCATTTCAGGACATCGTAAGGTTAAACATATCTGGATCTCTTATTTTGTGTCTTCACAATTAATGGAAAAATGGATAGTATTTTCATTTCTCCTTTTTTTCCCCTGAACACCACTTAAACAAAACTGAACTTCTGTAATACAATCTTCAAATCCAGGTAGACAGTAAGAAATGAGTTGTACTTTATATATACTACATGATATAACCAATGAAAAATTAATTACTGGAGTAAAACTAATGAGTGTTCTTCCACAAAAACCACAAGTCTTAGGCTGTGTACAGATAGGCATTGCTAAATAAGGTCCACCCAGGTCCTCCAAGGCAGCACTAGGTCTTCACACATGGCAATCAGGCAGCGTGGAGGGGTGGGTTCCTCCCCAAGGAGGGTTGTGGCCACCGGCACTGCCGGTACTGGTGGGGCTTGTGCTCATGCCATGCAGTGAAGATGCTTGCCACCAGGCTCCTGAAACACTGGCAGTTTGTCCCCGTGAGGAGCTGGTGAAAGGAGTGAACATAATGTAAGGAGGACAGAAGGAGTAAGGAAGAGGAGGGAAAGGAGCACACAGACTCCCCACGTGCCAAACCCCCTCTGGCACCAGTGAGCTGGGCGGGCTGCTGGGCAAGTCACTTCACATTTTGTGATGAGTCTAAAGCTCCCTTTTGGCAAGAACCCGGCAGGAAAATCTGGAAAAAGAGCCTGTCGGTGGGGCTTTGCTGTGAGTGCTATGGAGAGCCTGGCTGTGTGTTTTGGCCATTCTCATATCATACCTGTTTCTCCCATAATAAGTTCACAGGGGAGTGAAATCTGACATCAAATGCAGCAGAATTCAGTCTGAGGTTATTGGTTATGAACAAAGGCATTGCCTGCCTCAAGCCAGAGGACAGGAATCAAGTGGGTTGATGTCATGTTGATCATTATGCTTTGTGAATGTTTTGCTACACCACACGCAAAGTTTGAGAGCTACATTTTATTTTGCAGAGATTTTTATTTCTTAAAAGCCTACCATTTTTGTCTGCTTCCTATATGCCTAAAAGTAGAATTGTATTAAATAAATGACCCCCCCCCCCCAAAGTAGAATGTAAAAATGTGTTATTTTCTGTTTGGCTTGGGGCAGGCGGCATATTGGGAGCAGTAGAGACGTTTCTGATTGATTAGGGAGTGGATGCTCTTAATTTGCAAAATGACACAAACCCACAAAAGCAAATGAAGGATGCTAGGTGAAGTGATAACAAAAGTTTCTTGGGCAGCTGTTCTTAGTCTTCTCCCCCCTCCTGCAGGAGGACAAGCTACAGGCAGGCGCTGTGGCTGGCTGAAGCACATGCTGTGGACAGAGTAGTGTCGTGCCAGCAAGCATAGTCAGAAAAATGAAGACAGGCTTCTGTGCACAAAATCTCTGCTGGAGGGTAGCAACAGATGCAGCAGGTGCCTGCACATAGCTGCTCCAGCACAAGGTGGTGTAGAGCCCTGTACATCAGCACTGCTGCAGCACAACCGCTCTGTTTCAGACAGTTCAGCATCCCTGCATCGCAGCAGCAGGCAGGGTTTCTGAGTCCTACTTGCACCGGCCACCCAGCAGCCTGGAAAGCACACCATCACTGCCACGCCAGGGTGCAGCGGCATCTTTCTTGTGAAATGAGGCCCATACAAGTCCAAGCTACACCTTCTACCCAACCCACCACGCACCATCTGTGCCATTGTAAAATCTCAGCAAAATACATGAAACTGTAATGTATACAAATGTGAGAGAAGTCTTGCGAAGTCTGTCAGACATTGCAAGCTCACTTGCCCAAGCCCTCTCTGAGAGGCGTAGGCACAAGCAGATAGAAAATGGGATATCTGCAGGAGCAGAGGCAGAAGCAGTACTGGCTGATTTACACTTTGCAGGTCCATGCTCGCTAAATCTTGGAATTATGAAAGGAGTACCCCTGGGCTTCTGTTGTAAATTACAGAGTTTCTAGAGATCTCTAGCATCCTTCAGATTTAAATTTTCACCTGACTTTAGTGGAACTTCCCATAAAGTTGATCTGCCTGAACATTGGATTTTGCCGCTTGTAGTGCTGGAGAGTTTGTTGTTGTCACTTCATTTGGTTGGAAATACCGTTAATCTGATGCATATTACTGTTTTCTCAGATTTATATTGCTACATTGGTCAAATGTATTACTTGAACACAACCTTCAACAACCACCCAGTACTAGCACAAGGTTCACCCTTGGATGTGAATACAGGGCATCAGAACAGGAACATACCCCAGGAACTTGCTTTCTGTTCTTACAGAGGCCACGACAACATTCTTTATAACCATCAGATGAAAATTCCAGGCAAACTATGTTCTTGTAGTCAGCATGCTGCATCACATCATAAGCCTTTGAAACAGCCCAGTGATGTTGCTTTCTAGAACAGTTCAAACAGAAAAATCTTTTTTGTGTAAGTGGAAGTATTAGTCCAGTCATGTTAAAAATTGTCTCCTTGATCAAAAGATGGCACTGGCCTCTAGAAGGAAAAAGAGCAATACCACTGCATGTTCCTGGCAGGTTCTCTAACAGATGGAGAGAAGAGAGTCATTAATCCTGTTTAAATTTGCAGGAGTCATATACTCATACACACATAAAATATAACAACTTGTGTTTTTCTTTAAAGGATCAGGAAGCAAAACATTGGAAATGATTATTCATGAACCACAGAGCAACTGCTACTGGCATATATTGGGCTTCTGATCTTTTCAGAAAAAGAACAATTACACATTCAATTTGTGATTATTGAACAGAAATTGTGTAAAATGGTGTGGATTTGTTTTAAGGAAAGTTTTGGTTTTATTCTAAGGGAAACAGTTTTATTTTTTCCGAGCTATGTAATTTTTTTCTAGACAGAGGTTTATACTCTACATAATTTGTACCCCAGAATTGTCTACTGGACCCAGTAAAATTGTATACCTGATGTCCTGTCTACCCAGCCATAGCTAATAAGAGTCCCTACTTAAAAACTCAATAGATGTAAAGGACGAGAGGGCAAGTCAGTTCCTGATTTTCAGGGTATAACAGAAGAATTGCCTTGCCCAGCATCACCCAAACTTGCAGCAGGGCTAGAAACTGCAATTTCTGCAACCCCAGGTCACAGTCTCTGTCCAGCCTCCTCTTTTTTGCACAGGCACTTGCAGCAATTGCATGTTTGGTCACAGATGGATGCTGTGAAAACACAAAAGGGTAAAACAACTTTGCAACAGAGGTGTTCAGCAAACGAGAGGGAAAAGTAAAGAAAACTGGCCGGTTTAATTTTGTGTGGTTTAACCATGCTATTCCTTCTACAGCTCTCAGACTGGTTGGGGGTCACCACTTTCTGTTCACAGCCCACAACCCATCTTCTCCACTGCTCAGAGCGGGTCTCAGTTTGCTCCCCCAGTGCTGCCCGCCCTGCCCGCGGTGCAGGCAGGACTGGGCGGTGGGCAGCAGGCGGGTGCCAGCCGTTGGGATGGGGGGGTTGCGGGACGGCAGGGGCAGTGGGTGATTTCAAGGTGCGCGGCGAGAACAGAGCAGCCATAGCAATTGGTGGTGGAGGGAGACGGGGAGCTCCTCTGCCCCC
>NW_010972646.1:848602-848842 GCF_000737465.1 Haliaeetus leucocephalus
GGTCAGAAAATCAGCATTGTCTCAACATTGTCATCAGGAACATGAACAGTACGCTACCTGACAACGGCCTGTTTGTAGCGCAGCGGCCGGTCCCAAGGATGGAATGTGCGGTACAAGGTTCCTGGAAGGTACCTGGCTGGAACCCTTAGAGATAACCGCATAGCTACTGTCAAAAAGGATGCATTGCAACTGTTGCCATAACGTCGAAGACGAAACCATGAACGTTAGACGAACTTTGCT
>NW_010972646.1:849365-860101 GCF_000737465.1 Haliaeetus leucocephalus
TGCCCAAGTCCTGCCAGGTTCTGGCACTCAAAACATGGGGATCAGCATTCCTGAAAACCCCACCACGAGTGCAGTCTACCTCTGCCAAAGTGTCTCACCACCGACTTCAAAACTAGCCGAGCAACAAGAACCCTCCGGACCCTCCATCCAGCACATTGTCCTGGGGTTATTCAAGCACAAGAGACTGACTTTTTTCACTTGCAGTGCTCCTTGTCAGCTGTGTTTTGAGCATGCCAGACCTCACCAGCAACAGCAGGGCTGAGACTGTCTGACACTGTGCCCATGCAGTGCAGAGAAGCCCGTGGAGAGACCATCATGAAAACTGGGGACTGGAGCTACAGAGGTAGAGCACAGTAATGGGAAACATCCCCAGAGCTCAAACTGATGCGCTCTGCCTCCACGGACTTCTTCAGGATGAAGTGGTAGGATGGAGAGGAGAAGGGGGAGCAGATTTGCTGTCAATACTGTCTAATGCTTTTCTCCTGGCAGAAGAGCTGCCATGGGACAGAGCCCCTGCGTGCCTGAGCAGCGGTCACAAAGTGACAGCGACCTGTCACCTGCCTGCTCCGTGACAAAGTGTGCGTCCCGAAGTATTTTTCTTGTTTCCTAGAATAAGGTGGATTTAACTACCGCAGCTAATAAAACCCCAAACCGCACGAAGCAAGCCTGGGTACAAACCACCGCTGTTAGTGCTGCTGCCACTGCAGTTCCCCTTCATCTCACAGTATCCTGCAAGGCTGCCAGTGGAGTCAGATTTGGCAGTACCTCACTCCCAGCTGCACCCCGCAGTGCTCCCACCGCTGTACCCACCATCTCTCCCAACTCTGAGGAAGCACAGCATCTCACCTTTGTGTGGCTAGCCATGCTTATTTGTGAAGAACTGCAGGAGAGACTTCGTTTCTGGACAAAATATTTCCATAGGTATATGGAAGAAGTACAGCACTTTCCATTATAAACCCTTACTGTGGCTGCTGTAGTGTTTTGGAGGGTTTTTTTGTTGTTGTTGTTTTTGTTTTATGACACAGATACCTCTATACTTTGCATCTTTCAAATATTCGGTGTTTAAATCTGCAAATTAGGTATCTTTCTCTTAATATCTTTTTTCTTTTGTTTAGCACCACTATCACTGTATCTGGAAGAAAATAAAAGGGGACCATGCAGACCAAGAAGGAAAGCATCCGAGGTTTGTAGCCCTTGCAGCTACAAACACTTTAATATTTCATGTTTCAACATCTGTTTTGAAAGCCTTATAGTAATAAGGGACTGGAAATAGACATATATATGTACATATACATATATATGTACACACACACACATTTTTACCCTCTAATGACTGTAATTAAAGTTATTCACGGGGCTTACAAACCTGAAGAATTCTTATTTCAATTCAGACATGTTTACCATTGGAGTCTTCCCCGTCTGCCTTGGGAAAACCGTCCTGATGCTTGCATAGTTCAACATCTGAACTGTGCAGCCAGACATACCCTGTCCTAGAAAGCCTGTGCAAAGCCATGGGATCTGCTTGCCCTCGCAGGAGGAACGGTGTGGTGGGCTCAGGAGTTGGGTCTGCAACCATTTCCATCAGTCCCGGCTCTCCTCCTCGGGGCTTTTGGCAGGGGTTCTGCAGTCAACAGCAGCAATTGAGCACTGGGCTGGGCTGCCAGTGTCTGCTGCCTCATGTGCAGCACTGTGGGGGAAGAAGCTTTCACCTCATTTGGGGACAGAAGATCTTGAACTCCTTGAGTTTTCCAGCCAGACAGCGAGACAACGGTCTATCAGGCAGCTCTGATTTTGTGAGAGCACTCTTTGTCCGCCTCAAGCAGAAGTTGTAAAACTTCAGCCTTTTCTGTAAAGCAGAGCCATTGCTTTCTGGCCATCTTCAATAGTAAGAGCCTGAAGTAGTCATCACTGAAATCAAAACAATTTCCTACTAAGTTTAAGGAATTCTGGATACCTGAGCAGCTCTTCTTGGCTGAATTGTGTAAAAACATCAGCAAAACAAAAAGTGCTTACAGTATTAATTTCTTTGCAAAAAGCTTCAACAGACCCCAGGCGAGGCAATGCAGGTTGTCAGTGTTGAATACACTACTGCTATTTTCGGTGTATTCATGACCCCACTAGGTCATTGCCTAGGTGAAGAGGCCCAAGAAAAATCACCAAAACACCTCAGAGAGGTTTAATTGAGCCTGGGCAAGGTTTTCCCAGCAAGCCCGAGTGGGCTTTAACCCGTATGCAAAAGCGATGCCTTTCAGGGGAGGAAGACTCCAAGTGTGGCTTTAACTGTGCCCCCTCCTCTGCAGGACGGGGACCCCCGGGGACCCCCAGCCCCTCCCCGGGGCATCACTCTGGGGATGGGGGGTCGGCGTGGGGGCCTGCGACACAACGGTCCCCAGAGGTGCTGCGGTTGGAAGCTGCAGACCGGTCCCCTCCGACAGGTAACTGATTGGATTAAGAGTCCTGTCTGACAGCGTGTCTGCTCAGCTGCGCGGTCTCATCAACCTCCCCGTCCTGCCTGCTAATAAATCCGGCACCGGGGACCATTCCGCTTGATGATCTCTCCTTGGGGAGTTTTTAAGGCTTCGCTCTGCGAAAACTACTTGGAGTCTATTAAAATTGCAGCTCTGCTGTTGTCATGTCGTCCCGGAGAGTCACGGGAGGTGCCTGTCACCCAGGTGGAGGTAGCTATTACATATTCAAGTGAAAAAAATAGCCCCTGCTTTGGGAAGACAGGCATCCCTGCCAGCAAACGGAATGGAAGGACCCTTGCTCATCTCCTGGCCTGTCACGTTAAGGGATGAGCCTGAGGAAAGGACACACGATGCCGTATCGCAGGCGCTGCGCCGTGGCTCTGCCACTGAAAACACGTGCAATGCCTTTGCTGAAAGGATTAAGCAAAAGGGTAATCGTCGTCCCTGGGCTCTCGGTCGTCAGCCCAGCTCTGCCATTTCTGCTCCTCAGATACGTGCGCTGCCAACCGGCTTTCTGGGCTGCAGAAAGCCAGCGGTGGGCTTCCCCAGTCTGCTACGGGCACAGCCTCCACTACAGCTTCATAATTCAACCACGCCAGAGTTTGCCTTGCTCTGCTTGCAGGATGGGCTTCTGCCCTAATACATCTACTTGCAATCAGCTCGTAGAGGACACTGCCTGAATAAATTAGAAGGCAGCAATTGTGGGATCTATAATATCTGTACAGAAGATGTATAAATAAATTACAGTTTAAATCCTTTCTTGGATGCACCTTTGGAAAGCTAAGGGGAGGCAGCCTGAGAAAGGCTGAATGCAGCAAGACAATGAGAAATCTTCCAGGTTGTTAAGCTGCTGTGGCTTTTGACTCGACCGCCACATGAAAGGACCATAAAAACCAATATCCTTTGTTCTTTAAGATAAAATGTTAATGAATGCAGAGTCACAGGCTGAGTTGCTGCAAAATATTACTGTGAGATTTTAGCTTTTGTTTTCACTGGGCAGCCTGCAGAGGCAAAGTCTGAATCCCTGTCAGGCTCAGGAGAACCTTCCAGCATCCTGGTATTGACGACACACCAGAAACATTCAGGCTATTCAAATATCTGGCACATTCATAATGCACTTGTAAATGGCTCAGAAGAAATGAAACACATGTCTGATTAACCAGATTAGATTATATAAATACCAAATAATTTAAAATTATGGACAAGCAATCTCGGCAGCTAGAGACATCTGTTCTTCCCTGAGCAAAGATCCCTCTATTTCTTTCCCACCCTAACAGAAGTTGCCCCAAATGCATGATGCTGTCTGGAGATTTGGAAATGTGCCTGGATGCTGACCCAGTGTATGTGCTCTCAGGTACGTACATTGTAGTTTGTAGTCTCCTGGAAGGGCTCTAGGAGGTGCTGAGCATTGGGTGGTGACTCACAAAGCAAGGGAAGTTTGGCTTTCTGTACACCTTGGATGAGTTGTGCCTATAGCCAGGAGGAAGTGAAAAAAGGGAAGCAGTTGAAACGTTTTCTGTATTCCAGTGCTTCTCTCCATGCTGCAGGCTTGGGACAACTGGGTGTCTTCCACTGGTAGGCCTGCTGCTGCTCCACTGTAGGTTTTTTCCTACCTGTTTCATTTCTGGTGGGTAGAAAGTGTAGGGCCCTTTTTTTAGCAGGATGCCAATAACAGTCCTGTACACTGCAATTTAAAATCTTGGGGTTGCCCATGACAACCATTTGCTCCACAATGGAGGCACCTGCACTCTTGGACTACTTGGTGTGCTAAGTGAAATCCCACTTTCTCTTAGCTCACCACAGTGACAGAGGGATAAGTCCCAGAAAGTCTTGATGCTGTTGGTTTTTAGCAGTTCTGGAACAGCAACAGAGAACAACAAATATAAGGTAAGTTTTCTGCTTACCACGTTGTAATCTTCCTCTTCAAATATTTCAGATACTTAGAGTAGAAATCCAAACACCAAGGACTGTCTGTTTTTGTGTTATTTCAAGTTTTCATCAGTTCAGCTGGGAGGAATGTGCCAAGCTCAGCCCCCTCGCAGCACAGGTGCAAGGCTTCTGTGCACACTGCATAGCTCGGCCTGAATTTAAAATTCAGGTCCCCTTGCATGTTGGACCCTGTAGTTGCCTTGTTATTGTGACAACTCTGACCACTAAGAGGAGGTACTCATCACTAATGTTATTTCTACCTTAAAATTAACTGTTCATAACCGTTGCATAATTTTGTAGGCATCCGTACACACAGCAGTACCAAGGTAAATGCCAACAGGGAGAAACCCAAATTTTTTCATTAATTCCCAACATAATCATGGAAGATATCACACTTTGATTCAAAACTGTCCTGGCACTGGCAGTGCAAACTCATATAATGTCTAGAGGGTCATTACAGAGATAGCTGTCCACTAGCAACAACTTTTAAGGACACTAATTGTTCTCACAAATTAGCATGGAGGCAGTACTAATTTTAAGGGACTAGTGCCCTAGGCTGGACTTAAGCAAGTGACCCAGGGGTTAAAGGGCTTGTTTGCTATTACTCCTCCCCGGAGCCATCCAGCCCCACATTCTTGGGAATAATTAAACGTAGAGTCCACAGCAAGTGTGTGAGCCTTTGCTCCCAAGCTGTGAGGGCTTCACGCATCTGGGGTATTTTCTTCCTCTCCATTGCAGCAGAAGGTATCTTGGCGTGGCAACTAGAAGTGGTCTATGAAACGTGCAACACAGCATAGACGGCATGGGGGCTTCACAAGGGGATTTCCAGGATATTCTGGTGCCTTCAGACAAAAGCAGCTTTTCAGTTACATTGCTTCGCACGTGCAAGGATGCTGCTTCTTACAGGTACATCGTAGCATAGCCCCAGCAAACTGTGTGGACTGGAAAGGAGGAAAAGTAATTGGACTGACTGCTGCCAGTCCCATTCCTGCAGCCATTTAGTCCTGCCAGAGCAGCAGTGGGAATGACATGGGTAAGGGTGAGGACTGCAAATTGTCAAAGCTGACCTCCAATTACACAAGGCTGCAAGTTTGCTGATGTGGTTCATTATACAGTTGAAACAAATCCCAACCCTATCAGATCATTAGTTCCATAAGAACTTGTCCTCCTCGCTGCCATCTTCTGAATGATCAAATGGTCAAATGATGAATGATCAAGCTCTCCAAAGCTTTCTGCATGCCAGCAGCTAACGGTGGCAGCAGTTTGTACAGGAGTCTCTGGGCTCTGCTCTGGGAGCTCCTGGACCTTCTGGGGACAAGCTCCAGGATCTTTGGGGAATGTCTGGGAACCGCCTGAGAAACTCAAGGGTGCCTGCTGCTGTCAGGTAAGGACAAAGTAAGGGGACCCACAGAGCGTTAAGGAAGCTCTAGCTCCTTCTAGTGAGCTGCCCTTGGCCCAGGGTACCTGTAGCCTGTGTTGCAGCTGCCCCTGGTTAGAGAGGGTCCATCACCCTTCAGCTGGTGCTCAGGAAAGCCCTGTAGAAGAGCCAGATGCAGGGCACAGGTCTGAGAGGCAGGAGTTTGTGCAGAGGAGTGTAAAGAAGGGGTCCTCATCTGAATACATGCTGTAGTTGTATGTTTGAGTTACAGCCTATCTGTGGTGCAATTCAGGGTTAAACATGATGCATGGTCCTTTAAGAAGGACCAGTGCTTGATAGCTTCACTATGCAGTCTGGATTACTTTGTCTAAACAATGCATGCTTTGCTAACAACTATGTCCTTGAAAAAGGAGCAAAAGATTGATAAGAAGGAAACATCCTGCTCCAGAAAGCACTGGAAGCTGTATGATTGCCAAAGAATCATGATCTGGGGGAGAGGTAAAGGCAGCAGGGGGAGATCGTGACCACCGACACAATTCCAGGCTGGAAGAACTTGCCCCCCTACCCCTGCAAGGACCATGCATGCTAATTTACATAACAAGTGAGGCTAATTTAAATATAACTGACCAATAACAGATGAGAGGGTCACGACTAACCAGCGAATGTAAATTTAGGCAGGTTTTTGCTAATCATGTAACAGAATAAATATGGTGTAGTTTTTTGGTGTGGTGTGTCAGCTTTGTGGAGTCACCACCTGGCACCCATCTCTGCACAGAAATGAAATAAATAAATATCTCGGCTCTGTGTGTAAGACTGGCTCATTGTACACCACGTACTGAACCCCACTTGTGGGAGAATAACAATACCAGCATAACCAGTTTCAGTTTCCCCAGCAGATGTTGCCCCAGCCAGGGCAGAGGCTTTGATGCAGGTGGAGCTTCGGATGCTGGATGCAGCCCTCCAGGTCCCAGGCTGCAAGGAGCACCTGGGGCTCACTCTGGGGCCAGGAGCAATGTCCCTCTGTCCCACAGGAGGTATGCCATCTTGGAGGAGCTGTGCTGCCAAGTGGTGGAGCTATGGGAGCTATGAGAGCTATGAGCAGGCTGCACAGCATCAGAGGGAGATAAGCAGCATCTACTCTAAGACACAATAGCTTGATGATCTTCAGTTCCCCCCCTGCAACAGAGAAGCAGGCAGTGTCTACCCCCACTATCAACGTAAGTGAAACCTCTGGACAAAGGGAAGGATGGAGGCTGGTGACTTCTGGCAACAAGAGGAAGGCTTGTGCCCCACCTAACATCATACAACTGCAAAATAGGTTCACTGCCCTCATGTTGAAGAGGAGCCAGACGTGCTTTCAAGCAAAGGATCTGAGCCATCTAACCCTAAACCATGGAAGACCACCAGGAAGAAGCAGTGAGTGACAGCAGTGGGTGAGTCCCTGCTGTGGGGGACAGAAGCTGACCTGATCTATCTTTTAGAGAGTTTTGCTGCCTGCCATGGGACCCGGCTCCAAGATGTTGTGGAGGGATTGCCAAAGCTTGTCTGACCCTCTGGCTATTACCCCCTGATGTTCTTCCATGTGGCCACCAATGACACTGCTAGGAGCAGCCTACACAGTACCAAAAATGACTACACAGCTCTGGGGGTGGTAGTCAAGGGCATGGGGGCCCAGGTGGTGACCTTCTCAATCCTACCAGTGAGGGGAAAGAGCGTGGAAAAAGGAATTCCAGCTACTCCAGCCAGTAAGTCAGCTTCATGGGGGCCCAGCTTAAGTGCCTCTATGCAAATGCATATAGCATGGGGAATAAACAAGAGGACTTAGAGACATGCACGCACCTACAGGGCTATGATCTTATTGGCATCATGGAGACGTGGTGGGATGGCTCCTATGACAGGGGTGTTGGAATGGAAGGATACAGGCTTTTTAGGAAGGACAGGCAGGGGAGATGAGGAGGGGGTGTTGCCCTCTATGTCAGTGACTAGCTGGAGTGCATGGAGCTTTGCCTGGGGGTGGATGAGTAACCAATTGAGAGCTTATGGGTCAGGATTAAAAGGCAGACTGGGACAGGTGACTTTATAGTGGGCGTCTGCTACAGGCCACCCAACCAGGAGGACCGAGCAGATGAGGCCCTCTATAGACACATAGGCGCAGCCTCACATTCACAAGCCCTGGTCCTCATGGGGGACTTCAACCATCCCCGTATCTGTTGGAGGGACAACAAAGCAGGGCATAAGCAATCTAGGAGGTTCCTGGAATGCATTGATGACAACTTCCTTCTCCAAGTGATGGAAGAGCCAACGAGGAGAGCTTCTATGCTGCGCCTTGTTCTCACCAACAAGGAGGGGTTGGTGGGGAATGTGAAGCTCAAGGGCAGCCTTGGCTGCAATGACCATGAAATGGTGGAGTTCAAGATCCTTAGGGCAGCTAGGAGGATGCACAGCAAGTTCACTGCCCTGGAATTCAGGAGAGCAGACTTTGGCCTCTTCAGGGAGCTGCTTGGTAGAGTATCATGGGATAAAGTTCTGGAGGGAAAAGGGGCCCAGGAAAGCTGGTTAATATTCAAGGATCAGCTCCTCCAAGCTCAGAAGTGATGCAACCCAAGAAATAGGAAGTCAGGCAAAACCACCAGGACACCTGCGTGGATGAACAAGGAGCTTCTGGACAAACTCAAACCCAAAAAAGAAGCCTACGGAGGGTGGAAGCAAGGACAAGTAGCCTGGGAGAACTACAGAGAAACTGTCCAAGCTGCCAGGGATCAGACTAGGAAAGCTAAAGTGCTGATAGAATTAAATCTGGCCAAGGGCAAGAAAAGCTTCTATAGGTACATTGATGATAAAAAGAATAGGGAAAATGTGGACCCTCTTCAGAAGGAAACAGGAGACCTAGTTACCTAGGATATGGAGAAAGCTGAGGTACTCAAAAACTTTTTTGCCTCATTTTTCACCAGCAAGCACACCAGCCACACCACACAAGTCACAGAAGGCAAAGGGAAGAACTGGAAGAATGAAGAACTGCCCAGTGGTAGGAGAAGATCAGGTTCAAGACCACCTAAGGAACCTGAAGGTGCACAAGTCCATGGGACCTGTTGAGATGCATCTGTGGGTCCTAAGGGAACTGGCGGATGAAGTGGCTGAGCCACTATCCATTATATTTGTGAAGTCATGGCAGTCTGGGGAAGCTCCCACTGACCGGAAAGGAGGAAACGTACCCCCATTTTTAAAAGGGGAAAAAAGGAAGACCCAGGGAACTAAAGGCCAATCAGTCTCACCTCTATGCCCAGCAAGATCATGGAGCAGATCCTCCTGGAAACTATGCTAAGGCACATGGAAAACAAGGAGGTGACTGGTGACAGCCAACATGGCTTCACTAAGGGCAAATCGTGCCTGACAAATTTGGTGGCCTTGTACAACGGGGTTACAGTGTTGGTGGATAAGGGAAGAGCAATGGACGTCATCTACCTGGACTTGTGCAAAGCATTTGATGCTGTCCCTCACAACATCCTTGTCTCTAAATTGGAGAGACATGGATTTGACAGATGGACCACTCCATGTTAAGGAATTGGCTGGCTGGTTGCACTCAAAGAGTTGTAGTCAACAGCTCAATGTACAAATGGAGACCAGTGACAAGTGGCATTCCTCAGGGGTTGGTATTGGGACCGGTGCTGTTTAACATCTTTGTTGGCGACATGGACAGTGAGATTGAGTGCACCCTCAGCAAGTTTGCCAACGACACCAAGCCGTGTGATGTGGTCGACACACTGGAGGGAAGGGATGCCATCCAGAGGGACCCTGACAGGCTTGAGAGGTGGGCCTGTGTGAATCTCATGAAGTTCAACAAGGCCAAGTGCAAGGTCCTGCACATGGGTTGGGGAAATCCCAAGTACAAATACAGGCTGGGGAATGGGTGGATTGAGAGCAGCCCTGAGGAGAAGGACTTGGGGGTGTTGGTTGACAAGAAGCTCAACATGACCCGGCAATGCGCGCTTGCAGCCCAGAAAGCCAACTGTATCTTGGGCTGCAACAAAAGCAGCATGACCAGCAGGTTGAGGGAGGTGATTCTGCCCCTCTGCTCTGCTCTTATGAGACCCCACCTGGTGTACTGCGTTCATCTCTGGGGCCCCCAACATAAGGACATGGACCTATTGGAGCAAGTCCAACAGAGGGCCATGAAGATGATCAGAGGGCTGGAGCACCTCTCTTATGAAGGCAGGCTGAGAGAGTTGGGGTTGTTCAGCCTGGAGAAGAGAAGGCTCTGGGGAGACCTTAAAGCAGCCTCCCAGTACCTAAATGGGGCCTACAAGAAAGATGGAGGAGCACTTTTTACAAGGGCATGTAGTGATAGGACAAGGGGTAATGGCTTTAAACTGAAAGTGGGTAGATTTAGATTTGATGTAAGGAAGAAGTTCTTTACTGTGAGGGTGGTGAGGCACTGGAACAGGTTGCCTGGAGAGGTTGTGGATGCCCCATCCCTGGAAGTGTTCAAGGCCAGGTTGGATGGGGCTTTGAGCAACCTGGTGTAGTGGAAGGTGTCCCTGCCTATAGCAGGGGGAGTGGAACAAGATGGTCTTAAGGTCCCTTCCAATCCAAACCATTCTATGAGAAGGGGACTAATAGGACAAGTCAATAACTGGCTGTGGAACTGGTCCTGGTGACAGGGTTTTGGGTTCTATGACCATGGGACCTTTTTTACAGGTCAGCACCTGTTGGGGAGAGATGGGATCCATCTCACCAAGTGGGCGAAGATACCTTAGCCAGCAGCATTTGCGGGCCCTGGTCCTCATGGGGACTTCAGCTACTCCAATATCCGTCTGTTGGAGGGACAACACAGAAGGACATAAGCAATCCTGGAGTGTATTGACAATAACTTCCTCCTTCAGCTGATAGAAGAGTCAATGAGGAGCTCTGCTGGACCTCATACTGTCCAACAATGACAGGCTTGTTGGGAATGTGAAGGTCAA
>NW_010972646.1:865521-915462 GCF_000737465.1 Haliaeetus leucocephalus
CAACACTTACATCACCCAGAGGCAGACTCCATTCAGGGTATGGCTCTGGATAGTTTGTGACCTGCCTTCAACTTTCAAGCAATTATCTTTGGCTCCGTGAAAACCTTTCAGAAAGGCATGGATCTGACACAGATTAAGTCCCAGGAGCACTGGGCAAGAGCATGTCTCACATCACCCACTGGTCCACAAAGTCCCCCATCCCTCTTGCACACCCTCTTGGCAACTGTGGCAAGCTGTGCATGTAGCAGATGGTTCCAGTGGCCACCTCATCCCACGCTGAGCTCCAAGTCCAACTGTGTCCCACGGACTCCTGGTTTTTCATTTTATGTCAAATGACTTCTTTATATCTCCCCACTGACATGCCAGTTTTACAGCTGGTGTCTATGCTAGCCTGCTAACGCTTATCTCTCATGATGATTTTTATAAATATTTATGTACGTCCTGTTTATTAGTTAATATTAATACAAATGCTATAAAGCATCATCACTGACATTTTGATGTCATCCTTTAAGTGCATTCTCCCTCCTGATGGTTTGAGTGTGCATCAAGGAGCAGAGGGCATCTGTAAATCTCTCCCAGAGCATAAAGGGATGCAGCACTGGGAATGTGCCAGTGCTGGTTTTTATCTTTCCTCCCCAGGCTCCCTCTGTGGTCAGATCATCCTTTGGTCAGGCAGGGACCTCAAAATCCATGGCTGTCACAGTTTGCCTTTTGCGAGCCAGGCCCTTCACCAAGAAGGGGGATTCCTTCAAAGAGTCAGGTTCCCAAATAATAAGAGAAATGGAGCAACACAGTTGTCATTTTTCCCCTTAGAAGAACCATTCGAGCTGTCCCACTGGTCACTTGAGGACTGCACAGGCACCTCTCACACGGTCCTGGAAGAGCCACACAACACACAAGTCCATCTGTGTCTGCTTTTAGAGGAACTGTTCCCGTTTGCTGCACTTGCTGATGAATGGTCAGCATCTGCCTGGAAATGATCCAGCAGGGAGGCAGATGATCCACTGCACATGCAGACATGTCAGATTTAAGGATTTGCAGACTAAAGTGAAGTTTGTGTTAGGCAGGAAAAGCCAAGCAACTGCAAGCAAAGAGCCACTTCATGAGGTTTTGATGGAAAATTTTGGGTCAGAGAAGCAGTGTCAGGGGTAACAGGAAAGGGACCCGTTGCGGGGGTAGAGCTCATGCCAGAGTCCTTGGCATCTTCCCATGGTTGGCAGGGACCCTGGCAGCAGGGTGCACACCAACAGGCTGCTGAGATCCCTCTTACCTGGCTCATTTCTCAGCCCTGCTACCCTGCTGGTTCTAGCCCCAGTGCTCCCCATGGTCTGCCCCCTTCTCCAGGTTCATACTGTGATGGTCCATCCCAGCAGCGGGACAGTGGGAGCCCCCTTTTCCTCCTCGGCACCCTTCGTCCCAACAGGCAGGGTGCGTGCCTGCAGGATGCTGACCGCAGGTTGCAGGCAGGTGCCTGCCTGCATTTCTTAATGGTTCTGCTGGGCAGTCCGAGCTGGCGAGCCCTGCTTAGTCCTGCAGGACTTCCCTACAGGGTTGGAGGTGCCAGGGCACCTCCAAGGTGCTTCAGCAGGAGAAAGAGCTTCAGCACCAACCCAGGCACTGCTCAGTGCTTTACACAAGGCTGGTCCATTATGTACGCACACACACATTCCCCATGTGCGCTTTCTACCCAATGCCTTGTGCAACACAACTCCAAACGGCATATGGGAGCTGAACCCACTACCCCACAGAGGGATGCTCACAGCTGTGGGTGCAGGCAGTGCCAGCAGCACATGTCCTGGGGGAAGCCCTGCTGTGGCTAAAGTGGCTTGAGAAGGTAATTCAGGCAGTGACAGACAAACCAAGATGTCAGCCTACGGAAGACAGTCACCATGCCTCCCAAGCAGGATACACGAAAGGAGGAAATTCCCAAATACAGCACCTGAACAGACCATGAGGCTGTTGGGGTCTAGAACTGGAGTGCTTGCTTCGTGTATGGATATGGTGATTAACCAATTAAAAATGCATGCTAAGGAACAATAACAGATAGGAAAATGCCTGATGCCTTGCATACAGTTTTGATTCAGCTGCTCACAGGGGTGAGGACAGCTAGGACTCTGCATCCAGGCAGCTGGAGAGCTGCATCCTAGACTGCTGTTTGGTCACCCGCACCTATCCTGCTCCTTTTCCTAACTACCTTGTGGGTAGGTAGGAGTAAAGAAGCTCTTACAGGAAATCCAACATCAGATCGGATTACGTGGATAAACAAGGCTGGTCAGGGGTGAGGAAGGCTGGAAAAGGCAGTTTTGGCCAGGAGGTTTCCAGCTACACCCTTGGGAGGTGGTATCCGAAATGTCCAGGAGAGGCAGGTGCCAATGAGAAGAGGGCTCAGGGCGCATTACAAAGCCCTCACCAGAGCAGGAACAAACTGCACATTTTAATGGGAGGGGTGTAGAAAGACTACTTGTCAAACATTTTGGGTGCCCCAAACCATCTGCTGGTGCACAGACTAGGGTGGGAGGAAAATGCAGCGCCCCACGATTATCCCCACGAACATCCCCTGGCTGTTCTGGCTCTGGTGTAGTGGGGTCATCCTTCCTCACCAAAGGCAGCTCCCTGGCCCGTTACACACAAGCCGATCTGAACATGTGCAAACGCCTCCACAAATGTTTTGTGTCATCAGCACAAGTCATTTTGCTAGTTTCTAATGGGTATCAGATATAAGTCTGGTTATTGGTTTTCAGTACTAAATACGTAAAAGCTTCAGATGGAAACAGGTATTCCTGAAAGACTGAAAAGGAACTGTTCCACCGCTGAGCACACACCAGCCATTTGACAGCAATCTGAGCAGATGTAAGTAAAACTTCTGCATTTTTTCTCCGTGAAGACCTCCGCAGTATCACGCGGTGGCTTATTACCACAGTAGCACTTTTGGAAAAGCCTGGGCAGGATGGGCACAGCGATGCCTGCAACCTTCTCTCCTCTTGATAGGAGCGACAGCAGCGTGGGTGCTCTGCGTTGCTGTGGGCTCGGCACAGCGAGCTATGGGTTGCTGATGGGGAACCGCTGCCTTTGTCACGAGTTGTCACAATAGGTTGCCCAGACCACGTGTCCCGGTGAGTGATGACAGAGTATGCCTTTGACGGCATCACTGTGTGTAGGGCTTGCCTGCTCCTTTCCCGTTTTCGTGGCTGCCCCAAGCTGCGGGTCCGGTGCGGTGTACTGCAGCTGCAAACAGCGGCACGGCGGCTGCTCTATGCCTTGCATCCATGCGCCTGCCAGCACGGAGACTTGGTGCCTTGCTGTCCTGTACCTCCATAATGCTGACACTGCACCAGCCTCGGGCGGGGATCTGTTTTAAATTGGAAAGTTATATTCTCTATTCTGCCAATCTGACCTTGCATAGCTGGGATCCTGAAAGGATCAGAACCTTTCACAGCAGGCAGAGTTGAAAAATTTATTTCCAAAGCCAGTATTTTAGGGGGAGGGGAGAGGAGTTTTCATATTTTGGTGCTGCTGTGTGCAGGTCCCAGGGAAGAAGCTTGTCATTGTGTGTCCTGGTTTCAGCTGGGTTAGAGTTGTCTTCCTAGTAGCTGGTACGGTGTTATGTTTTGAGTTCAGTATGTGAAGAATGTTGATAACACTGATGTTTTCAGTTGTTGCTAAGAATGTTTAGTCTAAAGTCAAGGATTTTTCAGCTTCTCATGCCCAGCCAGCGAGAAGGCTGGAGGGGCACAAGAAGTTGGCACAGGACACAGCGAGGGCACCTGACCCAAACTGGCCAAAGGGGTATTTCATACCATGGGATGTCACATCTAGTATAGAAACTGGGGGGAGTGGGTGTGGGGGGGATCGCCACTCTGGGGCTACCTGGGTGTCAATTGGCGGGTGGTGAGCAATTGCACTGTGCATCATTTGTACATTCCAATCCTTTCATTATTGCTGTTGTCATTTTATTACTGTTATCATTACCATTATTAGTTTCTTCTTTTCTGTTCTATTAAACTGTTCTTATCTCAACCCACGAGTTTTACTTCTTTTCACGATTTTCTCCCCCATCCCACGGTGGGGGGGGGGAGTGAGTGAGTGGCTGCGTGGTGCTTAGCTGCTGGCTAGTGTTAAACCACGACATTGTGTTGGGTTGCTAGTTTTGCTGAAAATGGACATTAATTTTTGCAAAAGTTTCAGCTTCCTTCAAACCCACTGGCATCTCTGGCATTTTAATAGAAGAGCATGCAGCGACCAAAGTCAGGACACAAATGGTAGATGCCATGGCTGAGCACTGGGTGTCCTGCTAGACTGAAGCTTCAGAAGAAAACAGAAATGCAGAAATTCATGCTTGGCCTGTCCAAGCCAGCTGAGGAGATGATGCTGGCATTTGCTGTTGATGGCTGTGCTCCATTACCACAGCTGCTGTTGGGGGATGTGATGGGGGTCGCGCAGCACAAGGCGAGCATGCAGAGGATGTACAGATGGACCTCGTGAGCTGTGGTGCAGTCCAGCCCCTCAACTCATGGGAGCAGGAAGGAAAAGGTGTTTCAATTGCATTCCATTCCCCCCTCCTGGAGTAATGAATTCCAGCATTAAAAGGAAACCTGAGTAGCATCAAGTGAACCTGAGACCTGGAGCAAGAAAACCCTGCCTCTGCCCATTGCCTCTCTGGGCTTCGGACCAGAGGCAGAGGAAAGCCAGCACCAGCCTAGGACACGTAGAGAAAGGGGGAGATGTGTGTCCCAAATACATTAGTGCATGCTTGTGCTAGCCTGCTTGCAGCCAAGGGTCCCTCTCCTGGGCAATCAAGCATGTCCAGGTGCTGCAGAGGCAGAACAAAGTGAAAAATTTCTGCTCTCTGCTATTGCAGTGAAGTTTTTTTTTCTCTCTGCAGTTGATAAGCCTGGGCTGGGGCAGGGGAGAGGAGAAGGAAAGGCTCGGAGGGGAAGGGGGTCTCCTGGATACATCGGGACCTCTGCTGTGCACTGGAAACAGCTTGGGGTACTTTGAGTCAGACTGGAGTTTCCAGTCATTAGCACTGAGGTCACGCAGGCAGCTCAGCACTCAGCTCACAGGGCTAGGCAAATAGTTCCCGAGATTTATATCTGAAAAGGAACAAGCACAGTGTTTCTTCCCTTGCTAGAACGTTGATCAGGAACAGATCTTAATCCCTTTTGTTTCCACACCTATGCTGAAACTGTAGCTGGAATAAAGCTGATGGATTTTCTTTGCAAAGTCCCTTTGGAATGGAGGAGGTCTCTCCCATGTCTTTTTCAGTGCATGTGCTTGTTAGTGGGTTTTTCCCAAGGAGAAAGCATTGGAAATCGTCCCATCAACGCTGCCAGTGATGCAGATGGGTACCCGCAGACCTCGTGGCTGTCAGCTTGGCCTCAGCCCATTCCCTTCCATCCTGCCTCTTCTTGTAGGATGCTCAGGGCTCACCTCCTGCCCAGGGGGCTGGTCTGGCACAGGAGACCACTGGCTCTCCTGCCACAGGCTGTGCTGCGCCGCGATACTCAGCAGGGCAGCCCTGAGTGCATGCTTTGCTGTGTCTTGTACAACCTTTGTGCCCCCCTCCCAAATAAACAACTTATCCCTATTTACTGTTTCCACGTCGGTCCCTGTTTTGCTGATTTTACACCCTAGTTTGGTCATTTTGGCCCAAATGCCTCTGGCACACTGTGAGTCCCTTTCAGTCTCTTTTCCCGGAGGGTGCCCTTGCACTTTCCATCATGCCTGCTAATTTCTCCTGGTTTTGCCTTGCTAGTTTAGCCCCCAGCTGGAGCAGGCCAACCTTTCCCCCTTCCATTGTCTGCAAAGTCCCATGGTTTCTTGCTGTATTACCTAGTTTAATCTCAGGGAGAGGCTGGCAATTTGCTTGCCTGCCTTCATACTTCAACCCTCCTTTCAATGAGGTCAATGCCGTGTTTTAGATTTTAGCTGGGATGGGGCTGGTGATGGTGGTGTGTGTTCAAAATAAGTTCCATAAGCGCATTGCAGAGTGCTCGTGCATTTGCGCATCTGTACCATAGGTCTCAGCGGAGAATTCAGAAACTGTTCCCAAAACTTGCAGAGGTAGGCATATAGCAGCTCAGGCTGCATGTGAAAAGGACCATATGGGAGAAAGTTACAAGACCCCTAACCAGGTATTTGTTATTTAACATAAATATTTAAGTTTTATAAATATATAATGTATGATATTATAATGTCAAATATATAAATATATATTTATATAAATATTTGTATGTAAATATTTGTGTGTGTGTGTTTTCCAACAGTCTCCTCTTGTTAACATTATTTTGATAATCAATAGCCTATGCTGTTCTTGTTTCATACAACAAAGTTTTCTAATGCATTCCCTGCTGGATAAAAATCCCTGGAGCTGGCAGTGCATGCTGCCCTTGCCACCCGCAGCCTTCGTCTCTCAGTCTGCCTCAGGCAGAGATAAGTCACCTACAGAGCAGCTCTTACAGGAGCACCCCAGCATCCTCTAGACGGCTCCGGAGCAAGACCAGATCTGTGCTACAGCTGGGAAAAAGGCTCCTCGGTGCTTAGACCTGACTTGGTGCTCTGTTTATCCATGGTGACAAACTGTGGTCCAGCCACAGCTCTGTGATGGAACTGAACCTGATGGGGAAGGGCAGCCTGGGCACACGGAAGAGATTTTGCTGTTAATGAAAGTTGCTGAGGATGCTGATGGGAGAAGAGGTCTCGCAGCAGACAGGGACGTTGGGCAAATTGCTTCTGGGGGACAAAACCTGGGATTGCCTCAAACAGCCTCCATCACCACAGACCCTCTCTCTCTCCCTGTTCCCAAGCCACCTCTGTTCCCTGCCTCCCTCCCGGTCCGTCTCCAGACCGGAGGCAGGAGCAGCGACCCTCTCTCCTTCTACCACCCCCTGCCCGAGGAGGAGGACATGGTTCCCACACCGCACAGGGGTCCCGAGCACCCGAGGCACATGCCGAGGCTCCCAGGGTCCGGCCACCCCGCAGAGCCCCTGCCCGGTGGTCTGGCACGGAACGTCCGTGCCGGGAAGCTGCCGACCTCCGGGGAGCTACCTACCGCCTGCAGGTCTGGCGCTTTTATCATGCACACTAAGAGGAGACATAATCAATTCCCCAGTTGGCACTTTGCACTGAATACCCACTTTTTCAGTCTGATAGCAGGACTAAATTAGTTATTTAGCAATGAGACCCTAATTTAAAGTGAGCAACTGCCCTGACAAGGATCATTGTTCAAGGCCGTCCCCCCTTTGCTTTCAGATGAGAGGCCCACCAATCCCTGGAAGGTGATAAATAGACAATTAGAAAATAGATATATTTTGTTAGTTCTACAAAGCTCCCTGGTGCTGTCAGGCTCACAATAAAGGGGGCTCCGGTAAATTGGTGGGCAATGAAAGCCAGCTGTACGGTCATCACTCCTACAGACACAAAGCCATATGTGGCCATTTACAGGACATCCCTGAGAATAGATGGAGCCAATAAGACCAGAGGGAACTAAAAATACTTGACAAAGTTGGCTGCTCTTCATTTAACAAGAATAAAATATCTAATGGAGTGTAATGGAAGCCATCAATCACCCCTGCGTAAAGCACAGCTTTAATACTCTACTTTTAACTATTAATGCAAGTTTTTATTCATCTGTAATAAGTCAGAAATGAGTATCTCCTGTGTGCAGCATGGTGATGTTGTGCAAGGGCTAACAAATGGCATGGGCCCAGCAGCACTGCCACAAAGCAAATCCAGACCTAAAAACCAGGGGGGAGAATACAAACAAAGAGGACCAAAGGCGAGAGCAACCACCTCTTCAAAGATAATGCGAGATAGGCAGGCCCTGCCTAGGAAATATCCTATTTAGGCTTGCGAGCAAGCTGCCGTTTCTTCTTTTTACTTATCAGGCTCTTTCTAGGCAAGGAGATAGGAGTAGGTGTCAGGGGAAGTCCTTTAATTATCTGGTTATTAGGGAAAAATGTTTGAAGTGCTTCTCCTGGAGGCGACAATCAGAAAGTCGGAAGCTCCTGACACGTCCTCAGCTTTGCAAAGTGGGATTGTAGTGTAGAGCTTAGCACTGGACCTATGCAATGTCACTCGGACGTTGGGCATGAAACAGAGCCAGGTCAACCCACAGTGTTTGCCCTCAAGGCATTCACGGCACGTGCATACCGCTCGTTAGTAATCACGGCTGTTCTAAGAAGCTACTTCCTAACATAAGCAGTCGGCCAACAAAATGCCAAATTTCATCACAATAAAACCAAAAGATTTTGCCTTGTGTTACCACTGCTGTAAAACAGGACTGATCACTCTGTCTCTTGTTTGTGTGCAAGAGGCAGGCAGACAAAGCTGCTACAACGTGTGGAAACTGGTATTTATTAACCACGGAGCCATGGCCCCCTCACGAGATAAAAACACGCATCAGCAAGTCAGAAAGCGCTGGCTGTACACACGAGTGTTCAGACTCCCACCCCCATAAAGTCGGGGTCTTTGCTTGCATTTAAAGATGGCATATGCTGCAAGGTAACTGTCTGCTCTCTCTTGCCTATTTTTAGCTGCTTTCACAGGACGAGAATTGTAATTTATTTTGCAGAACACCAAATGTCACATCCTATGAGTACTTTGTTGTACAAAATGCAATATAGTAGCTGGAGAAAAGTGACCTTCCATAATGGAAGTGTCCTATAGAACTAATAGAAAATGATAACCAATAGTTTTTACCAGATAATTATATCCCTCTTCTAGAACAGTTTTAAAAGCCAAGGACATCTCTCTCCATAACATTGTGCAGTTCAGGCTTGTTTGGTGTGGGCTTTTTTTCTGCTCTTTCAATTCCATTAGAACCAAATTCATTTAATCTCTGGCCATGTCTAAGAAAATTCACATTGGTGTTGTCAGGGATTCAGATGCAAGGCTTAACCCTTTGACTCTGATCGACCAGCCCATCCTTTCTGTACGTACCACAAGCTTACAAGATCTACGCATTCTTCCAAATCTAGTTTAACTGATCTTAAATGTATTACATTTTATTTTCATGGGAATTGCTGACCAGGTAACAAGTACAGACTTCTTTATATATGGCTACAGCCACATGTGAATGCAGACTTTGTATCTTCTCTACCACTGTAGGGTGCCATCCTGAACTGAAGGCTCTTTTGTGAGGTCTTCAGTCTTTTTTTGAAAGATATTAGCAGCCGCATGTGGTAATGATATTAACTGAAGTGCACTCCTCCTGACGCATGTTTATCCATGTCAGAGCAGACTAGTAATTTATTCTCTGGGAATGTACAAAACATTTTTAGGGGAAAAAACCCACTGTTTAATACGCATCCACTGTTCAGTCCCACTACACCTTACTAAAATAGCAAATATGCCTTCATGTTGCAGCAGAATGAGGACGGGAAAAGGAACGTGCTCACGGCATCGTGACAGAAGTGGGCACTCTTGCTTCAACAAGCTTAGCCAGGGGATAGAAACAAATTCCTATCTAGACATCACTGAAAATGTTTGAACAGCTTCCAAATAAGGGCCAGAATAACAAAACACAATGCGCGTCAACAGTCCCATTTTTTCCAGCACAAATGCGTGCGTGTCTGGGAACACAAGACATGGAGAGGCTCCTAGTTTCTGTCCCAGATTTTCATGTTTTCCATGATACTTGGTAATACTTTGTTTATGGGGGAAAAAAAAAACCACATTATTTTCATAGAGCTGCCAAGTATTGCACACATATGCTTTCTGTCAGCAGTCTCAGTTACCCACAAGCTGCCCCGTTCCTGTCTGAATCAAGGTTTTTCCATTGCCTTAGAAATCCCAGTCATGTTATTGCCTCTCTTGTAGAAAAAGGTAAAAGTTTCCCTAAATTGCTCTTTCTGCAAAAATCCAGGGCCGAATCTCAGAATGCTGGAGGTTGGAAGGGACCCCTGGACATCGCCCGGTCCAACCGCCTGCTCAAGCAGGGTTACCTAGAGTTGGTGACCAGGACCATGGCCAGTTGGGTTTTGGACATCTCCAAGGACAGAGACTCCACAACCTCCCTGGGCCACTGCTTGCTCACCCTCACAGTGAAAAAGTGTTTGCTGATGTTCAGGAGGAACCTCCTGTGTTTCTGTGTGTGCCTACTGCCTCTGGTCCTGTCCTGACCACTGAAGAAAGCCTGGCTCCCTCATCTTCATTCCTCCCATCACATATTTATGCGCATGGATAAGATCCCCCTGAGCATTCTCTTCTCCAGGCTGAACAGTCCCAGCACTCTCAGCCTGTCCTTATAGGAGAGATGCTCCAGTCCCTTCATCACCTCTGTGGTTCTGGGAGGCCCAGCACCGGACACAACCCTCCAGATGTGTCCCACCACTGCAGAATAGAAAGGAAGGCTCACCTCCCTCGACCTTCTGGAGACACTCTGCCTAGGATCCTGTTGGCCTTCTTTGCTGGCTTATGGTCAACTTGGTGTCCACCAGCACCCCCAGGGCAATTTCTACCAGTTGCTTTCCAGCTGGGTGGTCCCCAGTGTATACTGGTACCTGGGGTTGTTCCTCCCCGGGGACAGCACTTGGCATTTCCCTTTGTTGAACTTCATGAGGTTCCTCTCTGAACATTTGTCCGGCTTGTTAACATCCAGACAGAGTCAAAAAAAATCTCTAGAGAAGGATTGAATAACTGGAACTTGCATTTGTATCAGTCAGCTACGCAGAGATGGTCTTGCCTGATGTGCAACGCTGTAAGGATGGGGCAAGAAGTGTCAATTTCCATACTCAGAAAAACACGCGCTGAGCACACATACCTGTATGTGGTCTGTATGGACAGTATGCAATCGGTGGCTTGTCATGGCCCCTCGCTGGGCCTGTTGTGACATATGCTCCATGTATATGTGCTCGGTCCTCCATTGGTGCTGAATGGCAGCCAAGCCAGCCCAGTTCCATGGGAAGGAGTCGGGCAGCGATGGGAGGTGCTGGTACTGTCGTCTGCATGGGAAGCCAAGGCTGGGAATGTTGAGAAGTGTCCCTCTGACTACCCAGAAAGTAGAGCAGAAATCAGACCTCTTCTTCTGGCATGCATGTACTAACAGCAAGGTGTGAAACAGGCAGCTTCAGCATTTTTCTACCCTTCACACACAGAGGGGTCCCAGATCTTCGTGTTTCCCAACAACTGACATGGGTGGAGAAGTGGCATCTCCCAAATGGACCTTGGCTGGGGTCTCCATCCACAGACCTGTGCTCAAATCCTCTCTGCTTCACATGCTCAGAGCTAAAACCTGAGGCAGCTCCTGGTGCCAGGAAATGCTAAGAACCTAACACTTGGCAGTGTTAGGTTTACAGTTGGACTCGATGATCTTAAAGGTCTTTTCCAACCTAAATGATTCTGATTCTAAGAAGGCTGGTCTTTCAGGAGTGGTGCAAAAGAAGACCATACCACCCCAAGTGAACATCAAAGCAACAGAGAATTATAAAAAAAATAAAATAAAAGTTATGGTCCAGGAGAAGAAGTTGCAAAGGATGTAGGAGTTGCATTACTTTTTGGATTCTGGCACAGATACAGCTCCTAGAAAGAAGCATGATACCATTGCAAACCTGCATGGAAGAAAACTGCAACTTCTGCCCTTTTGACATCTGTGGGCTTTTGCAGACCTGTCCCAGCAACCTCCAGCCGATGCGCAGGAGGCCAATGGAGTCGGAGAAGCTGCCCGGTTCTGTGCGAAGGAGGAGATGGGTGGCGAGAGCGAGAAGGTTTGCACACCAGTCAGTGATGCAGGAAGCCTTCTGCAGCACCAGGAGAGAGAGAAGCATATGAGGGGGAACACTGAGATGAAAGGCAAAAGGAGGGAAAAAAGCACGATGTAACACAGACAGGAGAAAAGCTCTGAAAGGGAATCTTGGGCACGTGTGGACCTGCTCCCAGGAGAGCTCAGTGTCAGGGTCCCGAGGGCATTTGCAGCCCCGAGCAGCCCCCTGAAGCCCACCCCAAACCCTGCCTGTGGCCCAGGAGCTGATCTCAGCCCCAGGGGCCACCAGCCGCTGCCCCAGCAAGGCCATGGGATGCTGCTGCCTGGTGCTGCTTGAGAAATCACAAGCCGTGGGCTGCTGGGAGATGTTAGGAAAGAGACAGTGGTGGCAGAGGTGCTTTCAGGAGAACCACAGCCAGCAGAGCGGTGGAGGCCTCTTGGAGAAGCAGGAGCTGCACGTGGTTGTCCCCTTGCATGCCATGGTGGTCCCCAGGTGACCAGGAGCAGCTCCAGCCTCCAGTTTCCCCAGTGCGTGCTCAGCGGGATGAAGACCACGGTGGAGGACAGCCTTCTCTCACACCTCCGAGGCAGCGTGGTCTGACCTGCCAGGAAGGGACAGAGCACGCAGAGATACTGGTTTTCTCTGGTTGAAAATGCAAAAGCTTCTGAAAAATACAAACCCATCATAACTACAAACGTGACAAAATCCTCGTTGGCTCCTTTCAGTAGTGAGCTGAACGCTGAGATTAGAGAAGCTGCATCCAAAGTAATATTCAGATAGCTGGTTGTGGAAAATACAACATATTGCGCAGCATCCTTTGGGGGAAAGGTTTGGCGCACTGCTGTTAAATGGAGTTCTACTAATTATTTACAAGGCATATCCTTAAAGATCCATTGTATGATTAAATGAACATAAAAAGTATTAATACATGAAAATCACCAAATAGGATGTATTTGCAAGGGATTTTTTTTTTATTTGTTTACATTTGATAGGACATAATGAGGCCATCTTGGTGCTAATTGTGTCTCTGCTAGAGACATGATTCAAGAGCACAGCCTACCATTGTTGAATGAAATTGCCCAGAAAAGTAATTGCTTTTCAGGATAAGCTTGTGCTCATTTATATGATTATGATTTGTTGATTAACCTTTTTTTCTTTCTTTCTGTTCTGTGCATAGTGAGCAGGATCTTCTCCTTTTGTAACTTTATCATTTTAATAAACCTCGGCACACCAGCAGCAACCCAGAGATCATCGTGACTTGCCCATGACCACCTGAGCCCTACTTAATCAATTTAATTAATTTACCTTACATAGTCCTTGATATCAAGTTTGATCAATTCCATTTGATACACCAAAAATTCACTGGCCACTCTTGTTATGTTTTGTGAGGAGTTTGTAAAAGATCTGGAGTTTGTCTCTTTAAGAAGAAATCAGCTTTTTCTCTAAGACAATTGCTAAGTGAAACCATATACATGAAAAGTTGTTAGAATAACTTCTCTTAGTAAAGGTAAAAAAATAAGAGCAGTCATACAGGTCCATTCAGCCCATCTGGCTGTGACTGGTCTGAGATGTCCAAGGAAGAGTATAGCAAGATGGCAATCACTTTATTAAGATTCTATCTGAATATTCTCCCACTAAGTAATGATTTACAGCTCATGAGCCTCAGCCACCTCATTTTTAGTGGGATGTTCAACTCAGGAACACGAAAAGGGGACAGGGGTATCCCACTGATCCACAAGTTTATAAACTGGTTGCAGAAAAATCATAGGAAAAAAAAAGAAAAAAAGGAAGAAAAGTTGACTATACAGCTTAAAATCTGGTCAAAATTGCAAAGTCACAGCACATTGGGAAAAGCCACACACAGAGGGATGTGGGACTTGAAAGCAGCCTGAGCAACCAAGGCACCATCCCCAGCAGCCTGTGATGTGTTGGCCCCTGAGGTGTCACAGCAGCATCTCCATGAGGGAGACCTCCATGGAGGTCACAGCCATCTCCAGAACCAACCCAGGTCTGCAAGGGACTGTGTTGCTGAGGGGGTTTCTTTTAAATGTTAGGGTGGTTTGACTTGTGGTTTTTTTTTTTTAAATCATCCACTGTAGGTATACTGAAATGATTTCTCTCCCCTTGCTACTGCATCAGCTCTTTTCTGAGGGAAATCTGTCTGGAAGTCAAGATACGCATTTCGCTTCAGTTGAACAAAGTATCTCCCCTGACCCTGAAAACAAAGTCAAGAAGAATCATGTTCTGCTTCCACCCAGAATGACCTGCGGTGGCTCCTGGCTAGCTTTTCACGGGGAAGGGACACCAGCAGACCAAGCACTCGGATCGAATCCTGCCCCGGGGGAGGACAGGCATGGTCCGCAGCAGGAGGGCACGGGGAAAACCCCTGCCAAGGAGCGAGTGCCAGCACCAGAGGAGCCCAGTGACCCGCAAACCATCTCGTGGCTGCTTGCCACGTTGCTTGGTCATCCCCGGTCCCACCAGAGCCCGAGTGACCGGCGTGCAGGCAACGTCCCCTGCTGCTGCCACCATCCCCAGGCTCGGCAGCGACGGGTGCGAGCTCGGTGATAATAACCACGAGCCTGAGCCCCGTCCTCACGCTCCCGGCAGCTCCGCCGGCTGCAGCCCACGCGTTGGCGTGGCTGGGTGGTCGTGGGCTGACAGCGTTAGGGGCCAAGGATTTTGGTTTGGGGATGCTGAAATGACGCAATCCGCACCTTGAGTGCATTTGCAGCTCCTTTCCCCGGTCTCCCAGTTCACACCCCCAGGGACCCCCTCGCCATCTGAATGTGCAGGTGCTGAGCCCACACCGGACCACGCGTGCTGCCTTGGCTCGAAGTGCCGTCACTGCCGGGGAGGGGGGCTCTGCCAGCCTCTTCCCAGTGCTCTGCCCCAGGGTCAGCTCGCCTGCCAGCAGCACACATTCTGCTCCGCCCCAGGGACCCTCATCAGCCCAGCAGCAGCACAAGACTTTCCTTCCCGAGCCAGCGCCAGCAAGGGAGGGCGAGCAGAGGATCGGAAAAGCAGGAGCCTTCTCCCAGCTGCAGGGCACCCCTTCCTCCTCCTGCCTTTCCTAAAAAAACGCCTGTCAGCCCCTGAGCAAGGGGGAAGCCCCCAAAACACCCGATCTAGCACGAGCTCCCGCAAGGGGATGGGGGGTGTCCCTGCTGCTGCCCCTGGGTCCAGCATCCCACGCTGGACCGTGTGCCTCGCTGTATGCGCTGCTGCCTTTCAGGGGGGTCCACATCGGAGACCACTCATCTGACTCCCTCACCGCAGCAGGTCAGGACCCCCCCAACACCCCCGTCTTAGTGCAGCATCCCTTTCCTTTCCCTACGCACCCAGGCAATCACCTGTCATGGGACTGTTTCTCCAGAACCGAGCACGTCTGTGTAGTGGCGTTCTGTTGTTTTTTGCTTTACAGTTTTATTATGTAAGTGTGTACTGAACAGGGTTTTATCTAAGCAGCCCAGATCCTAACATTAAACCTCTTTTTTTATCACGCAAGTTAAACAAAACTGAAAATCTATTACTACACAATTAATTAAAAATAGATGAGTTTCTAACTGCTGAGCTTTTAATTAAAGGAAAACCTGTATTACCCTGAACATTTGCAATAGGAGTCTGTAAAGTATCACTGCACAGTGATACTCAGAGAGTTTGGGAGTTTTGATTGCAGATCTCCACATTTCAAAATGAGGATGCCGCTACCAACAGCAGGAAGCCACTTTATTGTTCCCCATTTGGGAGCTTTGCTTTATCTTAGCTAAATTTCCCCTTGCTAGCACTCAAGGCCAAAACATCCAGCAACTCAACATTTTCCCAGCTGGCCTATGAAGCCAAAACCCTGAAAATTACTACTGGCGCAAGGCTGAATATTTTCCGCTACCTCCTCCTTTCCCAGATAGCTACGGGTTTTCAAGAAAACCACTTTTGACGGGGAATTTCAAACTGCAAATAAAAATTTAATTCTCACAATTGCTAGCACCATTTTGCAAGGCCAGTCTCGATCATCTCTCACTCTGAGAAAAGATATATTACTTTTCCTTCTGCTGCAGGGGCATCTTTACATGGTTGTGCCAGTTTCTGTGCTTGCTCCTATGCTCCTCCTCAAACTCGTGAAACTCCTCAGAATTTTTTGCTGTTTCCTGAGCCCCGTGAGCTCCCTGCCCTGTGCTGACAGGCACCTTCTCCGAGCCTGAACGCAGGGCATCCTCCCTCTGGCCAGATCTTTGCAGGGAGACCTAGCTCCCGCACTCCAGGAGAAGGCCTGATATAGGTCGAGAGAGGTCCCAAACCTGCTGCTGTACCTCAGCTCACCAGTTCCACCAGCATTCATCTCATGCGCGTATGAGCAAGCTGCATCCTGCCCTGGGGTAGACAGTCCTGTTCACACGTGGTTTTATGAGCATGGTGGCACATACCACAAAATAAAGCTGTAATACTGCGCAGCATTGGCAGTGTGACACAGGAATTGTCTCCTGTAGGGAATTTGGGGGTATTTGGTTCTTCCTTGGGATTGTGACATCTTCTGATGATCCAAAGGTTCAACCTCGTCTTGCTGTTGAAGCCAACAGTCTGTCAATTTCTCTTCCTACAAGCAGATAAAACTGAGATTTTTGCCCTAGAAAGGATGGTCATTGTCTCACTTTTTTTGTATTGTCTTCAGGAAAGGTGGCAATTAATTCAGAAGACTCAAGTCTGGACCAGGGGTATGGACAAGGGAGAAAGGGAGCCTGGGAAACTGAAATCCGTGAGAAGCAGCAGAGGACCCAGAGGGGACGTGGGATGTAAGGAGCACCTGGGGAAGGGAGGCCAAGAGCGTACTCCATGGGGGGGCTTTGGGTAGGAGGCAAAGGGGCTTGGAGCTGCCATGGACTGAGAAGGTCAAAGACTTCTGGAAGAAAGGGAGAACTGGTGGAGCAGGCAGGGAGGAGGAGGAGAAGGAAGGTCAGAAGGGTGTCAAAGCTGTGGGGCAGGATGCGTTTGGAAGGAAAACTTGCTATCAGTGCAAAAAATAGTGTTGAGGGTGGAGAAAGGCAGACCGTAGCCTCTCCAGGGCCGTGATCAATGAAGATACCTCAAACCCCAAGAGCTACTGATGAGGACAGGGCTTTGCAGGTGTATCTGTCTCAGATGGACTTTGAAAACCGAGGTAACCCCATGAGAAGCAGGGACAGACAGCTTCCCTTGGGAGCCTTGAGCTGGGACAGGTGCCATCTCCCAGGAGGCAGGAGCTGCCCCTCAGTCCTTCCTCCCTGTCCCTCGGGGCAGCCCAAACCAAATCAGAACATGGGTAATGCAAGAGACAAACTACTCGGTTGCTTTTCAGGAGGTTGTTGGGTAAAGGTATATTTTATGTCATGATGACTCAAGGCAGTAGGAAGGGCTAAAGAAGAGCTGCTCGTTAAAGCATGATTATTGCTTCTCTGCTGTGGAAACACAATGAAATCTGCCCATTACTCTCAGCAAGACATTTTTTCCCTTCCCTTTCCTTCCGGAAAAAAAAGTTCCTTGAATTAAAGTCACCTCAAAATATAAACACACTTTATTTTCCCAACACTTGAATAGGCTTATTGTTTCCACCATTTATATTTAACATTAAAGTTTAATCATGAAGTTGTTGAGCATAAAAAACTATTAAATGAGTACAGAACATTAAAAAAATTAGTAAGTATTTCAGAATGAGCACTTGAAAAGAAAATTTATGCATAGAAAAAATGGAGAATTACAATTAAGAGCTCTAGGGATCCGAGAATGATTTGTCCAGCCATTACACAGTCATTTCAATTTAAATTAAAATTGTAACTATTTTCTAGTCTACTAAAAATATGTGGTGTCACATTAAGAGTTTTAATGGAGCTTTCTCTAGGGAATGCAGAAAAGCTAGTTAGTAGCACATAAATAACTATATATTGGAAACTGAATAAATTCTCTGCCAAAAACCTAATATGATAAAAACAAAAATGACAGTGGATTATTTTATTTTCTCTAACGAAGCGCAGCCCTCACATTAAACCAAAGAAACAGTTCACAGGGTGTCGGAGTCTACATGATTTTGCCAGAACTGACTGACAAAAATAAATAAATGTCTGCCTGATATATTTTTTTAACTTGATGAACCCCTGTGTGAATTATGCTGAGTACGGTGTTCACAGACTGTGAGAGTGTTATCTAACAGTACAATCTTCCCTCCTTCTTCTCTTAGAACATACAGAATAAGTTGCTATGGTCTATCCAATATCCCTGACATCGGGAACATTGGCTTAGTCAAAGTTTTAACCACTGCAAAACATGTTTTCAGAAATAGAATTTTTTAGTGAGTCACTTTATTCATCTACTTAGACACAAAGATCTGACTGAAGAAAATGTACCCGTGCACCAAGTCAAAACCAGCTTTCATGTGGACCTGGATGGCTTTTGCGGTCCAGCAGGTACTTGAGAACTGGGAGCTGCATGCTGCTATGCTGAAAGTGAAAACCAGGTTTAATAAAGTACAGGACAATGTGTTCTGCCTGCTTTGCTCACCAGCACCGTACTTGGATTTCAGAGAAACACAAAGAATCTGAGCCTTGCCCTGTCTGAACCCCAGTGCTCCAGGTGGGTTCTCAGCGGTGCCCAGGGATGGGACAATTCCCCTCCCTCAACCTGCTCCTCTGAGCACAGCCCAGAGAGAGGTGCTGCCTGCCTTTGCTCCCAAAGAGAAGGGTCTCCCTCCTGCTCCTGTGCTCAAAACGTAAAGGAATCCACCCAATTAGCTGGTGAGTAAGTGCCTCCATACCTGTCCGACCAAGCTAGAGACTGGTTAGTGAGGTATCTCCTTCTACCGTCCTTAGTAGATCAATGTGAATCTCAAATAAGCACCATGCTGTCCGGTGCAGTGCCTGCACCTGCACATGGGTGCCATGCGCCATGTGGGACGGATGGTAAAAACCCAACTGTGAATGTATGGAGGTATTTTGAGGTCGTGGAAAACATCTCCTAGGCGCTAAGCAAGCTTTGGGGACAGGACAGTATAACGCAAAGCTTTTTTGAAGCCGGTTTACTACTACAGCTCTCAAGCACCCAGAAGCTTTAGACACTAGCAGCTGCTGCCAAATATATTATAATGAAGCAACTAAAATTTAGTTATCTGTCTCTCCCAACAAAGGTTGGTGGCATTCAGACATTTGATAAGCTTTCCATATGGCATTCCTGCTTGTTTTTTCAACTCTTCACTATTTTCCTGAATTACAGATGTCAGAACAGTGATTCCCTTAGTTAATATATTGACTTCAATTAAGTAAAACAAAAACAAAGGGCAAGCAATTAGACTAATATCCTCAACCCTGACCGAGTCTGGAAAACAAGTCTGTGTGTTTTTTCTTTGTGTTACGTCTATAGCAAATCTCACTCTATAAACTCAATAACTAGCTTAGCTTCAGTACGTAAACTTATTTTGATTTTTCCTTTCTCCTCAAAATTTAATTGCATTTTTGTCTGCTCAAATTACACAAATCTGTTTTAAACTTAACACAGGCCAGTTGCAATTTCTCTGTCAGTTTCCTATTACCCTCACACCTGAACAGTCCACCACCTGCCTGCTCCTCTGCAAAACTATCCAGCAGGACAAGATCTGCAGAAAAGAGGCAGACAGAAGAAAAGCAATAAGAGGGTGATGTTTCCTATGAAAAATATCTTCTGTGTTATAATTTTACAGCAGGGGCTTTGAAAAGAATCTTTAGATCAAGTTTTGAATGGAAAAATAATTTAAACATGTGAACAGATGGGCTGCAGGGGTAAAGCAGGAAGGGTTCACTGTTGTCTGTTCCTGAAAGTAAAATCAACGTACAACAGAGTTTTGTTAAAATATCAAAACTAGTCCAGTACTTCTTTGGGAACTGGTTTTCTAAACAATACACAGCAGAACTGACCTGCACTTCTGAAGAGCACTTCATACTGCAACAGGTAGGAAATACGATTACACTGGGAAGGATAGGGATTACTCCATGAATTACAAAGATAAGTGAGTCAAAGAGATGAAAGGTGATCTGCTGAAGAGGGGAGAGCTTCTGGTAGGTTTTTCAAGCATTGGTCTGGGACTACTCTTGTTAAATATCTTTATTCAAGGCCTGGACACAAGCTGTACAAGATGTCACAGAAATTCGCTGTTAGCACTAAGTTAGAGATGAACAAAGGGAGGAACTGAGAACACGTGCAATGGAAAGCACATGAATATCCATAGCCCAAAGTACTAGGAACAGTAGTTCTGGTAGAAAGAGGACAAAGAGTGTTGCTGTTGCATGAAGTCCATACAGGGACTTACAAGAACAGGGACCATCTGATCACCTGCTTTCAAAGGAAGATGAACCAAGATCAGCCAGGGGAGTACTCGACACCAGGATGATGAAATGGAGACCCAAGAGGAGTCCCCAAGAGCTTGGCTAATTCAATCTCACGAAACACATGTCAGTAAGTCATGGGTACTTATATACTTGGACAAATGGTAGCGTTACGGAGAGATAAGACTTCATCTTACCGGTAATACTAAGAACACATTCATGTGCAATTGTCATGGTTTAACCCCAGTCGGCAACTAAGCCCCACACAGCTGCTCGCTCAGTCCACCCCGGTGGGATGGGGGAGAGAATCAGAAGGGCAACAGTGAGAAAAGTCGTGGTTTGAGACAAAGACAGTTTAACAGGGAAAGCAAAAGCTGTGTGCGCAAGCAAAGCAAAAGACGGAATTCATTCACCACTTCCCATCGGCAGGCAGGTGTTCAGCCATCTCCAGGGAGGCAAGGCTCCATCACGTGTAATGGTTACTTGAGAATACAAACATCATCCCTCCAAACATCCCCCCTTTCCTTCTTCTTCCCCCAGTTTACATACTGGGCATGACGTCACATGGCATGGAATACCCCTTCGGCCAGTTTGGGCCAGCTGTCCTGCCTGTGTCCCCTCCCAACTTCTTGTGCATCCCCCACTCTGCCTCCTCGCTGGCTGGGCATGAGAAGCTGAAGAGTTCTTGACTTAGTCTAAACAGTGCTTAGCAACAACTGAAAACATCAGTGTGTTATCAACATTGTTCTCATCCTAAATCCAAAACACAGCACTATACCAGCTACTAAGAAGAAAATTAACTCTATCCCAGCCAAAATGAGGACAATAATGAACATAAATTAAATTTAGACTCTAAAAGGGGTTCCTAGCCAAGGGAATGAAGTTAGGACAGCCTCCTAGGTGTAACATACCAGTTGATTTCAAGACTGACTGATACGCATGACTTTATACAAACTGCCTGCCTGCAAGAGGAGTAATCTGAATGCAGGGAAGCAAGACAAACCTGGCCCTGCATTCCTCCGTGCAGAGGCTTCCACAAGCTTGGCACACAACCCATGCTTCTTATTATCCACACAGGTCCTTTATTTGTTAACCCTTGTTTTTGCCTCCCTCTGAGTTCCACCTGAGATCAGCTGAAACAGACTTCCAGCAATCTCAGTAAAAAAAATTACCGATATCATAGCAGGTTTGGTTTAAAAAAAAGCACAAATGAATCTTGCTTCTTGCCCATTCTCTGATTCCTATCACCAGATGTCATTCATTCACAGCAAGGAATATTAGCAAAAAAAGTCAGGACGGTAGCCTATGAAGGGGAACCTTATTTCACACATCAGAGCTTGTAAGACAACTTGAATCAATTATCTCCCAGTTGTTTTTAGCTTAAAAAGAAGGAAGGAACAAGACATCTTAATTACTGTTTGTCCTTTCATAACATCAGTCTCGTCACCATTGGGAGGAGATAGTTACACAGAATGTGCTTCTAAACAGTTGCAATTCAGGTATTTCAGGATACTTCTGTAGTCATTCCTGAAATTAAAACTCAAGGAATGCAAAAGCAAGTGAACGTTTCAATTCTTCAGCCCCTGGGCTTTGCAGTTGTGATTGGTGATCTAAAACACATATCATGCTATTCATTAGCTAAACTGTTATCAATATGCCTTGTTCAATCAGCCCTTCCATCTTCTACCGTTATTTCAATTCAGATCAAGTTCCAGGCAGGAGCCGAATTCTTGGGGAAAAGTTTGTATTCGAACAACCAGAAAGCAAGCAAGCAAAAAACAGAGCTCGCACAATACTGCAGCGCCCCAGAAACGTATCAGCTACAGCCCTTGGCTGCACTGCTGGCATTTTACCTGATTTCCAACTGATATTTAGCAGACTCGAATTTCAACATCCAAAAACCAAACAGAAGTCTAACACTGCAGCTAGAGTCAGGTACAGAAAGTGTTTAAGTGCTGGTATGAAGCCTCAAGCTCTAATTTCTTAGAACAATGCTTTCATCAACACAAACCCTTAATTCATGTGCCGGTCACATACCACTTGTAAGATCTCCTGCGCTGTGTGGGCATCACCATTTACATTTCTATATTAGCAGTTAAAGAAAGTCAAGAGCCTGGCTGCCTCCTCCAGCACATGCACAGTCGCGTGTCCCCCGAGCACCACACCAGCATGGCCCCCCTGTCCCCCCGTCCCTCTGACCCTACCATGGGTCCCCTGCTCGCTGGCCGGTCCAGCTCAGCACTCGCTGCAAACACGCAGCACTCGCACGCTCGTCCCACGGGCACCCCACGCTTGTAGGTCCCCCCCAAAACCACCACCAACCCTCCGCCTGGCTGACACCCCTGCCCAGACCTGGGGACTCCTACTCACCCACTGGCCCAGCTTCACGTTTGCTGGTGGATACACACGCACACCCCACGCACGCCCGGTCTGGGGGGACACAGACCCTTGCCCCCCCCCAGCAGCTGGCACCATCCCACCGACCCCTTCCAAGACCCTGGACCCTCGTGTTTCCCAGCCTCACCAGTTGCAAAGTCCCAGTTTGCTGCAGTTACTCAAGAGCCCATCCACTACTGCCACTGACCAGGTTGGTTTGTTGTCTTTGTCTGTTAGGTTTGCATCCCTTTTCCCCCCACCCCGACTTCCCCCCTTTTCCTTAGTATCCCATTTGACAAGGTCCTCGATCAGATAACCTTACCAAAACAAACATTACCACATTCCACACACCCTTATCAATTAATGTGACCGATCAGGTCTGGTTCTCATTACTGCCTCTCTTACAATCTGTCAGTCAGGTTTGTGTCATTGTATGTTCTTGTTCATGTTGTCCCTCTTATTAACCCCTCCTGTAGCTAAAAGGTTCTTGACCAGAAATGGTTCAAGGAGCAGCAGCTCTCTCCTTCCACATAACCTCACAACCATTTCCACCTTTTCTTGAAATTCACTAAAAGTGTCCTTATTCCTTTACCTGTCTAAAGAGCAGCAAAGGGACAACTTGGCACTGGAATAAAATGGACACTTCTGCCTTGGTCAGTAACTGCTTTAGCAAACAAATCGCTCTAGTTAATGCATTAAGGGTCATGGATAGTGAGCAGACAGTTTTAATTAGCAGCCATATCTCTCAAGTCACTGGAAGTTTCTAACAACACTCAACTGTCCACCTACCCAACCCTTTGACAGGTGAGCCTCAGGCTTTAGTTAAGGAGCAATAACTTGGGGTTTACATACAGCATGTGCCACCATTGCCTTCATGTATATTAAGAAAAATCTGCAGCACACTGTCAACTTGTCTAGATATACTGGACATTTTTGCATAGAGAAAGGCTTCAAGATATGTCTTCCCACTGCTGCTTGGATTTATCCCCACGTGCTTGCTACTGAAGCAAGGCTGAAGGCATAAATACTGCTACACGACAGACAACACCAGTGCTTGGGAAATGCGTACCTTTTTCTAAGGGCATACCCAACTTTTATGTGTACTTACTCATTCTGCATATTTCAGATTTTGTTTTTAGTGCTTAACTTTAGCACCCAGTGCTGATAAAGGTGTCACTCTGAACTCCTTGTAGACTGTAAGGGTTACAAATGCCTTCTCCGTTCACAACAGTTCAAAGGTGCTATTGTTCTTAACACAATGATCTGATGATCACTTAACACAAGAGCATCAGAAAGTACATACATTTGTTAAACATCACTGAGGCATAGTAATGAGATACAGTAATGTTTTATATGGGATCATAGTTTAAATCCTAGCACTGTTGACTTCACATTTATTGAAGACAGTCCTATTTTGTACAACACTGAGCATATAGTGTAACTCTGAGAACCACAGCTGTGACTTAGTTAATGATCTCAATAAATCCTACTTAAGCAGAGACAAGAAGAGAATTATGCAAATGACTATTTCTGTACCACATGTACTTGATAACTGAAGACATACTAAAATAAGCTTCAGCATACAAACACCAATACTTTTTTAACCCACATAGATCAAAAATACACAAAAGGTAGAGCAGCTTATGGAACTTTATTTCAGAAGAGTTGCAGTTGCAGAACATTTACTACAAACTTGATATTAAAGGAAACATACAGAAAGGACATGTACAAAGAGGGGTGATTAAAAACCCAAGAAAGATGACAGATTTTTCAAATACAGCTGTGAATGTGACAAAGAATTACTCTTCTGAACAGACCTTTCTAAAACACTATGATTAAAGGCCTAAGTAGAACACTGCTGTTTCCTCAGCACGTGCATCAGCCAGTCACACTTGGCAGCTAGATAAAATGTCTTCTATCAGTCTCTTGTAGAGCCAGGTATCACCTTTAAGCCGTTGTCGCCGGATACCCACTTCTTCAGATTTACTGAGTCGACACACTTCTAACTCAAATGCCACAGTTACTTTGCCAAAATTTGACTGTGTTTGACATTTCAGGGTATAACTGTACAAAACAAAGGAAAAACAGAATAACCACCAAACTGTTTGTTTGTGTTGCAATGCAATTTTGAATTGATAAAAGGACCTTACAGAAATTACCCCATTGCTATTCAGAATACTGGGAAACAGCCCAGGAATTTAGTGAACTGAGAGCTTTGAATACTTTGGTCCCAGAAGACTATCGTTGTGCTCAAGTACCAACATGTAGCACCAACATCCTACCCAGCTATAGGAACCACTGCTAGCCACAGACCCCCATTCTCAGAGTACAGAGCTGGAAGGATGGAGATGTTCCCGTGTTTTTCCTAGACAAGACCACTCTCCTTTCTGCAGAGACACCACTGCTGCGAGGCTGGTTACAGCTCAGCTGGTGTGAAAAGTGGAAAAACTGAATGGGAAGTTTAAATCATTACAATGGGAGAAGGTGTTTCCATACAATTCAGTATCTTTCCAGATTTTGAGCTTGGAAATGCATCAGAGGTTGAAATACACTCTGACATTCTACAATGCCTATATTTAAATATTCAATAACTTTAGAAAACACATATTCATAAGTAAGCACAACATTTCTTTCATTCATTGGGAAGTCAGGAAACAGATATTAAGCTTTGATCAGAACTAGGAACCAATCCTACTTTCAGTACCTTAGTCTACTTAGTAAATCCTACAAATTAAAATACAAATCCTACAAATTAAAATAATCGACACAAAGGTGTGTGGATTCTGTGCAGCTTTTAAAATATACTTGTCTGTTGGCTAAATGCTAATGTCTTTTAACTGCCAAGACTGAGGGTTAAAAGGCATCTACATTATCTCCCCAAATTGTCCGATTTGGTCATGTCACTGTACCCTAATAGACCATTCGTATTTGCAATTTCACAAGACAGAAAAAATTCACATCAGCCTCTAATTGCTCTCTCACTATTATTGGTTCACATCTGTCAAAGAATTCTATCAGAGCTCACTTAACATTGCTTTGCATTGTGTGGACAAGTTTCATTCCACAAGTTCATTCAGTGCTCTCTACACTTTCTATAAATTCTTGTATTTAACAATGTGCAGCTGAGAAAGTAAGTTTACATACTTCGCTTTGTCAAGGATTGCAGTACTGAGTATTTAGACAAATACAGTTGAAGGCATCGTATTTTACACTTACCCCTTCTGAACATATTCCACATGCTTCTTTGAAAGAACAGCAATTACTTCATTCAACAGTTCATCTGGATTCAGTCGCTGAATGGTGGTAACATTACAGTGTGCCTAAAAGTAGTCAGCTCATTAAACAAAAAACAAACAAAAATATCTGTCTCCTAAAACTGAAGACATTATGAAAAGTTTTCATAAAGAAAGCTTTGGAACACCTTTGCTTCAGAACATAGTGAAAAATGCTTCAACTTCACAATATTATCATAATTAAGACATTGTAGTAGCAACAGGAACACTAAACAACAACTGCTGGACCATTAATATCAAAGCACATCCCATCTACAACCCATCATAAAATGCAAAGTAGCAGTGATGGGCCAGGGCAGCACAGAGGCTATCAGAAACCTTGTACATAGCCAGAGGTGATTCCTGCAGAGGTGTGCAGAAGATAGCCACACGACTCTGCTTAGAGCACCCTGCTGCACACTCCACGGTTGGGACATCACCGATAGTGTGTTGCCTAGCTGAGACTGAGCACTTCCGATATCAAGGAACAGGCACAAGGCCATGCAGCTTTTCTAGGACTAAAGCGTCACCATGTTTAAAGAAAAAAGGTAACTTACTACTCATAAGGTCACTGTTACAGGGGTCTTATATCTAATACTTCATATAATGAACTTGTCCAATAAGTGACTTCTTGAACAACTTTCAGACACCCATATGTAATGAAAGTGTATGCCAACTGTAATACACCACAAACACTCTATCTAGCTTCTTAAGTCATAGAAGCAGAGAGAAGACAAGATCATAAAACAGCATGAGAAATGAACACAGGCTGAGGATGCAAAGCCTGAGTACAAGACTGGTTCTTACAGCTCTTATTCAGCTGAGAACATATGCAACTCCCTACCATAACTGCTGTACCAGTGTGAGGTACAGTTCTATCTTCCCCTATTATACTCCAGTGTCCCTAGACATGCATCAGTAACTTTGCATGTAGTATGGACAAGGGAAACTGATGCAGAAGGATAAAAGCTTTTAGAGACAGAAGGTCTAGCTTTTGTTTCCAGTTGCTCAGGTTCTTGAATTATTTGCACAGTCTGGACTCCTGTCCGATGAGTTGGTCAGGTTTGTAGCCCAACATATGTCCTGAACTTGTAAGACTGCCACCTTGCCTCTGACAACTGCATCTTGGAAAAGCTTCCAACTGCAATATAGTAGCTGAATTCCATTTACACAGGCTGCAAAACACAAAGTGATCCTTTTACTGACAGACAGATCCTACTGTACAGTAGGTGTCCTAACAGCTGCAGCTCCAGGAGCCAGTCAGCTGAAGGCATACATCACTTACTTCTATGGAGCTATTTATGCCTCAGTAACACACTTGCCTCTTTCATGTTAATCATGTTCTTCAAACATGTCACCCTGTGTATAGTATAAATTCCTCCTTGTATAACTTTTGAAGTATATCAGTTGCTTTTGAGTGATGCATACAGTTCTGTTCACTACACTGGTATTATGCCAAAGCCATTTGATGTGTATTCTACAAAGCTAATATTAACCTCACGAGTCAACTTTGGTAGGTAGAAATTATTAATGTAATTTTAAAGTGCTCTGTGCAATGCACTGTCTGAGGGATTGCTTTTTCTATGGCTACTTAAAGAAGAGTAAGTAGCCAACTGGCTCAGATGCAGTGACATCAAAACTTTAAAAATCAAAATTACGCTGACAGTGTCAGAAATTCTTTCATAAGATGCAGTTATTTAGGCTCTAAGTTTGATCTCAGGTTCTCTTGACATCTAAAGACTATCTTGGAACAGATATATCACTCCTGGACTACAGGAACCTAAGCCAGGAATGTTATCAAAACTTTTTGTTTTGGTTTGGTTTTAGTGGGAAAGCTAGCAGTATCTCTATACAACTAATATGATCAAAATTTTTCAGCTAGGGTTTCTTTAAAACCATCCTGCTTCCCTCACATTTAGTTTAGATAGGATATAAACAGCAAAGACCAAACTCCTCCCTTGATCTGTTGGTGACTTGCCCAAGCCCACACTAATGCAACGTCTCTTGGCAATAACTAGGACATTACCACGTTAATAGAGATGCAGTAAGAACAACTGCACTTTACTGTAGAATGCAGGCAAGTCAGATCACAGAAGTTTTCACAGGACCGTTTCTAAAGGCATTGGATGTTTTCAATAATTGTACTTTTCATGTAAGATTTTTCCAGCAACCATACCTTAAGTTTCCTTGGACAATCTCTAGTGAATCGTCTCTTTTTGCTTGGTGTCAGCATTGTGATCACTTTATCTAGGCCTCTCTCAATACTTCCAAATATTTTGGCTTTTCTCTTCTTTTGGTTGCTATCCATGTGAGCTAGGTTGAGATCCAATTCCACTGAGTGACACCTGTTACATGAACAAATTAATCAGTTATGTTTCCTCAGTGTTTAGAAATTAGTTATTTCAGATACATCCCTAAAATATTACCAGACCTGACGGAATGAAGAAAACCAAAGCAAGTGCAGCGTATTATGAAAGTTTCTGTTTGAAAGTCAGTTGAGATTTAAACCCAGAGATGTATATAGAAACCACAGCACTCTGGGGAACTGGAATAAGAAGGAACTTACATTATGGAAAATAGGAATGTATTCTGAAGATAGTTGAGTTATAGTTTTAAAACTTTTCTCTGCCTTCAGTATTTTCTAGTGAATGTAGAAAGAGGTTTTAGGAAGGTTTTTACCAAGAGATGGAAATAACAGCTTGCTGTTGTAACAAGGCTTCCTAGGCAGTACATGGATTAAGGTAGTCCTGCTCTAAATCAGAAGTGTACACAAATAACAGGACATTTACCTTTTTTCGGGAAGAACCTCAACAGCTGTCAATTCATCTGTGTTTGCTGGGTTTGTGGGTTTCTTAATTGGGGAGACAGTAGTGAACTGGTTCTCTGAAAGAAAGCATCCAAGCCAAAGCAGGTATGTTTTTGCATAAAGGATTTTCTTTTCTTCAGCAAGGATTTCTCATTATTAATAATTTATTTCTAAAACCAGCCCCCTTTTCTATCTCAGGTCTATATGTTCAGAATGATAAAATATGTTTGTAATATAATAACAATACTACCCCTACTCTACAAAGAAACACTGCAACTGATTTCCCCAGGGCTCTACAAGTCAAGCCTTAGAGGGACCAATGCAGTTCAATATTAGAAATTTGGAAAGGAAGAGGATTAGAATTGCTTTCTTGCTCTGCCACTGGTCCCAGAATAAAAACCAAGCAGTTCACTGTGTCAAATAGTTCTTCACAAAGCCATTTCCCTTATATGGCGTGAGTTTATATAGCCATGTTTAATAGTACACACTACATAATAGCCTAAAAAGTTCTCTATGCACACATTGACAGAGTTCTGCAGAGCATGGTTTTGAATGTGCAGAAGCAAACACCAAGTGAAGCGGTCACCAAATGAGTTGTTACAATTAAATCCAATTCAATGTTCGAAGTTTCAGCTCTCTACAGAATCGCTCCTGTCCCCAGACAATGATGATCTCAAAATTTCCAATGAATACTTCCACTTTTCTATCTCTAAGAAAGTATTAATATTACCTCTCCTGAATCAAAGATCTTTCAATGAAACAAAGAATTAGCTTTTCATTGTTTAATCCTCAGAAATATCTCTAAAATGAGCTGGAACTGTGTTTCTGCATCTCCCATTTCAGATAGAGTACATAACTTCTGCTTTTTAAAGTTAACTTGTGAAGTTTGATTTCATGGTGTCACATACAATCTTTAGACAAAAATCAGACTCATATAAACAACTGGTTTGTGCAGTGCACTTCCTTAAATACTTTACACAGGGTGTCATTGAACAGCAGTATGTCCAAGATCCCTTATAACTTGAATCAGCCTGCAAATACTTACTATTTCTGAACAATGTTCCTTAGCATGTGGAACAGAAGAGTCTCCTACTGTAAGGAGTCCTTGGCATTTGAAGGACAGAGTTATCATTTACAGTATCAACACAAAAACATTTATCTCAATGGTGAAGGAAATGGTAACATACATACAGGATCCATCATTTTTCGTAAGAATGGGCTAGACAGGCTGAGAACAGAAATTTCTAGTAACTCAGAAAAGCTGACATAATTTAGACAGACATCTGTTGTCTATCACATAACTGTAAGGTCTGTACATTGTTAACAGAAGTATTTTCACTGCCACGCTAGACTGTGAAAATGTTACTGTGAAAATCCTGATACACTACCATGAGAAATCCAAAAGTTAGATTTCTCTTCGAAGAAGCAACAGAAGCAGACTTGACTAAAAGTATACCCTTATCTTCACTCAGGGTAATAACAAATTAAAAACAGAGTGTTGAGGAAATTGTGTTCTCAACCTTCATGGAAAAGTGGAACCAGATGCAAGTTTTAGGAACACAGTACTTGGCTCCGTGTCAGAGTGTGCCAAAAGGCATGCATGTGTGATACCGTAAGCAGCAATGACTTCTGTAATTAACATAGAAGTAACATGCCCTGATGCATGGTTAAACCTCTTGCAGCACCTTACCAGATGTACTAGAAGAACCAGGCTCATGAATATGGCAAAAAAAGTTAAATCTTCCAGAAACAGATGTGTTGAAAAGTACTGTGTTCATATTTGAATTTACAATACTTCCTAAGCAATGTGTAAGTTTTAAGTTTTCATTAGTTACATTCAAGGTACCTTGGAAGCCAGGTGTCTGAAAGGGTATGGTTTGTACTTGCGCCTCAATCCGACTCTTTGCAAAAGGAGTCTTTGGAGCAGGAAGCGCAAAGGGCATTTCATTTCTTAAAGCTGACTCTGTATCAACATTCTCTTTGTTTTCATGCTTCTTTGATGCCACTTTTCTTGTCACTGGAGTTGACAGTGTGAATTCCGTATCATCCAGTTGAGCATCATGCCTTGAATGCTACAAGAGATGTAACAAAAAAAGACATCCTTTGCTGTATTCTGATCACATTCAGGAATGTTACAGACAAGGAAATTCTAAAATTGAAGCAGGTTAAAAATACCATAAAATGCTTGCCTATTGAGCAAAATAGTTAAAAACTCTTCAATACTTCTAATTCCCTCTATAACTTGCTAATAAACATCTCAAGTAATTTCTTTATCTACTCTTCTAAATTCTTCAGCCCACACATTTAAGACTAGTCCTCAGCTGCGTTTAGATGAGCTGGTAAGAATTTTCATTTGGTTTAATTATATAATTTTAATTGCTTCATTTGATTTTTTTGTCCAATACAGACAGGTTGAACCTTCAAAGACTTGTCCAGCTCTAGCCTAGCTCAGAGATCTTGTTTACAGTACCTTATTGTTTTCCCATCAGTTTTAAAATCCTTATTGTCTCATTTACTCATTCCTTAGATGCTGTTTTTATGCAACTCAAATGTCAAAGCTCAAGTTTTCATCAAATGAATCATGACCTACAGCTAAAGGAAGCCACAACTTATGTTCAGCAATATATTTAAAACATTTCTTTACTCAGTTTGTAACTCCCCTTGGCTAGGGTTCACCAAACATTTAAATATGTAATAAGTTTTATGTACAATGAGAATAAGACTTTTGGGTGGATTAAGAATAGTGTATCTATTTATATTTTTAAAGGAACTAGTAATTAATCTGCAAACACCTGCTTTGTTCTGCGAGTATTTAGATTATATTCTTCTAACAGAGGTTCTTCAAACAGTGAAGATTCATCAGAAAATTCCATGGATCCAAATGCATGTGGCACTTCACTGCAGTCTGGCATATCTTCATGTGTCATAGGTTTTTCACACTGAAAAAAAAGATTCACTGCACAATTAAAAGTAAGATTTCATCAGAAAAGTGTCATTAAAATCTGAATCTTATTCTTTCTAAGTTCCTAATTATGGTTAACAGCTAATGGAAGTTCTCATGCCAGTGACCTAAGTTTTATAATATGACTTTAATGTTTTCATTTTGGAGTTGTCATTTGTATCAAAAGCAGATGTGAAATTATTCTCAAAGCACCATTACCAAGTCATCTTTCATGACCTCTGCCAAGAAGAGAAGCAACTCACAAAAAATACCTGCCTTTGATTTCAAGACTTGGACCACAAGCTTTTTTTACCAAAAGCCAAGTAATAAGCTGGAAGGAAGGCAAGAAAAGAATGCAGTAAAGTCTGAAAGGGGGCCAGATAAAGGCAAACACATTACATTCAAAACATATGATTACGGAATCTGCAACAGTACTTGAACTAGCATTCAGAACCCTTCATCTAATTGCTAGCCCCAAATAACATCATTTATTAAATCACAGGATTCATAACTTCAGCCAAGATTGCTAACCTTCACGGCTTCATGTCACATACAATCAGATATATATCACAGTATCCTTAGTTTCTAACACCTTTTGTTATTTCCAGGAAACTCTTCCCAAGGACTTGTTTCATACCACTTCAATGAAATTGCGTACAGTTATTTTAAATTCTCAGTCCTCAGCTGGAATGGATACCATTTTAGGAAGCTATGTTCTGATGGCAGGTAAGTTTCTCTTGGCCTATGATCAAGGATATTGCAATCATCAGATCTCTCATTACTACTGGAATAGAAACAGATCTTCCTGGTATGCTACCAGACCTGCTATTATGACTTACTAAAGAGCCCTTACCAGAGGGCTGCTAGCTACAGCCAAGAAGCTAACAGCCTGATATTGTAGCTGAAATCACATTCTATTACAATATGAATGCCTGATTAGGATTCCTTGGCTACCATGTTCCAGATGAAATTCATGCCATGGTGAATTTTTTGGAATACCCTTCTACATCAAACTGTTTGAAACAAGGTAGTATCATGTACACGCGTGTGCCACTAAATTCAGAAACTGGCTAAGTTAAAGGTTCTGTTTGCTTGTCTTCACATTAGACCAGCTCTAGCTAGAGAACTTTGCTAGTTGGGTATTTCAGCAAATTCACTGACATTCACTCACAGAATCTACATGCAGGTAAGTTAAATGTGTCCTGAGTGCTGTAGAAGGAACAATGGATTTTTGTGTTGTGTAGACATGATTTTCACAATCACCTGTGAAGGCATAATGCATATGTTAAATAGTAGCAGTAGCCGGATCAATTTACCTGGGACACCACTAGAGATGAAGTAATTTCACAGCATCAGAGCTACTGAACCTAGAGAACCTCCACATTAAAATCATCTGAGTGTAGAAGACTAACCCACCATGATCATGGAAATCACATTATGCATATTCACCAACACTTATGATGCATGATCTGTTATGCAGCACTGGTAATCTTAGAATTCTCATCTGTGTTTCAAAGCAGTTGTACAAGTGAACTGAAATGATGTATATGCAATTGAATCAGATACATAAGAAAGTACTTCTTCCGAGTGCTTGTCTCTATGCAGAGAGCAACACATTCAGATAGCTAGTTAACAACTTCACACAGGTGTCTACAGTTCAAGGGGGAATGGCTAATAGGAAGTCTGCAATTTTACTGAATGCTTTTGAGTTTGTCAAACACAGATGAGTATCACCAGCATCACATATAACTGCCTATTATATATGATATTGCAAGCAATTTCGCAACTTTAGACAAGTTCTGAAGTATCCTATTTGCACTCTGCTACCAAACCACAGGAACTGAAATAACCATACAATATATAAAACCTCTTGAGAATCCAATTAATCAGAAAAACATCAGCAACACATTTCCTTTACTCAAAATAAACAGAAACCTCTCTGGGATTGTGTTCTAAAAGGAAACAGACAAGGAAGGAATAGGTCCCACTGCTTTGACCATCAGCTCATGCAGTACCCATACAATCTCAAAGTAGGCTGCCCAGATGACATGCCAGGATGTTTCAGAAGACTTTCCCTACTAAGCCATGATAAATGCAACTAGCATGGTACAAAAATATTTAGACAAATGTGAAAGAGTGCAGTAAGAAGTTAGGCATCACAGAGGAAAATCTGGAATGATCATATAGGCCAGACAATGGGCAATTTTAGTCCATTTCTGTGAGTAGCCAAGGGGAGATTCCGTGCAGTACTCATAATGCACCATGTCCTCCCAGATAGTTATTCCAGTAATGTCAATTCATAGAAGCAACCCAGCTTGCTAAAACATGTTAATAAGGAGACTGAACTATTTAATGACCAAGCCTTTGGCAGACTGCACACATGCTCTCTTACTGATGTTTAGGGCATCAGCCTGTTTTCCTAGGCAGAGCTTTGTTACTGCAGAACAGCATTTTAATCAGCATGTTGTCCTGTTGAATTTGAAAACTTACCTTGAGGCCTGCTGATTGTGTTGTACTGGCATGCCCCGTTAGACATGGAACCCTTAAGCAAACATGCTTGCCACGAGCCTTCTTGGATTGAAGCAAGAAATATGTTGCTGACATTTGGTCATATTTCCACTGGGGGCAGGGGGGAGGAAAAAAAAAAAAAGTATTTTAATCTCTTCTTTGGAAACATTGTAAATACAAAGAAAGCTCAGCCTTCTGAAAATTTCTGCGTTTCTGCAAGTTCTTCTACCTGATGTGCATCCCTAATGTTTGATCAGCTAAGTGTAATTTCAGACTTCAGTCACATTATGTGTTTGAGATCAAGAAACAGACTATGGTTGTTGCTCTTTGCAAGTTAGTTTGTAGCACACTCACTACCATGAAAACTAATACTGGGGCCAGAATCTATCCTCTGAAGTGAATGGCAAAGCTCTTAATTCAGTTTAGCCAATATTTCAACCAGAGTCTCAAGTTTTTGGAAGTCCCCCTCCATTCTTCCCCCACGAGCAGCACCAACTTTTTGCATGATTTTCAGCAACTCTGCTTGTGTGAGGAACATGGGTACAATGCTTGAGAGGTTTGCAGCACAGTACAGTTAGTTTGAATTAGTTATAAGGGACTAGAAGTCCTCCAGTAAAGCACTATGCAAATACCACAAACCTATTTGGAAGGACTTTTCCCCATGTAGACAGATTATTCAGATTACTTCCTATAACTGAAGAACAAGTAGCATTAAATCCACAAATCCATCTTAAGTATCACACACATTTTAAAAGTCTGTTTCTACTACAGTTACATGGAAAACCTAACGGTTTTTCCAAAGCAAAGAACTATACCACTACTACCATATACAAAGAAGCAAAAAATTCAGTTTATAGGGAGAATTTTCAGATTCAGGTTAAAGCTGGACGACACATCATGTTTTAAGTCTCTTCTACAGCCTGCAATGTCATTGCTAACATCTGTACAATTCTTCTAGAAGCAGTCAGTTCAATTTTTGTCACTTATATTCAAAAGTGACTAAACATACTTTTTTAAAAACTCTGAATAGCAACTCCAAAAAAAGTATTTTATTGTCTATCTGGGTGATGCTCTGATATTTTTTCTCTTATTCTTTTATCCCCCCCTCCCCCCCTACTTATTGAACCATTTCAAAGCAAAGAGTTAAGCCAGCAAATGGCATCTGTTGTTCAACTACAAATTTCTGTAAGTCTATTTTGATTTGAGGACATTCAGAAGGATTTTACCTTGGTGGGAAATAACAGCAAGGTTTAGGAAACATCACAAGTGCAATTAAAGGAGGAAAAGGAAAAACCCACAAATTTGAACTTCAGAACTGTAGTTATATGCTACAGCTAGATTCTGGAGTTCTGCTGGGGGTCCTTAAATCTGAAAAGTATTAAAAATTTCATACTTGAGAATAAGTAAGCATTAGTCTATTAATACAGTACATTTATTTACTGTATTACTGTTTAATTACTATAAATTACAAATATAGATATATACTTCTTACCTCTGATATTAATTCCAATATACTCTCCCTGCTCTGTTTATGAAACATAGAAAGCTCTGTTACACAGTCTTCATCAATATGTCCAAGCTGCAATAACATGACAGATATTGAAGCATGAGGCTTTCAAGTTGTTTCATAATCCATATCAGACTGTGACACTGTTGTGAAACCCAGTAGGCAGAGTCAATAATCAACCATGATTTTAGACCTCGTACTTTAAATAGTTAGCACCATAGCTAAATATTGTAGGGAACGGACTGAAAAAGTCATACAACTTCAACAACTTCACAGTGTGACCCCTCCTTGGTGAGAGGTTGTGAATTCAAATAAGAAAGCCTGACAGCAGATGAGATTTTTACTAGAATGGAAGCTACACCTTCATCTCTCCATAAATATTCAAAGCTATCAGACATGCATATCTTTTCTAGAGCGAGTTAGAACTGACCCTGCAGGCACAGTAAAGCTGTTCTTTATCTAGAGAAACAGTGTCATCCAGTGGCTAATGAGCAGTATTGGCTGCAAACGTGAAGGAACTTCTCAGTACTTACTACTGACAGCAGGATTCCCCCCACCGCCCCCGCCGCACCCTCCATACTACCTTAGTCTCTCACCCAAGTAAAACAAGTGAGAGAGACAGGACAAACATACTTTCAGTGAAGTCAAATTTTTATTCAAACTAGCAATTTTCAGTGAGGACTAGATACAAGATAAACCATAATCACGTCTAACAAAACATTTGCATTTTGCACCTTAAAGTATTGACCAAGCAGCCTGGAGAATCAACTGATCATTCATATGCAGAAATACTTCACGTTTTGGTGACAAGTCAGTTATTTAGCAAATTAAGCATCAGCTGCAGAATACAATTGTTATGGTTTAACCCCAGCCAGCAACTAGGCACCATGCAGCCACTTGCTCACTCCCTGCCAAGCACCCACCCCCAGCAGGATGGGGGAGAGAATCAGATAAAAAAAGTAAAATTTGTGGGTTGAGATAAGAACGATTTAATAACTAAAGTAAAATAAAATGTTATACTAACAATAATAAAATATAATAATAATAGTAATGAAAAGGAATATAACAAAATAATAAAAAAACCCAAACAAAACCAAGAAAAGACAAGTGATGCACAATGCAATTGCTCACCACCCACTCACCAATGCCTGCACAGTGATCCGCCCCTCCTGGCCAACTACCCCCAGTTTATATACTGAGAATAACATTCTGTGGTATGGAATATGCCTTCAGCCAATTTGGGTCAGCTGTCCTGGCTGTGTCCCCTCCCAACTTCTTGTGAACCTGCTCACTGGCAGAGCATGGGAAACTGAAAAATCCTTGACTTAGGATAGCAACAACTAAAACATCAGTGCATTATCAACATTGTTCTCACACTGAATCCAAAACACAGTACCAGCTACTAGGAGGAAATTAACTCTCTTCCAGCCAGAACCACGACAATAATGAAAACACATTCGAAATTCCTCCTCAAGAGAAATCGAGAGAAAGTAATAATATTTTGACAGCAAGAACAATCAGAAAGGAACCATGGCCATCTCAAAGTTCGTCTTTGGAGAAATGTCTTCACACCCCCATACTGTGAGGACAGTAGCAAGTCAGTAAAGATTACATTAAATACTTGAGTAACCACCTGACAAGCATACTTACTGGGTATTTACTTTGCCACTGAACAGCATCAGAATAACCTTGCACGAGCCAAGGGTGACTTAATAGATCTCTAACTGTAATCCGCTTCTTTGGGTCCACCTAGTGGGCAATAAAAATCAAGCTGATACTTCCACTGTTAAGAAGAACTGAAGAAAAAACTTGTCTTCTACTCAGAATTTTAGGGTGATTAGAAGCTCAAATGGAAACCAATACTGTTTCATAGCCTCACCAAAAGGAAGGTCAAACACATGAGCTGTGATTCTGTGTTACAGAACATACAGATACAACAAATGTTCCAGGAATATTTAGCACTGGCTAGATTGCTTAGATGTAGCCCAAATGCATAGTCAGTATGTATAACCTCATTTATAAAACAGCACTTATTTATATGGCACAATTAAGGATAACCAAACACAGACTGCTTGAACTGTTTGTTTAATCATTTAAATTTTGCTTAATTATTTCTATACCAAATCATTCTTCCCAAAGAATTTTCAGCAGGAGAAAATATTAATCTTTTCTTCAAAAAAGTGTAAGAATTCAACTTGTTTAAACACTGAACTTTTTTTTTTTTTTTTTAAGTATTTCAACGTTGTAATGTTTTGACCTAGCAATAGTACCTTATAGACCTATTGAATAGAAGTAATACTTTTACCTGCAGCATTTGGTTGAGTAGTAGTGTACTGCCAGGAGAGAGCCACTTTGGAATACTGTATTTTCCTCTCTGCAGAAAAGATGGCGATTTAGAATGAACCTTGAACAGCTAGCTCTGAAGGAACTACTAAATTACTTGGATGATAGTTACATATGTATTTGATCAAAAAGGAAGAACAGCACACACATGCAAACTTAGTTTTTAGAATGACTTGAATAAATGTAATGGTAGTACTAAAATCCAACTGTATTAGTAAGGAAAATACTATGTTTGAATTATCAGCTGCAGTTTTCACCTACTTAGCTTGTGTGACATTTCCATCTCAGTCCACTTTTACAGCTAACCTGCTCCTTATCTATGGCGTTGTTTCATCATACCAACTTGATACTGAAGTTTTAGAAGTGCAAACATGCTGGAGCATCAATAACTGATATTAGCACTTTGAGATGTGAATATTCATTGAAATCACTGCCTTTCAGATACTAAAAATAAACCATCCTCAACACTTAGCTTTTTTTTTTTTAATAGGTTACATCTAGTGCTAGAGTTTTGATCCCTACTCATATTGCAGACAGGAAAAAAGTTACAGATCTAACAGGTAAGCTTCTTTCAACCAAATTATTTACTGGTGGTTTTTTTAAATCTTGATTAGAATAAATTTGAAAATGGCTTTCAGATCTGAGGTGCAACAGTAGCTAAAAACCAAACCAAACTCACCAGCAGAACAGTTGGTACCATATGCAAAATACATTTCTAAGCAGAGTATGTATTGCTCTGACATCACAGGTTAAAGAACTTAAGTTACATCTTTACAGACAGTATTAATGAACTATTTATAAATAGTTTGTAGGCTGTTTCACAATGCAGCTTTACTCTTAAACTAAGCCAAGTCAAGTAAGACAAGTAATCTGCATTTTGTTCCTAATACATTGCTACAGAACATGAGACAAGGAAAAACAGAACTAGCATCTACTTGACTGAGGGGAATGCTGGAAGGTAAATAGCTTGCAATAACTACCAGATGCTTAAAATCACACCAGAAATAAGTTTTGGGTTTGTTGCTTTTTGTTGGTTTTTTTTTTTTACAGAAGTTACACCATGTGCTTGATTCTTCATTCAAAAAGTAAAGGCATTTATTCAATTATTCCCAAATAAAGAGACACGGAACATTCCAGGAAAAGAAACATTGCATATAAGTCATACAATCCTAATTAGATTCAAGCAGCAGATTATTACATTGACTTGGAACAATAGTTCCGAGTCAAGATCACAATAAATTTCAGGATCTACAATGTGTGAAATTAAATTCCACAATAGTGCATAAGTGCCTTCATTTCAAGCAATTTTCAGTTCACAACCACATTAAATTAAAACAAATTCAGAGTGGAAATAGCAAGCCTGTATCTTAACATTATTGGTTTTCAATTGCACCCAGACTAAGTTTTACAACTTGGTCATCTCAGTTCACTTAAGTTTCACTGGCCAACATTCTGTCAGTCCAAACAACTCAGGTCCTAGCTCCTGTGCATGTTAGATAACTATAACTACGCAGAAATCATCTTTGATGATCTTAAGATCTCCATTGCACATCTAAGCTCTCTGTTCATGTTTCAACTATTGACAAGTTTAAGAGAATGAATACCTTAAATAGTGAGATCACTTACCAGGTCCTGCATCTTGGCGTAATGACCAGCATAAAGGATTTTCTGTCATTCTAGAAAACTATGCTTACAAATGGACAAGTTCTTAATGTATATACTAACATTATGGGTAGACAACACAGTTCACACCACAAGCAGAGAGGGAAAGGTAGCTCAAGTCTGATCGACAACCTAGTTGATTCCTCTTCATAGTGATTTTACTGAGAAATTGCACATACTTGCTAATGTTATCTGGACAATGCTCTTAACCATATGGTTAAGTTTTAAGTAGTCCTGTGAGGAGCAGGGAGTTGGACTCGAGGATCCTCATGGGTCCCTTCCAACTCAAAATATTCTATGATTAGGCAAGTAGGAAGGTAATATCATTTTAATGGTGACCCACCTGAGTATCAGCACTTTCACACAATCTCTTTGGATCAGTTAGCCATTGCTTCCCCCCCCCCCCCCCCTTTTTTTTTTTTTTTCTAAAAGTTCTTTACAACAACTCAAACTGAGCTTCCTACAGATCTTATGTCAAGGTACTCAAGTCACTCCAATTCTAGACTAAAAAGCCATGCCATTTGATGAACTAATTCTGCACTTTATGGAGCTCTGTTTGTTAAGCACCCCAGAAAACACTCTGTGTGTAGATCAACTGTCAGTTGCCTCCTACCAGAGTAGTCCTTGAACACTCTCAAGGAGTTTTTTGGGTTTGGGTTTTTTTTTTAGACATATCAGAATCTGGGTGAGAGAAGGAGAAAGAGGTAGAGTAGGCCAAAGCCCTTACCCAACACAGCTACTCCTCATCCCACTCACTTACTGGAAGCTTTATCAACATAAATTTTATGGCAGCTTAGAAGCAGTTGGTAGAGGTGTGTGTATGGTGAAGAACAGCAGCTGGTTAGCTGCATCAGGAGGAGTTTACAGGGAAACAGAACAAACTACTGAATTCTATTACTTATTATTTATTCAACTTTTCCTATTGATTATGATGTCTTACATTTCCTCCTCATTTTGGAGGAGGAAAGCATAATAGCAGATGCAGAACTTGCTTCTCCTAGACATGAGAATAGCTGACATTTTAAGAACACTATTTCTGGTAAATCAAATTATGTATTTGCAGTTCTATTCCATACAATACAGGGAGAAGCCAGACAAAAACTCAGACACAAAAATTCAGCCCACCAGCAAGAAAATACCTCTCCTAAAACTTAATTTCCTATCATATTATAGGACCAAGCTAGAGTACTGCAAAGGCTGATCAAAGATGGAAACAAATCCACAAAATATTCATAGGAAAAGTAGCAAAGTGTAACAAAATTCAGGGATAAGCCTTTTTGCCCTAGGCACAGCTCAACAGGTTCTGCCATCAGAAAAGCAATGGTCCTCATAATGCTTAGAAATGTCCGTTCCTAGTGTATTCTAGCACCATCAACACCTACCATTATCTTCTTGTAGATAACCATGACATTGTCATCATCAAAGGGGAGAAAGCCACACAGTAGAGCGTACAGCAGTACTCCCATGCTCCAAATATCTGCCTAAAAAATAAAAGTGAGTGGAAGTTCACAAACCTGATCTGTCTAAAACGGCTCAGAGACAAGTAATATCGTCCCCCTTTGGCAAAGCCCACATACAACTCATGAAAAGTAAGCTCCTTAATTCTGGACAGAACTCTTAAATTCCAAGTGAAAGCACACAACTTAAATTCAATTTTCAATTCACTCAAGCTAGAGCACTAGTAAAACCAATATCCTCTCCTTTGGTCACCAAATTGCTGCATTACCTTCGATCTACAAGGACCTCACTGGAAAAAATGAAATCAAACTCATCACAAGGGATTTTGTACAGTAACGTATTATGGATTACAACAGCCATCAGCACAGTTACAATCAACTCTAAAGCCCTACTGCTTCTTCTGTTTGTATAGGCATGACAAGGTCCATGTGCCTCATACTGCCTCATACTGTAATTCCCACTTAGAACATAAGAAAAAGGAGGCTTGAAAACCACTGGACTTCATGGAAAACAAAAACAAAAAAAAGAAAGCAGGAGTTAAGAGGCCAAGGACAGTGGTACAAAGACTGACTCCATCCAACAGCACAGCAATTTAGGAAGTTTGAGGGGATTGCAATTACAGCATTTTGGATGGTTTGACAAAGGCAAGTAGCAGGTCCTAACGTTCTAGACATGGAATCAAACCTGGATAAACTCCACATTTTTTCTTCTCTCAAATTTTACTATACCGTGAGGTACAAAGAGAGCAAGTTTTCATACACAAATTCCAAGCTAAAGGCAGGCCTGGTAAAGCACACAAGATACTGAGACTGCACAAAAATTTGCAACAGGAGTCAGATAATTAACAGAACAAATGGCTGCTTGAAAGAATGTGCAGTAGAAGGAAGGAGTTTAAGTTACTTTTTCATAGGGCACTAAAATATGGAGCAACAAATGGAGAGAGCGAAGGATTAGTCAGAGATGAACTAGCCAACTACATGACTTGTGGCCAAGAGCACCATGTGCTGTTCCAGGCTGTGACTGTTGAGGCTAGTCATGCAGCTTCTGAGAACTACCTAGGCAATGTTATCTAGCGGTATTCGAGAGAGAAACCAAGTGAGGATATCTGAATGTCACCACCTTTAAATACATCACAGTGGGGAAAGAAACATAACCCAGAACTGTGCTACATACCTCTGAGCCAATATAAGCTTTGCCCTGAATCAGCTCTGGTGCTGCATAAGCTGGGCTTCCACAGCATGTGTTCAGATGGTAATCAAGGCCACCCTAGAATAACACAGAATATCGATCACACAGAAGCATTGGCTTTAACACAACTTAAGTCTTCCAGTAATGACATATTGGAGGCCTCAGAGCCTTCATTTTCCTCTGCTGTGCATCTACATTCACCTCATATTTTGCTTTGGTGTAATGTATGGCTTCACTAGGCAAAAATTGTCTAAGACCATGAGTATCCTATAAACATTCAGATCCCAAGCTGCTCATTCATTCATTACCCTAGCAGTCCTTTCCGCAGCTCCTCCTCTGGTAAGAATACCTCCCTTTGTGACTGCAAAGAGAAGAGAGATGGAAGTTGGGAAGAAATGATCCAAGAGCTACTGGGCATGAGGCTAGCTGGTTATTTGTATCAATATTTAATGCAATAACTTCATGAAGACCCACTAAAAACACTAAAACCATGTTATTACTTGCCTGGGCTTTGCTCTAAGCAGATCGGAAGATGATGGTCTAATAGTCTTGACTGCCTGCAAGATGTTCTAATGTGAGCCAAGTAAAACTACCTGAGGACAAATAACTCTCTTCAGTAAGACCTTCTTCCCATTAAATTGTTTCTTAACAGCACCCACCTCGCATGCCAAGCTGCCAAACAAAAAGGGCTCCTAGAAACCAATTTTAAATTCAGGAAACAACTTAGTACAAGTACATGGAACCAGAGGATTTGTAACTGTAACTGGAATAAGCTATTTGATTCGATCCACAATCTCCACGTACATACAAATATTTTGAAAAAAGACATACACCACTAAAACTTACCAGGGAAAAACACACACCAACATTAGCTTTATATTATAGGCCCTTCTATGTGACAGCAAGTGCTATACAGACAAGATCATCTCTGCCTTAAATTATGATAAAAGATGAAGTGTAAGAGGACAAAACAGTCTAACAGTCTGGCCATAACATGCAGTTAACTGCGCTCTCACACAGTTAAGGCTCTACCAAGTAATTAGTGATTAGATGACACCACCTATGCAAATAGCTTGAATTTAGGGTCTTTGGGCAAGTCTCTGCATTGCACTCTGAAGTCAAACATGCAATTTTTATGTGTGTGCAGCAACTGATTTAGCTCTAGTCTGTGAAAGCAACTGATACTCTTACCTTTGGCTTTGCACAAAGTCCAAAGTCTATCAGCTTCAAATTACGTTCCTTGTCAATCAGCAGATTTTCCTGGTAAAAGAGAAAGTGGTAATGAATGCTTCTATAACCTAAGTATCCAAGAAACCACGTTTTCTTTCACTTTATTTCTTCTTGTCATTAGCAGCTAGAATTTACCCAAAGCTCTCCTCTGGAGATTTTGATCAGTTGCTAACGAATATATCCCATATTCCAGATGGGGAATACTAGTTGCTATCTGCTGAGAAGGGCCTGGCCGGGGGGGATAAACAGCAAGCTGAATGTGAGGCAGCAGTCTGCTCTGCCAGAAAAGGTAGCCAGCAATATCATGGGCTGTATTAAAAGGAGCACAGCTAGTAGATTGGGGAAAGTTATTCTAGTCCTCTGTTCAGCACAGCTAGAATAGTGCATCTAGTTTCTGACCCCCCAGCACAGGAAAGACATCAAACTGAAGTAAGCTCAGTGGATGGCCACCAGTCTGCTCAGGGGGCTGGAGCACTTGCTCAGTGAAGAGAGGCTAAGGGAAAGACATTTGTTCAGCCTGTAGACAAGAAAGCTTCAGTGGAGACTTCATGGCAGCCTTTTAATACCTACAAAGAGGGCTGGAAGATAGACCTAGTCTCTTCGCAGCAGTGCATGATGGGATAATGACAGACAACAGGCATCAAAAGACATTCAGACTGGAAATAAGGAAAAGCCTTTCTCCTCATAAGGACAGCGAAGACCTGAACAGATTTCCCAAAGAGATTGCACTGCTTCATCTTCAGGAGAGGTCAAAGATGTGACTGGATAAAGCCCCAAGAAACTTGGTCTGACACTGCTTTGAGCTGGAGGTTCAAGCAGAAGCCCCTAGAAGTCACTTCCCACCCAAGTTATCACATGATCCTATGAATCCATCAGCTCTCCAGCTACAAGCCAACTCCCTCCAAAAGGTACGTTCAATGCTTCATCTGGAGAGAAGTTCCTTGGAGACAAAGACTTCATGAGCCATCGCCATCTAGGAAAACACTCAGGCACTGAGTATTTTGTTTTCTCAGAGGTGTCAGCATCCCTAAAAATGCAAATTTCTAAACCCTTCAAGGGGAAATGGACTCAAGTCTTCAATTCCCTAAACCTATGCTTAAACTCTGCAATAACAGCAAAGCCACAGGATGGGTCCAGTAGCGTGCATCCCCCCCCTACAGCCTCTGACTAGCCACCACTTGTTCAAACTGCTGGTTTTCACGCCCAAAGGAAAAAGTGACACCAAACAGTTTGCGCAACAGATTGGCGCCATAAAGACTCTCTCCAGGTGCAAGCTGAAACAAAGGGGGTAACAAAAACACCTAAGCAAGGTTCAAAGTCTGCACTCCCAGCTGGAGCATGTTGTTCTGCTTCTCTTTCAGAGGAAGCTCCTTCCTCATATACAGTCACATTCAGCTCAGCTGAAGAACACAGTAGCAAGTAGAAGTAATGCTCTTTCAGAAGATGTTAGATAAAGAGCTCTAAGCACAAGAGAATGGAGAAGGCATAACTTACTCCAGTTCCTAATGGAGAAATAAAAGTGGGTGTTCGTTATTATTTATGCAAATATGACCACTATTCAGGCTTACTGGTTTGAGATCCCTGTGGGCATATCCCTGGCTGTGAACATAAGCAATTGCTGAAACAATTTGCCGAAAAAATACACGAGCTTCCTCTTCTGAAAGGCGGTCCTTAGAAATTATGTAATCAAACAGCTCTCCTCCAGGACAGTACTGCATGAAGACAGGAAAAAAAGAATACATTTAGAATACAGTAATAAAATCTAAACAATGAGAGCACTGGACAGCAACTAGAGGACACTCTTCCATTCAATTTGGGCCAAGGCCAATTGTTTGAGGTTCAACAAGGCCAAGTGCTGGGTCCTGCACTTGGGTCACAACAACCCCATGCAGCGCTACAGGCTTGGGGAGGAGTGGCTGGAAAGCTGTCTGGCAAAAAAAGACCTGGGGGTGCTGGTCGACAGCCAGCTGAATATAAGCCAGCAGTGTGCCCAGGTGGCCAAGAAGGCCAACGGCATCCTGGCTTGTGTCAGAAATGGTGTGGCCAGCAGGAGCAGGGAGGTGATTGTTCCCCTGTACTCGGCACTGGTGAGGCCACGCCTCAAGTATTGTGTTCAGTTTTGGGCCCCTCACTACAAGACAGACATTGAGCTGCTGGAGCGTGTCCAGAGAAAGGCAACGAAGCTGGTGAAGGGTCTAGACCACAAGTCTTATGAGAAGCAGCTGAGGGAACTGGGGTTGTTTAGCCTGGCTAAAAGGAGGCTGATCGCTCTCTACAACTACCTGAAAGAAGGTTGTAGTGAGGTGGGTGCTGGTCTCTTCTGCCAGGTGGCTGGAGATAGGATGAGAGGAAATGGCCTCAAGTTGCGGCAGGAGAGGTTTAGATTGGATATTAGGAAAAATTTCTTTACTGAAAGGGTTGTCAAGTGTTGGAACAGGCTGCCCAGGGAAGTGGTGGAGTCACCATCCCTGGAGGTATTGAAAAAGCACGTAGACAAGGCACTTCAGGACATGGTTTAGTGGGCATGGTTGATGGTTGGAATCAATGATCTTGAAGGTCTTTTCCAACCCAAATGATTCTATGATTCCCTCTGCTTTATCACAGTAGGATGCAAGTGCACCTAGGTGTGCCCTAGGTCAGCACTGCGGCAGACAAAAGAAGCTGAGAAGTCTGACTCTTGCCTAACCTGTTGCAACGGATACATCACCCTAATGTCACAGGCGATACAAATTGCCCAGGAGGTGACAACCACGGGGCAGTTCCAGGGTCCTGCATGTCCTGCTGATGCTGTTTTAAAATAACTGAAGCGCAAGGTAGGAATTAAAGTTATTTCATGTACTGTAAACAGCAAAGGGCAGCTTTTAGAAGAAGACAGGACATAGAACAGATTACCAGCTTTGTTTTTAAACTAAAGCGTCTTGAACACACTCATCATTGAGATAACTTTTTAAGAATTGTTTCATTTGAACTCTGTAATCATCCACCACGACAGCTAAAACCAGGAATATTCGCCATGGCAGAAACACCATTTCTTACCTCTAAGACCATGAATATTTTCTTGGATGTCTCTATCACCTGATACAACCGGCAAATATGCTGGTGACTTAAGTTCTTCATGGCATCAATTTCTATTTTAACACGAGGCAAGTCATCCTAAGAGACCACAACAGCAAGCCATGAAATTGCTGACTACTTTGACGATCTGTACATCCCAGTAAGCATCAGAGTATTGTGCAATGCAAAATTTCACAGCATGCATATGACAGCATACAGTTCAACTGCTCAAATTCAATCCAACAACAGCCCTACCATTAGCCCCCTACCATTCTGGCACATTGATTGGCAAAACCCAGAGCAGCAGATACAAAATAGCTAGTATTCTCATCAGCATTCTGTTTGAATTACTGTAATAATCTTCGACTTCCTCAATTTTACAGCCAGAGAATGTTGCCCTCTCCACAAGAGGGCACGAGATTTGTGGTCTTCTGTTAAAATTCTTTCAAGTCCACAGCATCTGTCCGTGGCCAACAGGACAAGCAGGCAGCGTTTTGACATGTTGCGCCTCACAAGAACAGCTTTTAAATACTTTTTAAGCTTTTAAAATACTTTCAAGTAACTTTCAGCTTACCCCTAAAGCAGCTTTGTCCATGATTTTTATTGCAACTTTTTCAGCAGTAAGAAGATGTCGTGCCAGTTTTACCTTTGCAAACCCACCTAGGATTTGAAAAAAAGAGACGTTTAGAGCAAAGCGCGATGACATGCTTTGTTGCCCATAATCTCACAGTTACAGTGGAGTACGTAGTGCACACAGTGTGCGGCATCTGCGTTGGAGGAAGAAGCGATCACTGCTACCAACTCCCAATTACGTTTTCAGAGATCTGCCCCCCAAAATACACACTTGAAGCGTGACCTGTAGATTCTGCAATAACAGTTAATCCACACTCGGATAAATACTGGAGTGGTTAGAGAGACCGCACGCACCTGTTTGCGTTCACAGACCAAGCCTACCTGTTCCAATTGTTTCGCGCAACTCATAGTACTTGAGAATTTCCTCATAGTCACCTGCAGACATTCTGAGAGGAACAGGGACCTGGCGATTCTTCTCAGCACCTGCAAGGAGAAAGCGGGAGCAGGCGTTCGCGCGCTTCCACTCCCAGCACGACCAGCGGAACCCGCCTGGGCCAGCTCCAGTGGCCCGGGGAGGTGCCAGTTGCTACAACCCCAGCAGCAAACTCACTAAACGAACAACTCGGGAGGCCCAGAGGCCGAAGGCACGAAACGCCAGCACCGTTCACCGGAGCTCTGCGGCGGGGGCGGCCCGGCGAGAAGCGTAGAGCGGGCACCGGCCGTCAGGGCACCGGCGAGACGCCGCTGCCGCCGAGGGGGAGCGGGCACCGGCGGAGAGCAGCACTCACCGGCTGGGCGGCCGCCGCCTGCGCGGCCGTTAGCGTTCAAATCTCTCCGCTTCCGGCCGGGGCCCCCCCCGCGGGGCCAATCAGCGCTCAGCGCTTGACCGGAGCTAGGCGGGGACGCGCCGTGCATGACGGGAGGGAGGTCGAGACGGAGGTGGGGGTGATGTGCGCGCCGCCATGGCGGGAGGGTCTCCGCTGCCATCTCGTTGCCGTCGGGGACGGCCTCGGCCGCGCCCGGCCCCGACAGAGACGGGAAGCAGCGCCCGCTTCCATCGGGAAACCTGCTCCCCGCTACAGACGGCGGGGACTGGCGTGGGCTCCGCGCCGCCGGGTCTGCTGCCACGCACAAGATGGCCGCCCGGCCCGCCGCCCCGGCGAGACTACGCCTCCCAGCATGCTCCGCGGCCCGGCCTTCCGTGACGGGAGGGCCCTTCCGCCGCCAGGCTCGGACCGGACCCCGGCCGCGCTGCAGGCCCCGCTCCGCCTCGGAGCAGCCCGGGGCAGGTGAAGGAAGGGAACAGAAAAGCGGGGTTTGCTCTCTTCAGGCGGGGGCTGACGGTCTGCCTTTGCTGCGGCCGGCCGTTCCCCTGCCAGGCCGTTCGCCTCACAGCATACCAGAGGCCTCGGCCTACAGCCACAGGCCAAACCAGGAAAACGGGGCGGGGGGGGTGAACGTCTTATTTCTGTAAACTGTCTCTCCTTTGGAATCCTCCCAGGCAGATTAAACCTTCCCTGAATGAAGACCCTGTCCTGGTTTCAGCTGGGGTAGAGTTAATTGTCTTCCTAGTAGCTGGTACAGTGCTAAGTTTTTGAGCTAGGTATGAGAAGAATGTTGATAACACACTGATCTCTCCACTCGTTGGTAAGTAATGTTTAGACTAAAGTCAGGGATTTTTCAGCTTCTGATGCTCAGCCAGCAAGAAGGCTGGAGGGGCACAAGAAGTTGGGAGGGGACACAGCCAGGACAGCTGAGCCAAACTGGCCAAAGGGATGTTCCAGACCATGTGATGTCATGCCCAGTATATAAACTGGGGGGAGTGGGGGGGGAGGGATCACTGCTTGGGGACTAACTGGGTGTCTATTAAGCAGGTGGTGAGCAATTGCATTGTGCATCACTTTTATATTCCAGTCCTTTTAGGATTACTGTTGTCATTTTATTAGTATTATCATTATTGTTTCTTATTTTCTGTTCTATTAAACTGTTCTTAACCCACGAATTTTACTTTTTTTTCCAATTCTCTCCCCCATCTCACTGCGGGGGGGGAAGTGAGTTTGCTGCTGTGTGGTCCTTAGTTGCTGGCTGGGGTTAAACCACGACAGACCCTTATTTTTTGAGAGTAAGGTTTGATTCTCTCCTGAATAAAAAAGAGGAAGAAGGATGTTTTGGGGAGAGAGAATGGAGCCCTTCCTTGCGGGCAAGACAAGTGGTGTCTCTTCTAGATGGGGTGTCACCTTCTGTTCTTCATCAGTCAATTAACAGTTCCTTGCATCCCCATTAATACAGTCACCCACCTCAAAAACCATTGATTAATTTCACTCCAGTATTTTCAGTCATTTCCTACATGGCTATCACAGGTGGAAGATGCTGAATGGGAGAGGTGAGTATGGCTCATTACCAGTGTTGACTGACAGAAGGCAGAAGACCTTGGTGCTGAGGGTTAACCCCGGCAGGCTGCGAAGCTCCACGCAACAGCTGGCTTGGATTGGGGGAAGAGGAAAGGGAGGGTAAAAGCGAGCAGCCTGGTGACTCAGGATGAAAACAGTTTCACAAGCAAAGGAGAAGTGGAAGAAAGAAAGAAAAGAAAGCAAGTAATGCAAAGGCAAGAGGCGAACACCTACCACCACCCGTGGGGTAGACCTGTGCCCAACCACTTGCCAAGCAAAAGCTGGCTAACCTCCCGAAAACCCCTCCCCTCCCTTTTGACTGCTGAGGGTGGTATGATGTGGCATGGAATATCTCTTTGGGTAGCTGGGGTCGTCTGCCTGGTTGTGTGCACTGCTCAGCAGCAGCCAAACCATCAGTGCGTTGTCAGCACTGTTACGGTCACAAGTCTAAACCACAGCGACACAGGAGGTGCTGCAAAGAAAATGACCTCTGCGGGAGCATAATAATGGACTCAACGACAGATCAATATGATCATAGTTGAAGACCCTTTACTAGAGCATCAGACATCATTTTTATACATTGGTTACATCCGTACATGTGTTTAGCTAT
>NW_010972646.1:915826-916608 GCF_000737465.1 Haliaeetus leucocephalus
CAATTAATTTTTAAACACATTGCAATATACAAGGCACACAAATTAAAATACAAAAGAACCCCAAACAAACCCCTACAAGATAAATCAAAACTATCTTAACTAATGATTTAAGAGCAGGTCTAGTTTGTAAGGTTGTGTGTCTAATACTATCTACATCTAAGAGTAAATCAGATAATACGACACCAGTCTGTATTCAGGGACCCCAGAGTTTGTGATTCCTGGGGTGGCAATGAGGGTGAATGCCCGATCTGTGGAAACCAGGCATTCCCATCCATTGAGTCCATGACCTGCTGCACAGGGGTCTCCATCAATAAGTTCTTAACTTTGTTGATGTCAGTGGGACCCCCTATTAAACCTATGAAAAAGGGATTGCTTGTTCTTTGGTTTGTGGCGGTATCCATGAGTACGTCCATCCGAGGACTGTGAGGTAGATGAACCATCTGTATAGTCTTGTGCTGTCTTGCTCCGCGAACTCAGCCCAGCAATCGGTAGGTGCCAGCTTTGCGTGGGCGTCCCCACGGAGGCAACGATGGCCTTGCCGTACACCAGCCCGATGCTCTTCGGAAAATCCCGGTATTTATACATTTGCAGAGGAACAGATTTCAGCACACGTGGCCAGCGGGTGCCAAAATCCGCCTCAGTTGCAACCTATGACGCATGCGCTCGCTGGCCAGGCGCGCTGCACGAGTCATAGCCATCCTGTCTATTGGTTCATGGGCTTTGTGATGCGGTTGCAATGCACAGAGAATCTTGACCTGTTATGTTGGCCAAGGTGACCTACA
>NW_010972646.1:917001-918984 GCF_000737465.1 Haliaeetus leucocephalus
GACCTCAATCCTGTGCACTTGGGAAAACAGGCGATGACTTCCGAACACCTCACTTCTGCCGTACGCCCCAGAGATGTGTGTGAACATTGTCTAGTTGTCTGGGCAGTAACGCTTCTGGGGTGTAGCAACAGGCTCAATGCCTGTCAAGTGCTCATCATGTTTGAGTATTGCTAGTCTTAACGGACATGCTGTAACATGGCAATGAAAAGAACGATACCACGTTGCTCTGAGCTTCTAGCACTGAGCATTTCCTAAACACTGCTAAAACTGAACTTCACGGTAATTGTAAAAAGAACTGAAAATCTAAGCATTTTAAGCGGATGAGAATGCCTGGCAATAGTAATGGAGCAGCTGGGCCTACACCTGTCATTGAAGCATTGTGGGCAATTGCTAGCCTGTTGATAGTTGCCAGCTCTGCTTGACGTGCCTTCTCGAGAAGGTGTTTTGGGAACAGTTGGCTTTCTCTGAGCTGCAGCTCCTGAGAACTCATGGTGTCTAGCTGCAGTCTGACCCTGCAGGGTCCTGTCCCTGTCCCCCTGAGGGTCCAGATCCCATCCCCCTGGGGGGTCCCATCCCATCCCAGGGACAATAGACAGCAAGGTATTGTCTGACATCGAGAGGCTGCTGTCATGGCGGGCCACAGGCATGGCTGACTATGGCTCCATTTCATATTGGGGACCTCCACGCCTGCCCACACTCCCACTGCTGGAGCCCACTCTCCACACGTTGAGCACCCCATGGATGCCTGGGGAAGCAATGCCACTCTGGTGAGAAGAAGGTGGAGAAGCAACGGGCAGCAACATGCACGATTTCCTACATGTACACACCTAGCGGGCTTGGCCAGGACCTGGTTAGGGACCTGCTGCCGAACAGAGAAGCTCAGGGGATCTCACAGCCCTCACAGGGGCACGTGTGGGGCCAAGCAGACCCTCCAGAGAAGCCCAGGGTTTCTCACAGCCCTCGTAGGGGCAAGCATGGGGCCAAGCAGACCCTCCAGGGAAGCTTTGCATTAATCCAAGCCCTCTCGAGGGCACATATGGGTCCAAGCAGACCCTACAGGGAAGCGCAGGTCCTCTCCAAGACCTCTCAAGGGCAAACGTAGGGCCAAGCAGACCCTCCAGAGAAGCCCCGGGTTTCTCAAATCCCTCGCTTAGGCATGTGTGGGGCCAAGCAGACCCTCCAGAGAAGCCCAGGGCCTCTCCCAGCCCTCACAGGTCCCCACGCAAGGTGCTACAGGGACGCCGCCAGGGTCTGGGGACAAGCCTGGCTCTACAGGGCCATGTGCGGGCCCTGCTGGGGCTCTTGTGGGGGCCTGAGGGACAGCAGGGCTCCCCAGGGGTGCAAGTGGGACCCAGTGTGGTCCCTCCATCTGCCTGGGTGGCAGCAGGGCTCCACAGGGGTGCCCAGGGGACCTGGCAGGGTTCCCCTGGGGACTTGCAGGCAGCAGGGCTCCACGGGGCCTCGTGCAGGGCTGGCGGAGTAGGTCCCCTACGGGTGCCTGGGGGGTGACAGGGAGGTGTCGGTACGGCGGAGAAGAGCTCACACAGCACCTGAAGTTCCACAGTCTTTTTATCAATGGCAGGGAGACACGCAGGCCAGTTGCGCTCAGGGCTCTGCCTGTGCCCTGCAGGATGCACGTTTCCTTCCTGGGTCGCAGTCCAAGGCGCTGCCGCACATGGCTGCTGCCTGTGGCTTCACAGCCAGCATGCCCACGGGAGCCGCAGACCGTGGCCCTCCCGTCCCCTTCCCCATGAAACAGGAGTGCTGGGGAGCACGGGCGTCCATCCAGGCTGGGATCTGGAGATTCTGGGCAACGCAAGGTGCGGTGGTGTGTCCTGCATGGCCCTGGGCTGCTGGCAAGCGGGCAGCTCCAGCTGCTCAGGTGGAGCCAGCGTGCAGAGCACCCCGGGCTCAGCCCTGCACACAGCTCCGGCAGCACAGCCAGCCATCTCCCAGGGCACGGGTCGTCCTCCTCCATGCCCT
>NW_010972647.1:0-12822 GCF_000737465.1 Haliaeetus leucocephalus
GACAATAATTTCTTCAGTGGAGACCTATCATCTGCTGTATCTGACGATCCTGTCATTATATTGTATCAATGTTATGTGAAATAATAACACATTAATCTTTTCTCCCTTCTATTAAAATATATGTCAGTTTGAAGTTAAGCAAGAATTTTCTTCACTCTTGAGTAGTTCGTCAGCTGAGCTAAATCAGTTCACTATATTAACCAGCTATTTAAAACCTCTAATATAATGAAGGTCTTCAAGGAATCTGAGAATCTTTGTGACTAAATGGGAGAGTAGAAACAGAAAATTTGAATAGCCCAAAAGGAAAAGCACACACAAAAAAAAGTGAAAATACAGAAATATGTAGCCTTAGGGCCATCAAACATGTAATATTGCCCTTTGTGAGCCAGGCACTTAGGGGAAAAGAATAAGGTGTGGGGTCTTCCATGAAGAAACCAAACTTTATAATAGCCTGAAGGAAAAAGTCATAAGCTAAGAATTTAGTCTTCAAAGCTCTTTTTGAATTAGAAATAAGTAATAATTTCTGAGAGGGAAGTAATTTTCTCTCTAAAAATATTCTGAAAGAGAATAATGAGGAAATAAAATCTAAGCAAAGTTTCTAACTAAAGGTCTTTTTTTTAAAAAAGATTATGTAAAAAAACCCCACCTTTAGGAACTTGAATTCGTTAGTAGAGGAGGAGAGAATGGGAGAAGACAACTCTGAGTTCAAAAGGTTGACATTTCAAAATAAGTCCCTTTGAACCATGGACCCTTCCTTTCCTCTTCTTTCTTTATCCCTTGAAAATAATCTGGGGGGGGGACTAGGGGGGGGAAGCAAGGGAGTTGGGAAATGGAAAGAAGAAAGGGCAGAGGGAGGAGGGACAGAACAGCATCTTAGAAATGCTTTAAAGATATTGTGATTAAGAAGAGGATTCCAGAGTTAGGGAAAAAATTGGCAGTGTCTAAAATCTGACCAATAATTTTCTTCACTGGTTTTGTGAAGTGAAATACTTCCTTTAGATATTTTTTTTTTTTAAATAGATCCATATATGTATACTTTCACAAAGTCTTCCTCCTTTAACATCATATATTGATTTTAAAATGAAAGTTCTGAATGTTTTAACTACCATATTCCTTATTTTGAGGTCAGACAGTATTTGTGTCCGTTCTTGTACATTTTATAGAATTCTTTATCTGTGTTAGTCTTTTCTTCTTTGTGAGTCCTTTTGCTTTCAATTACTTTCATTATTGTCTATTATTCATTAATGTGAATTTATAATTTACTTTTGTATTCATCAAGATGTTAGGCCAACTGTCCAACTGTACTCTTCATCCTCTACCTGACTCTTTTTTCCACCTGTATGGTGGTTATATTAATACTATGTCCCACAAGGAATTTCTGGAGCTCAGAAATGTGATTGGAAATGCAGCTGAATTCCTCAAAAAGGTGCTATAGTTATATATACAAGTGTTTTACTTTGAAGGTGCCAGTCACTTAGAATCAAAGTTATTCTTGACCTTTTATGCATTTGAAGATTCAGATGGCACTTTTCCCTTTGTTTCTTTTCTTCTTTATGTCCATTGGGCTCAGTGGAATCAGCTGGTAGAGACCTCTGAGATCAGCTTTTGTTGGTTGGACCCATTGATCAAATCTCCAACAAACTGTAATTTTACAATGAATCAAATTGTTCTATTGTAAAGCTGCATGCCACGTAATAAAAACAGCTTGGAAAAGCCCTAAATTAAGAACTCATCTCAGATCCACATATGATGCCTTTGTTTCCTAAAGGCACCCCTCCACCCCAACTTGCAGAATTCAGGCAATGGTTACTTTTCTTTAGACATTGCGTAGTGTGAGGGTTTATTCTTTCTTTTGCTTTCTCACAGGAATAGTCCTGTTAATAAAATAAGTGTAGTACATATTTAGGTTCTATAGTCACTATAGGATCTTTTTTTTTTTTTTTGAATGGTGCATTGAAATTAATAGGATTTTATTCCATTAGAGAGCTCTCCATGATGAAATGCCACTACAGAACACAGTTAACCCCACCAGGCTAATTGCTTACTCCATTCTAGCAGTTTCTTCATGTTTTTTGGGGGGGAAAAAGGAGTCATAAAACAGCTTCCGTTTTCATGAAAAGGATGAAAGGTACCTAATTTGATCTTTGCATAGACATGCTTATAAGCACAGGGAAATTTAGCACACTATTTTATTGATGGCACACCTGTTCATTTTGAAAGTGTTCCATGAATTGCAACAACATGAACTGACATAATACCGTGCTGATCATTTAATTTTGTGAAGTAATACAGCTCTGCCTAGTTCTATGCAATCTGTTCATTCCACTTTTCTTGTTATATTGAGAGATAGAAGAGATTTCTGAATGAAGATTTATGATGCTCTTGCTCCTCATGTATTGTCTTTAACCATTTTCACACCATCATAAAATAAGTCAGTGACAACAACTTTAGAATTTTTAGATGAAAAAATTTACAGCTTTTCAATTTAAAAATTTATGTTTATCACTATTTTTACATGACCCTGTTATTTTGAAAGCGTTAAAACTTGGAGGGTTCCCAGGTTCTTTTTTTTTTTTCCTGAACAAGAAGAAATTAATAGCAACACAACACACTTCTGAAAATGCATGAGATATAACTCTCATACCTTGACCCTTATATCTGCCTCAGCCCCTTACACAGCTGCTGCCTCCATGATTTTGCAAGAATGGCAGAAAATAAACCTACCCAATACAGATAGAATACTTATGGGGAAAAAAATACAATTGCTAACAATGTTTATTTGCAGATACTGGGAAAATTACTTGCTTTTAGTGAGCTACTTGAAGTAATGATGGCTCACAGTTCAGAATGTTTTTTTACTAGATGAAACACCTACTTTAACAGACATCAGTTTTACCAGAATGGTTTATAAAAAGATGGATCAAATGTGCTGTGAGTTAGGGTAGGGAAAAGAGATACTGGTATAGGTACATATTATAGTTTCAATGTTAATATCACTACACTGGAATAAAGAGGTGACTACCCAGTGAAAGGAGAAAATGCAATAGCAGAAGTCCAGGAATGGATGAGGTATGTGGCATGGGTAAAGTGGATGTACAGAGACAGCAGCAGAACCCAGGCCTCGGTGACTACAAGAACTACTCCAGAAAAGAGGTGTCGTGAAAGGATTTCTATTTCCCTTGTGAAGCTTAAGGGGAAAGTATTATTCTTTTTGCTAAACTTTTTGCTTCTTGTTTTTCTCCCATATTTTCTTTAGTGGTGTTAAACTAGATATAAAACAGAGCTATGCTTGACTACTTGAAGAAAAAATATAGGGAGGCAACCCATAAGTCTAAGGTTGCTTATGAAGTCCAGCATTCATCTAAGACAACTGAACTTGGATTTCCACACCCCAAGAAAAAGGATGGCCTAGAGCATTGAATCTGGCGCTGACCCTAATGGGTCCAGGATTGGACTCAGTAACTAAACTTTCTCTAATCTGAGTTGGCCTAAACCAAAATTAACAATAAAGTGGTGTTTGAACAGGAATTCCTAAGTGTTAGTCCATTGAAGACTGCACCAAACATAACTCCATTTTATATCTTAACATTACAACTAAGTAAATTTGACTTTTTTTTGTTTGCAGCGATTTTCATATATTCTGCTAAAATATTTCATTCTGTGTGAATATTTCTTGACATCTGTACTGCCAGGTTTTTGTGGGTTTTTCAGATAAAAATAGATGGCCCTCTACTGCCTTTGTAGATTTTTTTTGTTTGACAAAGAAGTCTTGCTATTGAATTTTGATGGGCCCCAGAAAGCCACTTAGAGACATTGTTATGAACCAGCTATCAGAAGACTTTGGTTCGCTTGACCTCATGATCTCTGAGTACAACATCTCAGTCCCACTTACAATTAAAATTATTACTTGTCTTCAGTGCTAGTATTTGCATTTTTCCTGCAATACTTCATTTTCAGGACCTCTTAAAATTGTAAGACAATTTCCATAATTTCATTTTGTAGTGAAAATGAGCAGATCAGACTCTTGCTCAGATCTGTGTCAACTTCACACCAGTCTTACAAGATCTGAAGATGATCATAATGGTGAAGAACATCTGATAGTAAATAGACTTTCTCTGTAATGTGGTGATTGTGAAGTTTAGGGAAGGTGGAGGCAAACCCATCCAGAAGTACATTTTCCAGACACACTAATTAAAGGTAGTCTGTCCCCCTTCCCTAAAGGAGCAGAATTCTTTCAAAGCTGCATTGCTGCTGTTGTCTGAGGTAGAGAAGCCTACCTGTGACTCAGCAGGGTGAGTCCCGAGTACCATATGGGAGTACCCATAGTCATCCCACAGCAGTTCCTGCAAGTGAAGGCACCTTCTCTCTGGATTCCAATTCCATACTCAGTAAGTAAGTCTTAAGTTCAGATCAAGTGGTCAGCAGAGCTTTTTTACATGGGACCTGCTACTCCTTCCTCTCAAAGGTCAGATACATTGTTTCATCTCTCTCACATGAACGTGGCAGGCACTTGTGCTAGCTTAATTAACAACCTGAGAAGGTGAAAATGTTCATTTTCAATGTTTTCACTTTGACTATTTTAGATACGTATCAAGATATTTTTGTATGTTGTCTTGCTGTGCACCATGTTACCACAATGATTTCTCTTAGTCTCCAGCTCAGAACTCATTTTTCTTTCCCTTCCTGATTCAATAAAGTAAAAGTTGGTGAACACTTGCTTTCAACAGAAATTGATAAAGTTGGACTCTGGACAGACACTTAGTGCTTCTACAATAATACCTCAGTTTTATGTATAGCTTCTGTGTGCTACAGAGAACATTTCTGAAGTGTACAGGTGCATAAACAACACCAGTACCCTTCTGCCATTTGATGATATATATATGGAGGGAATGGTTATTCTCTGATCTTTTATGTTCTGCTAAGAGTCTGGACCTTACAGTATCATATATTGCACAAACATGGGATTTGGCATGAATTCCAGGAAAGTAAGTCTATCTTCATGACACAAATCTGTCTGCCTGCAAGGAGTTAAATGAGATTGATATAGAAGAAGCAAAAAGGAACTGAATCAGTGAAAAAGAAATGCTCAAGGGAACAAGGTTGGGGAGGAGAAGTGCATGCCTCCCACGAGCCTGGCGTGACGTCAAAACTCTTAAACTTAAAGATGCTGGAGGAGATCAGACCACCCACAAAGTATCAGTGAAAGCTGTCAGGCACACAAAAAGGCATAGGGAGATAGAAGGAACATGCTGAGACCATGCTGAGACAGTCTGTTTTCTCCAGAAGCAATAAGGGAGGGGAAATAGAGCAGCCAAGGCAAACTCACAAAACCATGCAAGGAAATACTGAAATGAAGAACTGTAGATAAGGAGAAATTTATAGAGATATTATTATTCTTTACTCCCTCTGCTATTTACCCTGGATAAAATTATATATATACAATCATTTGTTCTGTAGCTTCTGTTTCTATGTCAGTACAAATTTACACCATTAAAGGCTCCTGCAGAGAATTCCTCACAAATGACAGATGCAGTATAGCAGGTCACATTAAGTTTACAAGAAACAGAGATTCAGCCTTGAAGTACTGTACAATTGGATGAACTGCATTATCTCAGTTTGAATCAGATGGGAGAACTCTGGAATTTCAACAAAAAGTCCAAACTGAAATAAATATAATAACAGATGTCAACTGAATAAATATCAGCTGAACCCTAACTATCAGCTCAGTTGTCATTTCTCATTAATATTTTTAAGATTTTAATAAGATTTAGATGAGTTTTCAATGGGAAATCACAGTCTATACCACCTCAGTACTCCCCTTGACCCCAGCAAAATACCTTCTGGTTTTTCACCACTCAACCCAAGTATTTGAACATGTAATGAAGCAGCATTTTAGAACTACCTTGTCCATTATGGATTGATTGGAAAATTCCTAGGTGTTTATGTTTTTCTTTCTAACAAAGTGAAACAAATAGCAATTTTGAAAGATTTCACGTCTACCTGTGTTTTTGGCAATGCTGGGGAGTTTCACTTGTGCAGCTTTCTGCACAAGTCCAGACCCTGAGAACTGCTTGGGTTAGAAGGGCCCTCAGGAGGCTTCTATGTCCAACCTCCTGCCCAAAGCAGGGCCAGCTCTAGCATCAAACCAGGCTGCTTAGAGCTTGAAAAGATGGGCTTGCACAACCTCTCTGGGCAGCCGGCTCAAATGCTTCACTGCTCTCAGGGTGGAAAAACTTTTCCTTGTATCCAGTCAGAATGTCCCCTGTTTCAATTTATGCCTATTTTCTTTTGTCCTCCCACCAGGTATCACTGTAAACAGTCTCCCTGGGTCTCCTTGGTACCCTTTTTGTAGGTACAGGCAGGCAGCTGTTGGACTTCCCAAAGTTCTTTCTTCTCCAGGCTTAATAAGTCCCAGGCCCTCAGCCTCTCCTCACAGGGCAAGTGCTCCAGCCTCAAACATCTTGGTGGCATTCCATTAAACTTGTCCCAGTTTATCAACATCTTCCTGTACTGGGGAGCCTGGATGTGTGCTGAGAAGGCAGGGATAATCTCTCCCCTTAGTCTACTGGCTGTTCTTACAGACCAGAACAGAGCTGGCTGTCTTGGCTGGCTTGTGCTCAGCTGGCTCTTAGCCCAGACCTCCAGGGCCTTTTCAGCAGGCTGCTTCCCAACTAGTTAGTCCCCAGCCTGTGTTGCTAAAAGATTATTAATTATTCCTTCCCAGTTAGACAATTTTTCATTTGTCCTTGTTGAATTTCATGAAGGTTACTCTTCCAGCCTGTCTAGGTTCAAGGGACATTGCATTTTGGAAACATTTATCCTTACGAACCACACCTGCATCATGAAATTGCAAAGCATATTAAAAGTAATTTTGCAAAACCAGTATTACCAAAAACCTGAAGTTATTGAGAGTCCTTCAGAGCTTGGTGTTTTACCTGAAATTCAAACTCAGAAATGCTTATGCAGGTTCACTTATAAACATGCAAAACCCTCCTTTTTATTTCAACAAGTTCTAAATAATTTTGTTTCACAGTCAAAAGTATATCCTAGAGACTGAGGAGCCAGAACTATTTTTCTAAAAATCCTAGTGACAGTTTTATTAGAGTTTATAATTTGGAGGAGAAATTCAGTCGGTCTATAATTTCTAGGTGTTTGAAATAACACTGAAGGCTTTGGTTTAAACCAAAGCACACTGGTGTCAGTAGGTTTTGATTCAGGCTCACAGAGTGCACAACTGGCAAAAACAATATTTGAAACAGTCTTTCATCACCCTTGGGGAAGACAGAACTGTACAGCAAGCCAGAGGTGTGCCAAACAGCACTGATTCCTAAATCCAATTGTATCATCATTACTGTCTCTTTCAGACTTTATTAGCAATGTTTTAATAAATTTGCTTATGCTTTTGCTGTTAACCACTTTTGCACAGCCAAAGAGGTTTACTCAGCAAAGAGATAACAATGACACTTTATGCTTTTAGCATTTGATTAAATACTCGTTACCCCCAATTGTTCTGTTTTCCCGTTAAACAGAAAATACCCAAAATCAAAATTAGTTTAGCCTTCAAATGGGTGTGAAGATTACTTTCTTTTCTGTCCATTGTTCAGGTCTGATCCGTGAAAAAAGGCTATTGTGTGTGATACTTACAGATTGTATACGTATTTGCTGTTTCCTAAACTGAACTGAAGTTTGTCTCATTAAGAGATCCACATCCCTGCAAACACAGAAAACCTTTAAGCTTGTATTCCTAATTACTATTAAAGTTGTATTATATCTGTGAGAGGGAGCATAAAATCTGAAGGATCTAAATTTGTAAGCCCAGTGGTCCAATGCTGCAAAAAGCATATTTTTGATTGTGCTGAGCATGTATCCATGTCACTGTCTCTCCCAGTCTCTCTTTCCTCCTCTCTCCCACTTTTATGCATGCACACACACAGACACAGTTTTCTCTAGAAAAGATGACCCTTACAGAACAAATATCAGCCACACTGTTAGGGAACCAATCCAGCAAACATTTGCTTAACATTTCCAGCACAACCAGCTCCACTGATTTTACTAGGACAACTTGTGGCAATAAAATATACGTGGGAGTATTTTCAAGTATATGTACTACTGAAGCACTTGGATCCTTCAGCAAAGAAAAGGAAACAGAAGCAGGTGAGAATGTGCTCCAGTATCCTCTGCTGACACTTGGGGGGTCTGCCATCTTTACAGGGCTCTTCTTTAAAAAAAAAATTTCTGGGGAAATATGTGTGTTAGGAGGGAGGAGAGGAAAGACTTAGTTGACATCTGTGATCATAACACATGAAAAGAGGCCAGAAATAAAACATTGGCGCTGCTCTGCTCCTTTCATAGATCAGTACTGACTTAATACAGTTACTCCCACCCTCTGGTAACATAAAATGAGACTTGTTGAGGCTCAGGTCTCTACCTCTAACTTCATTATAATTTCCTTCTTTGTGCAGTCCCAGAAATTTTCCTTAGTAAACCACTGTAGCAGCAGATCTAGCCTGTCTATAATGCAATTGGACCCTGGAAAGCTTTTTTGACCTCAAACTTTATGTTCATTCAGAACCTTTCAAAAATAAATGTTTAGAAATTGTTAAAGAAATTTATATCCTAACATGTTCCTATTCTTTTGGTTTCAGTTGGTCTATCAATATTAAAGGAAACATGAACATTTTGACCTTACAATTTTCATTGCCATTTTCAGAAGTTCTCCTAACATCCAGCTACTGACTGAACATTTTATGCAATTCTCTACGTTTACCCTCTAGGTAGAATAAGGAGGTAGAATACAAATGATAGTTTGTAGCTCTGTGGAGTTATTTCCCCTATTTAAATGTAATTCTAGGAATGCATCTTGAACACAATTAAATAAAACTACCAGATAACAGTAATGTGAATGTGGCTTAAAACAGTAAATGAAATTACTGCTTCTTGGTAATCTCATTTAACTGAAAGTTTTCAAATTATTTCAGTAGGGTATTGTGTATTTCAGTAGGGTATAAGCACACTTATCCACAGCTCCCCAAACAATTCTGCTAGTTTAGTTATTAGTTTGATAACTTAATATGTTTTTAATTACATTTCAGAAAAGCACATTTCCCTTGCAATGTTCCAAAGTTTTTTTATTTAAAAAAAAGGAGGAATGTCTTAATAATTAAAAAATAAATAAATAAAAATGCACAAATTAAGTTGTGAGACAATACCACTATACACAGAGATTTATTACCAGAGCTAGGGGAAGATTTTAAAAAAGACAGAAAAATTCACCTGGATATAACTTGTTTATTCATATATTCTTAATATTACTTTTCAGAAAGTATACTGGAGACTAAGTTTTCAGAAAAGAATATTTATGCTAGAATATATTTTAAACGAATATTACAGAATGTGCATGTAAAGTGAATGTTAGTTTAATATATTCTGATTTTATATAGGGCAAATGATTCTGTAAGTTAAATTATTGCAGCCCAGGAATTGAAATGTGTCCAATCAAAAGCAGACAATATATCTTGATTGTCAAAAGCAGGTATTTGTCAATAGACTGCAAACCACCTACAGTCTAATGGCTTTCTGTAAATTAGTCCAGATATAATGTAGCCCAAAAAATACACTTGATAAGAGTCTGAAATTCTCACAGATGAAAAGGAGGACTAGTTGGATTTTTCAGAAAACACCAGAAAATTTTATAACAAAATTTCCCATCACACTAAATTTCTGTCACTCGCAGCAGTTATGAATTCTTTGACTAAACTGTGTTCTGAATTTGTCTATCCATTTTTATTCCACTGACTTCTCCCATGTATTTTAATCTACTAGTGTGCTTCGAGTGTATTTATACTCTGGGTGGATACCGGTATGTGCCTTTTGAATTACAGATTGTAACAAGCATCTGAGTGAAAGCAAGCCTTCTATTTTGATTAGGACACTAACCCCAGGTTGAATAACCTGCTTCAGCACAAATCTTGGACTCCTCTGTACCACTCTTACACATGTTTGTAGAATGGGCAAAGTAGCAGTATTTCCCTGCAAGAAACACTGTCAACCAAATTTTATCCTTAATCTCATATGAGGAAGAATGTTTGGATTTCAATGTTCTGTTAAAATCCCGTTGGATTTGCAAATATGCCAGAATGTCTGCTCTCTTTGTGAATAGTCATCTCTGCATTTCAAAATATATTAAATGAATAGTGATTTCATAGTAATTTTTCTTTTCCTCTGGGCCTACTGGCATCACGAACATCTTATTGTTATTGTCAATTTTGATAAGCATGAATGTAGAAGCAACAGTAGAGGTAAAACTATAGTAAGGAAGGCTAAAGAGATTTTAAATGCTAATCTTTAGACCAACTTTTTTTTTTCTGAGAAAAACTTTCCTAATTCTTCATTAAATCTAGTGGGTCAATTTTTGCTGTAAATATACAGTAAATGTAAAATCAAAATATAGCAAATGTTCTTTTTTACCCAATTACATTACAAATAAAAGCTAAATATTAACTTCTGTTTCTCCATATATAAAAAATGCATATATATACACACATATAAATAAATGTTTGTATATCGTGCATATATGCACACACATATATAAAAAATGTTAGCATGTGTCTATCTTATAACTCTGAAATAGTAGGCTCATTCTCCTAATTGGATTTATAATATATGGAAAATAAACAGCTGCATTTGTAGAAAGTGCTATTAATAAGCTATGCAAATTGTAATAGAGATGTTACTGCTGCAATTTATAAAATTATGCAATAGAAAAATATCTAGACACCATGGGAAAACCTGAGTTTCCATTTATCTTATTTTTTCTAATTGAAATTGTTCTGAAACAATGGCTTTCTGGATAGTAGCTGGCAGTTAAGATAGCCTTCTCTCCCAGGAAACAGCAGTACTACTAATTAACATGTTTTCAAAAAACAGACTCTTGACAGTGAGCTGCAAGAGCAGAAAGAGGTTGCTAGGTACCTGCACTCACAAGACCTGAATTTTTTATTCTTTGTGAGAGAATATATTGCAAAGGTTTCATCACTGGCAACTTTCCCTGCTAAGAAATTTATTCTTCAGTGTCTGGAAAACATTAATTTAAATCTTTTTAATGAACTAATGGGTCATGTAAAATACCTTATACTTTAGCAAAATCATTTTTTAATCAAACATCGTAGTTTTAATTGGTTAATATTTGAGCTACACTTTGTACATCGAAAACTAATCACTAGTATTACCACACAGATGATAGTAATTCCAGCTAAATGGACAGAGTTGAAATATTTTTTGCAGTTTTCTCATTGTTTTCTCAATCACAATACCTTCTGTTGGTGTATTTTCAGCCTAGCCTCTTCCCAAGGCAATGTCCATTAAAGGTTCCATATACCTATATTTATATACAAATATGTCGTGGTTTAACCCCAGCCAGCAACTAAGCACCACGCAGCCGCTCACTCACTCCCCCCCATCCAGTGGGATGGGGGAGAAAATCAGGAAAAGAAGTAAAACTCCTGGGTTGAGATAAGAACGGTTTAATAGAACAGAAAAGAAGAAACTAATAATGATAATGATAACACTAATAAAATGACAACAGTAGTAATAAAAGGATTGGAATGTACAAATGATGCGCAGGGCAATTGCTCACCACCCGCCGACCGACACCCAGCCAGTCCCCCAGTGGCAAATCCCTGCCCCCCCCACTTCCCAGTTCCTAAACTAGATGGGACGTCCCATGGTATGGAATACACTGTTGGCCAGTTTGGGTCAGGTGCCCTGGCTGGGCATGAGAAGCTGAAAAATCCTTGACTGTAGTCTAAACACTACTGAGCAACAAGTGAAAACATCAGTGTTATCAACATTCTTCACATACTGAACTCAAAACATAGCACTGTACCAGCTACTAGGAAGACAGTTAACTCTATCCCAGCTGAAACCAGGACATATGTTTTGAAAAGTCTCTACTTGTCATACAACCCAGAACACAAAAGACTTTGACCAAATAAGCCTGAGCCAAAATTTTGTGCTGCTTCAGGCATTGATTAAGGATATGACGCTTAAATGGTCAGCATGCATGCTATCCCAAGAAACTAGGAATAGTATGCTGTTCCAGGGAAATGATGGATCAGATATAATCAGAAAAAAATCAAAGCCCCAGAGAAAAAAAGAGACAAATCACATTACTTAGACGTTTAGAGGTAAATATTCCACTGAATATGACATGAGACAAATTTCACCTTTACATTTTCCATAGATGTACTTCTACAACAATTATAATAGAGTAACAACTATCCAAAAAAAAAGCATAGTGTAATTTTCAAGGATTTGTTTTACTGCGTAGTTTAGTATGCAAATGATAATAACTGCAGTGTAAATTCAATACAGCAAATATAACTGGATTTTAATATGAAGACCATCATCAAAGGAAGAGTAGCATGAAATTCAATCATACAGGTAACGTTCTGGTTAGGAGCATTTTTAGTTATTATTTAAGGTCTAAGCACACACACACACACATTTATTTTTCTATTGTAACAGTACTAAATGTGCATATGATCTTATCACGTTGCACCCTCACTGAAAAACAAAACAAACTAATAAACCTATGAAATTACATTTCTGATATAACAATGCCTATTGTACCTCAACATAGCCATAATTTTGTGGGAATCTCAATCAAGTCTCTTAAAGCTTCCTGTGGTTTACAAAAAATAAAAGTTGCATTTATTTTCTGAATGAATTTATTATTTAAAATATCTACCAGTTGAAGAAAATTAAGGACTGTCTCCTGAGATGTGTGTATGAGGGAAGAAATGTCACTTTTACTGCTTTTAT